>NW_028277170.1:600000-1200000 GCF_051122295.1 Plectrocnemia conspersa | reverse complement strand
AATTAAAAATTAATTTGTCACAAATTTAAAAGAAATAAGTTCAATTATAAAAAACGAGCGGGAACTGATTCCTGCCGCAAATACCAGCAATTAATCGGTGTAGGGCTATTAGAAGGACAAAAGGTCACCCTAAAAATATTTTTGGTTTTTTTATTTGTTTTTGAATTTGACTATCAATTTTAAATTGAAAATATTTATTACAACATAGTATTATGCACGATTATGTAGATTATATAGATTAAAAATAGAAAAGTTTTAATAATTTTATGTAAAATTTGCACTTTACATCGCATTCTGACAAAACTTTAAAAGTGTCTTATTTAGGTGGCCGCCACTGTATATATATTTTTATTATTATTAAACGGTCCATTTGGTGGTGTGTTTATCTAATGCACTTAACTCTCCGATCCTCATGTACATTGGCGCAATAAATACACTTTATTAGTATCGGTTCGCCAGATTGACACGCCTACCGAGAATTATTAAACATTATAAGCGATAATGTAATTGACAAATTAAGACTTTTCACTTTGATATAATGTATTTTTTACTAAAAAAACTTGTTTTACTTTGGTATTCCTTATTATTTAAACATATATACATTTGTAAGTAATTTAAATAAATATCGATCTACAAGTAGATTATTTTAGTACAAGTTTTAACATTTGTTGAAGCTGATGCTGAGATGTTATCGAACAGCTATCGTAAATAAACTTTCTATGAATAAAAAAGAAAGTACGATTTTCTCATCCAGTATACATTTCTCTAAAAAAATAAACAATTATAATAAAAATATATTTAATTATTCCAGTTAATTGATATTTTACAATCATCATCAGATGAATCCTCAATCACTAGAGATTCTTCTTCAGGTTTATCAATATCGGTTAAATCTATGACGCATTTATCAGTTCTTGTGCTTTTTTTGCTTATTCTATTTAGCATTTCGTTAGGATCGGAAGTGATAGTCTCTTCTTTCGAACATTTAGCTACAACATTTGTTTCAGAGCTCGTCGATGCTTTATAATTAATACTGTCGATACAAATGGATTCGCCTCTCTAAAAAATATGTTTATGTTATATGTATAAAACTTTAAATTACATAAAACCACAATTATTAGGATGATATACCGATATGTTCCTTACGTTTTCAGTCTTAGATTCAGGAAAGACATAATTAATTTCTAAATCTAGATTAGACAATGCACATCCATCCGGATCTCTGAAAATATAAAATAGTTATAATAATTTGATTTACATTAGATGTGATTATTATTATATTAAAATATAAAATACTGTCTGTATTTTTCTGCATTTTTTCTTGCACGATCAAGTATGTATTTCCAAAAAGTTATCAATTCTTTAGTTTTGAAAGGATATCCGGCATTTTCAAATGACTCGACCACTGTTTTCCATATATTTTGCACTTCTATACTATCGTCCAAAAAGTTATATATATTGTTATTGACACCATGAAAAGATAGATATAAGAATAATAGTTGAAAAATATTTTCATTATCGTATATGTCTCCTAAAAAATATTTTATACACATATATTTAACGTAAAAGCAATATAAATTTATACAAATGATAAAATACTTTTATGATCGACTATTGGAATGTCTGATAATAAGCCGTTTATTTCAAGAGAACTCAAATCCGGATGTATTTCGGGATCGTAATCAACAACTTCACAGTTTACTAAAGATGAAATTGGTTTTTTCCTTTTGCATTCTTCAGTCAGATCCCAAAGTTTTAAATAGAACGTTGGCTGAAAGTTTTTAAAAAGAAATCAATATTGTTTATTAAGCTATACAATGTAACTCTTACCAATTGAAAACGGGGCTCATTTGGAGTGTGAAATACTTTCGGAAATTTCTTGATATCAAAATTTTCAAGTTTAGGAAACGGTTGTTTACAATCTGAGTATTTAAAAAGAGTAACCAAAGCAATGAGCTGATTTTGTTTAAGAGCTCCAGCATATTTTCTGCAAAGTGTAATAATATTATATCTTATTAGTCATATTTTTTAATTAAAAAATAAATAAAATGCTCACGTTTTATATTTTCCTTCGTTTACAATTGTTGTGAATATTTTAGTTCTAGATTTAACGTCCTTAAAATTTTCATCAAAAAGTGATGGAAACTTTAACATTTCTACGTGTAATTTTCTCCAGACCTATTTAAACCATGGTTATATATTTGTTCTTAATATTACATATATTTTTAAATAGATTATTCACCTGTAAGGCATCGTTAATATCTCTGAATATAAACATAAAATCGTTTCTGTATTTCCACTGGACGTAATTCGTATCATTGTCTTTATTTCTGTAAGCGACATATTCCTGCAAAAGACGCTTCCACAATATTTCAACTTGGTGTAGCACCTCTTGATTGGTTCTGTTCACTAAGCTGGATATCTCGGTTACTACGTCTATAATTTTGTAAAAATCTCTCTCGAGGTATTTTTTCCATTTCCATACTATTTCGTATTTCTTCAATACTTCGACCAGCTTTAATACGTCGTTTGCATTCCAAGACATTTCTTTATGTTAACAAATATGAATAAAAAGTATTACTACAAATTACTCGTTTTCTCAACTTCGATCTGTCAATAATGTAACAAGTATAACGCTTGGATCTAA
Organism: Plectrocnemia conspersa; assembly: GCF_051122295.1. Taxonomy (NCBI): domain Eukaryota; kingdom Metazoa; phylum Arthropoda; class Insecta; order Trichoptera; family Polycentropodidae; genus Plectrocnemia; species Plectrocnemia conspersa. The sequence goes on along the minus strand of NW_028277170.1, from coordinate 1,197,353 downwards.
ACACAAATATTTTTGGCCATGACGTGTTAAAAAAATGTATTGTGTATTTAATGGTAAAAATGTATTCCGAAATAGTTACATCGAAAGAACACGCTTTAAAAAATATTTTTTGGATAACCCGAGTTAGAATCAGAAACGGTTTAGAGTCAGGAACGTTTACCAGTCAGTGATTTCTTTTTTAATATTTATATTTCATTAGATTCATAGTATTTAATAAAATGACATGCATTTTTCTGGCTAAAATAATTGGATGAAGGGGGGTGGGTCAAATGCCCGAAAATGACATTCCTGTTGATATTATATATAAATATAAATATTTTATCGACACGTGTGGATCGAAAAATAATTAGAATTTCCAAAAAAAATCATTAAAAACTGCTGTAGACATTAGAAAAATAATAAATCGATTAAACGAAAGTGACATAAGTTTTAGAATAGTGCGTAGAAGGCTGTGTGAAGCAGGATTATACGGCGCCATTGCTCGACGTAAACCATTAGTGAAAAAAAACATTTTCATATTACGCGTTAATTTTGCTAAAAATCATTTAAACTGGACAATATTAGGTTGGAAAAATGTTTTGTTTAGTGATGAATCTAAGTTCAATAGAATAGGCTCTGATGGAAGGCAATATGTTAGAAGATATGTAAACGAAGAGTTCAACCCCAGAAATACCATAAAATCAATTAAAGGAGCTGGTGGAAGCATTATGGCATGGGTTCGGTCCTATCCATTTAAATGTAGGGAATATGAACCAGGAAGTTATTATTATAAGTCAAATAGTTATTTTTATACTTGATTTTTGTGGACATCAGAAAGCAATCACAATAGTTTAGTTTAGTAAGGGTTACCCAGACATGCTTATTCATTAGAAAGGTGGAGCTAGCTAATGGATCTGAATATTTTTTTTCTATTTATTCAAGTTTCTTTTAGAGAACGTATAAGAATTAACTCTTGCGCACACAGAGAGTTTCTTGACGCATACTTACGCATTTTTCGAGGCACCAACATCAATTCTTCAAGAACTCTGCACAATACTGATATTAATAAAATATTTACTAAATCAGAAAGCCCGAAAAATTATTAATTTCGCACATAACGCATTTTTTTGTTGTCTTTTTGTTACACAGTATCAGCATCTCTAGATTATACACACTATTTCGGGTGAGAATTGAAAACGATAAGCACTTGCAGGATGCACATTTTGGAAGCGTCAATTATTTTTCTTTGTCACTCTTAAGTCCCTAATTACATCCATCTTATAGTCGAGTTAGTAATGATTGAGGATAATTAAGCAAACTATATTAATTCTTTTGGAAGGTATTCGTCAACGAAAATAATTAAAACATTTTTCAACAACAACATTTATATGTGTATACATATGCTTATATTATATATACTGTATTTTATACACTGTCATAAATGTTTCATATTTTTTATGTATGTACATATATTATTCTACTTTTGATATGTATTTTTTAGTGCAACAACGGCTCTTCCCCGTTCCGGTTTCATAAACATTCTTGTGCTCAACAACATTTCAACAAACAACTCTCCTCTACACTAAGTCATACATTTGTTTATATAGAACGTTAAAATAGTGTGGTATACCCTCAAACTATATCTAGAAAAAAACGATGAAAATCACGCGTCTATATATTTAAAACATGCGTAACTTTAAAAAATTCTATTAAAGAAATAAATGAAACGAAAAAAAAATATTCGACAGGCACAGAATTGGACACATTTTAATGTTAAATTCGATTTATAACATTGTACACATAAAACAGCGACTATATAGGTATTTTATAAAAGTGAACAATATTTCATTTTAACAACACGTTAAATGCATATATTTTTATTACATGAAATTATATCTTTTCAGTCATGAAAGTTGAGGGTATATAATTTTTTAGCACAACTCTTGTAACATGTTACGTAAATGTATTTATAATATTTGTAGATGCAATTTTTTCAATCAACATGTAGATATTGTAAATTTGCTAAGTGTAAATTAGTACTTTATAGCGATTGAGATTTATTTACACTGAATTTTCTCACATATTTATAACCTACATAATCATTCTCCGAAATATTATAGTAATTAATACTTTTTAAATTTAGTTAAACTTTATTAGGGCTTTTTTTAAAGGCTCTGCCCGCCGTTACAAATAAACTTTCAATATGAAAAGTTGATCTTTTAAATAAATTTTAGTTACTATTTAAGGAACGGTTTGAAACGTAGCACCGAATAAGCTTTGATCGTACGAACGGCAAAAAAACCTCAAACGATAGCTAAAGCACCATAATTTTGATAAGTTCAGCAAAAATATATCATATAATAATGTAAAATCATGATACACTTTGTGCACGATCTTGCTTCACATATACGAACAATTTTTTATTTTTTTTAATACAATTAATTTAAATAAACGTCTAGAATATTTATTAATATCTTGAGTGAAGGGTTGGGATTTACATAATATAATATAATTTTCATGGAAATGGATGCCGACGCACCCTTAGCTCGGTCCGATTGAGATGTTTAAGGGTTTCTATTTGCGAACAGCTGTTCAACGACGCTCTCATCGGCCAGCGTAGAAGTGTCTCCAACGTTTCTGTCCCCCATGGCGATCTTCCTCAAGATTCTTCTCATTATCTTTCCAGACCTAGTTTTCGGCAGGCTCGGGGCGTTTTGTATGTCGTCGGGGGCTGCGAAAGCACCGATTTTCTCCCTCACAAGCATGTTCAGCTCGCGCACCAAGTCCTTGTTGAAGACGTGCGTCTCGTTCACTGTGACGAAGCAGTACAGGCATTCGCCTTTGACGGGATGCGGTTTGGCCACTACGGCCGCTTCGCCGACGCCTGGGTGAGCGGCCAGAGCTCCTTCAACTTGCGCCGTAGACATTAAATGACCGGATACGTTCAGCATGTCGTCCACGCGACCTGTGATCCATATGTATCCGTCATTATCTCTTTTGGCACCTGAAAACATGAATTGTTAATAAGGTGCGAACGATACTACTGCAATTTACGTACCGTCTCCAGTGAAGAAGTACCCCGGAAACTTGGAAAAGTACGTCTCCTCGAAACGTTTGTGGTCGTTCAAAATGGTGCGCATTATGCCTGGCCATGGACGCTTGAACACCAAGTATCCTTCGCCTGGGCCGTAAATGACACTGCCGTTATCGTCCAAAAGCACAGGATCCACTCCAAAGAACGGGAACGACTGAAATTAAAATAATAATTATTCGAATCATTCATATCTGACATTTCATTAGTCACAATGCAGAAGGTCAAGGTAAGCTATTGTTATGTTATAATTTACATTTACTATTCATTGAATTTTTATATTTTATATCTTATTGAAAATTATATTTTAGATGGCATCTTTGACATTTTTCACATGATAAAACAAATGTTTGTATTTGTACTTTTTTAGACACATCCCATTAACAAGAAATTAACAGGAACTGAATAAAAAATAGTATAAATAACAAAAAAAATTACGGACAGATTAAAGAAATTAAACCATATATATTAGATCATAAAAGCAAAGATTAACAATTTCATATTTTAAAGATTAAAGGTAAAATTGCATCTGCAAATATGACAGTTGCTAAAAACTTTACTTAAAATACTGGCTATATTTATGATCGAATTTTGAATGCGGATGAAACAGGTATTTTTTGGAAAAGATTAGATTTGCAATTGCAGAAACTGAAAAAAATACTCACATTTACAAGTTGTGGACTTTTTCTATAACTGTATGGAGTTTCTTATCTCTTTTAAAGCAATACAAATAATTTTTAATTTTAAGTCTGTCTAAAATAATCTATTATGGTATATTATTTTAAGTATATTTAGTTATAGTCTTTCTGGCAGTGGGAATAATTAAATAAAAAATTGTATTGATTTCAAGTTTAAAAAATAAATAAACATTTTTAATTGTTTTCTTTATAGCAAACAATTATGTGTGTAGAAACAAACTGCATTTTTCGATTTGTAATAATTTTATGAATATATTACAATATTTTATCATTTACTATCCGAAATACAAATAGTTGAAAAGAAGCACAATCCAAAATTGAATTAGTACTATTGTAAAAGAAACTATATCCACTACAGCTTCATGAAACATGCTCAATTGATTATAGCGAATGTCTAATGTCTATGTCAGTGTTTCCCACGGTGGTCATTACGCCTCAGACGTGGGGTACCACTCTTCAGAAAAGGGACACGTCGGCAATTATCAACTATTCCACACTACTGTTTAATTAAAAAAGAGGCCAGTGGGGCATATGACTTTTGAAAAGACTGGTGGGGCATGGCATAAAGAAGGTTGGGAAACACTGGTCTATGTCATACAAACAGCGATGTTCAAACTTCAGCATCAATCCATTCATTGGAACACTTTTTTCAAGGTAAAATATCTAATTCTTAATGCCTTTCGCGATTTGATTGTTACTCGCTCAAAAACAAGCTACCCTTTAGATGCCATGATAATGGGACTTGATTCACTATTTAATGAAGTATTATTTATTTCTCTAAGATAGTCAGTTTTGAATATATAAGCGTTAAAAGTGTGACATGTTTTCGTTGCGAGGAAAGTCATTGTTCTAAACAGTGATAAAATTATACTCACTGCAGATCCAGGCTTCATCGGAGTGGCACCAGGGAGCGGCGTGATAATATGACCTCCGGTTTCAGTTTGCCAGTAGGTGTCTACGATAGAACAAGTATTATTGCCCACTATGTTCCTGAACCATAACCAAGCGTCTCGGTTTATTGGTTCGCCGACGCTACCCAAGATTCTCAGCGAAGACATGTTATGACTGAAAAGTGTTAAATATTAGTCATAAAGACCAGCTCATGTATATGCATATATAAGTAAATAATTCCTATTACTTCTTCACGTGGCTGTCCCCGAATATCATCAAAGATCTTATCGCTGTCGGGGCAGTGTAGAAGATGGACACCTTGTACTTTTCGATAACTGCCCAGAAGCGGTCATTTTCCGGGAAGAACGGCGTGCCGGAAAACTAAAACAAAACAAATTATGAATATGTTAATTATAAGAACCCCTTTTTGTATCGCTTTAACGTTCATAGGGAAGTGAAAATATTTATATATATATATTCGACACCAGAATTCCATTTAAAATCTATTATTAAAAATGAACTAAAAGATATTTTAACGGAAGTAATCAATTTATTAAAATTAATTTTTACCATACCGGCGACAAGCGCTTCTGTAGAAAGATAATTTTCGACAATGAAAATAATTAAAACATTCACTAGAAATAGTCAAAGTGAGAATAGATCTTGCATTAATATCAATCGAAAAAAACTTTTAGACAAATTAATGAAAGACAATATATTATATAATGCGGTTATTGATGACTTTTGTAAGGAACGTCGAATAAAATTAATTTTCAGAAAATAAATACATAATATGTTTATCAAATAAATTTAAAAATATAGCTTTTGTTTCCCCCCACCCCTGACCGCATGCCCTGATTCAAAAGTCACCGCACGTCACTGATAGGCTTACATAAGGTGATCAGATTTTGAAAATATCAAAGGACACTAAAAATAAAAAGGTCGTTTTTGTTCAAAGGATATATGGAAATTTTTTTTTGAGGACAAATTTGAGTTAAAAAAAAGTTATCACGGAAATTTTTTGACTTCTCATTTTGTGTTTAGCTCTCACCAAAATATTTTTTTTTTCGAAATGACCTTTTTTTTTAGATGTCCCAGTTAGTTTCATAAATATGATAATATTAGTATATTTATAAAATAATTTTATCTTTGTGTATAAATTTTTTACTCATTAATTCTGCCGTGCTGAATATATTTTCTAATATAAAACAAAATGCAAGTGACAGATACATTTGACAGTTGTGGTCATAACGGATTAAATATCGAGCATTATTTATAAGAAATGAAAATTCTCCGATATGTAAAAATGTATTAAATATTTTTTTAATTATCAATATAAAATACACCGCAAATATATTTTAAAACGTATAATTGAAACGGTATAATTTTTATTTATTATATTTCAAATTTAATAAAAAAATGATAATATAATAAAAATTGTGACGAATTTAAGGGGATTGAGCAATTACATTTATTGTCACATCAGCAGGGTTGCCATACGTCCTGTATATAAGGGACTGTAACCGTATTTTACTACTAATTCCCGTATTACTATTTGTCCCGTTTTCTCCCTAAGCTCTACGTGAGACAATCGGCGCGTAATAAATAAATAAAATTATTAACTTTCTATTATTACTTTTTAGGTAACATTATTTTTATACCTGTAATAAAATATGCATAAGAGGAAGTGTCTTTTTAAAGAAATTAAATTAACAAAAAAATAGACATTTATAAAAAAGTCCTAAAAATAAATATAGGCCTTCAGTGCTATAATTATTTACATACAAACATATTTTTTTATCTTCATGTATCACTAATTTTACTTTGTACACAGAAATGTACTTTTTGAAAAAAAATATTTCCTTGACGATATCAATGGTTCTTCGAGGGAAAATTTGTAAAATTTTTGGACGTACAACACTATTTTTATATGAAGGGGAGGGATTTTTCTTTTTGCGACGCATCTTGTATTTAGTCCTGGGAAATATGTTTACCCTACACATCAGCGGGTCTGTATTGAGCTGTAAGATTTTTATACAAAAATAAAACATCTGACTAAAATCCAAATGTCGCACGTGTCAAATAATTACAGGGGTGGGCGAGTCGCACGTGTCAAATAAGTACGGGGGTGGGCGAGCTCTACGCAAATCGATCGTTACGTAACAGAAAAAATCTCTCATTTTTTATTTTTCTCTCTCTCTCTATATATATTTTTATTTAAAATTTTACGTTCTCCTTACATTTACATATAACAAAATCTATTAACATTATTAAAAATTTTCCCCTTTCTAAAACAGTGTGACATGGAATTAACATATATGTCAATAAATAAGAATTGCCTCTTTTCATATAGAACAAAGCGTTTTTATTGGCTTCGAGAATCTGAGCAAGAATTTATTTAATACACGGATTGTGATAAAAAATAACGACAAGCAAATATATACTGTCCACTGAAAGGTCTCCATCAGATATAATAAACTTATGCCAACGTTTCTTAAAATTTGCTTAATGCAGGTATAGGTATAGTTTTCAGCTCACTAGACGATTTTGTCTTCATCTATGTTTGCAAAACTTTGTTCTTTCAATGTCATATTTACTGCCAGAACAAGAATAATAATGAAATGTGAGCCGAGACGTTATCGTGAGAGTTTCTTGTCATCTTTGTGACCCTCTCAGAAACGTTTAAACCAGTTTTAAACCCTTTATTTGGTTATAATATTTTCGCTAAAAGCATTCTCTAAAATTTGTAAATCTGTATTGCATTTTATTGGATATTTTACGCAAAATTTATTCCGAAATCTCTATTCATTTTCAAAATCAAGAAATCGTCACGGCAAAAATGAGTCACGTATAAACTACGCATCATTATTTATCAATATAATTCGCCAGTTACAAATAGCATATCAATATTTTTTTATGTGAAACTGATATGGCTTTATCGCATAGAAACTTAAGAACTCAATGGATCAAAAATCACAGGAGTGTGACTTTTCAGCAAAGATAGATGCGGAAAGCTGATAACAATTTATTCAGTTATAGTACACATAACAGATACGCCATTTAAATTTTTACAGGGGGGGGGGGAAAGTTGGTCAGTTAGTGGTCGCTTTTTTAATATTTAAATTTCATGAAGATTTATAGTATTTCATTAAATGACATGCATTTTTCTTGCAAATACAAAGGGGAATCCACGTCAAAAGCAATATAATCATGCCGTAGCTGATGCGGTGGAAACGCTTGGTTATCTAGCGTTCATATTAAGAATTTATGTAGCAATATTAAGTCTTACAATAAGTGAGAATTAAAATATTTTCTGGATAGATTCGTGATTTTCTAGCTTAGAATCAGTAACGTAATTTCAGCTTTTTTTTGGTAATATTTACGTTTTATTAAGATTTATAGCACTTCATTCAATGACAAACAAACCTGACGAAAATGAAAGAGGGTGAAATGCTTAAGTGACGTCTTTCATACCAAAGCGAAATATGGAGAGTTATATATTTTTTGTTCCGAAGCAGAAGCGTCGTCTCATTGCCGAACTGAACTGTTGAACTTGATTCTGCCGTCCCTTTCTAGTCAGACCTTTTGTACGGTTGATTCAGTACGCGTCCGGCGAATTAAAACAATACAGAGATCAGTCGATTAATTGTTGCGCTTGTATATTCTACCAACGAAATATGTTCACGCCTTGAATGTGAAATTTTCTAGATGAACAGATTGCGAAGGTCGATAATACAAGGGGTAACAATGGTATTATTTCTATCGTGCACAAAAGATAATAATGCACAAAAGAGTATGAATTCTTTGGTCATTACGATGGTAATAATGACGTGATAAATGAGAGTGCTTTGTCTATGTATTCTTTTTGGTCCAAAAGGATTATTTTTCTGTGAACATTACGAGGGCTTAACCGTGATGGTCGGCTCAGTTTCAGTCTATTGTGTAAATATGTCGTTACCTTGCGGGTTAACCCTTTGTTTAAATTACGTAATTGTCAAGTTATATTCCATTATTATTTGTTTTAAGCAATGTGAAATGGGGATCTCCCAAAATTATTTGTTAAGAGCACGGGAGCGCAAAGGATTAATCAATATAGAGTAAAATCCTTGAGTATGTATACATACCAAAACTGAAGTGGCCCGATTGACCAGAGGTCCGTACACCAAATATGTGTGTCCCGTGATCCACCCGATGTCGGCAGTGCACCAATACACGTCGCTCGGCTTGTAGTCAAAAACGTACTTGAAGGTGGTGGCCGCGTATACCAAATACCCGCCTGTGGTGTGCAAAACCCCTTTGGGTTTTCCGGTCGATCCGCTGAAAATGAAACGTACAATTACGAAATGCTATAAACGGCATATCTATCATGCATTATGTAATTCAACAACCTCGTGTACAATATGAAGAGGGGATCTTCGGCGTTCATCCATTCCACTTGACAGTAGTTATCTACCGATTCGCACTCGTCGTGCCACCACAGGTCGATCAGCGAATCCCAAGAGCCCTTGTATTAGAGAGAGAAAGAAGCATGTCACTATCAATTACAAATATAACACAACTTGATATTTTTATGCTGATTTAAGCTGAATCATTTCCAGTAAGGAATGACTTTTAAACAAAATAATCGATTATAAAAACATTTTCAATAAATTATAATCATGTGCTTTAAAGTAGAAAAAGTGTCATGAATGGCTATCATCAGGGGTGATCAGCCATAATGCATCAATAACCATGAACAATCATTTTATTTATCAGTAAAAATGAATCCTCCCACGCAGGTCTGCTTTATTTTTTATTGTTCTATCGCTGTTCATTAATTTAGAACGGCTGTTCATAATCAATAAAAGAGTTAGAAATTCTTATTCGTTAATAGCAGATGCGTTTATTTTCGATGGCTTTGTATACAACTACGATGATATCTCTAACGATTTGATTTATTCTCTGCGTTATATTGCATGTTACATATAACAATAATATATGGTAAATGATTTAGAAAATAAAAATAATTGTATGTATATTTTGGTTTGTGCAACTTTCAAAAATAAAATCAATATCAGTAATTTTACAAATAAATAAATTTATTTTATATTTGTTACTAAAATATGTGTAATCTGCGCATGCACCGACAGTGCTTATTTTGAACATCTAAATTTGGATGCACCTCTTTAAGAACGAGCGCTTGAAGATAACAATAAGATTCATTTTGGCAATTATAAACTTAAATATTTTTATAAAACACACTTTAGCTAGAATATATGCATGTTACTAGTTTAAAACAATTTCATGTTTACAATTGTGATATTTCAATACAATATCACGAAGAAAAATTGTGTAAAATTTAGGTTACAAAAAATACGTCAATTAATAAATCGAACTCTTCTTTCATAGTACAGTCAATAAGTATAGTATAATAATTAGTTAATAAACATATTTTAAAACATTTTTGACCTCTTTAGAATATTTTGTAACAGAGTTACGATTTTTTTGTAATGGCGGACAGATTGGCTAACAAATCTAGTTGAGTTAATTTTAAAATATAATTTTAGGTAAATGCTAGTTATTGTGATCACAAAAAAGTTTTATCCTATATGACTGAAAATACATTTTTTATGTAGTGTTTATTAAAAAAAGTTATATTAAAGCAAGATAAGTTTTATTGCGATACAGTTAAAACTACGAAAGTATCGTGTCCTTAAAAAACCGTTAAATCATCTAAAACAAAAACATTTTTTTAATTTTTATTATACAACATTTTTGATCTCGTTTTACTGAAGTTAAATTTTGAACATCTGCCATTTTGAAACAAGATGGCGGATCAGAATGGTTTTAGTAAGTCGATTAAAGCTACGACGGTTATTGTGGTTATAAAAGTTACATTTAAATCCTAATTATTTTAAATTCCATTATAAAACATTTTACATCTGTATCCTTTTCTTTGGTATTTTTACATTTCATGACATACATTTTTTTATATAACCGATTAAAACTATGACCACTGTTATATCCTATAAACTATCATGCATAAAATCATGAAGATATATTTTTAATTTTAATTAAATTTATTTTTTAGAACATTTTCAATCTTACTACTTTTAGCTATACGATTTTTAATGGAGTTTTGAATGTTTTGACTAGCTGCCATTTTGAAACACGATGGCGGATCAGGCTAGCTAATAAACTTAGCTGCGATTTTTTACTTTAAGTCCATTTTTGGGAAATGATTAATGGCCACACAATTAAAACTAATTAAAACAATAAGCAACGGAATTACGAATTTTTAATATTTTTGTTTTTTTGCCATTTTGAAATATGAGTTTTTTAATTTTGCTTATTTGCAAGTTTTATGGAACATTTTTAATTTTAATTTAATTTCTTAATTTTTTTCGAAATTTTTTACCGGAGCTGCGATTGTATGAATTATTTGATTAGTTGCGATTTTGAAACAAGATGGCGGATCAGGCTAGCTAACGAACTTTTTATAGGATCTACCTTTAGACCAAGAAGTGTATGTCCTTATAAGTAAAACTAGGGCAGTACTGTGTCCTCAAATTTAGTTTTATCAAATTATAATGACAAAAAATTTGTAATTAAATTAAATCTTCATTTGTCCTACCATAGCCGCCATTTTGAAATAAGATGTAGCCTATTTAAGATCCTTTTAAGAAAAGTGGCGAAAAGTTGCGTCATAAAAATCGTTAAATTCCATACACGTGATTAAAAAATAAATTTATTAATGAGATTTATTTTGTTATCTCTACTTATTTCTTTATAATGATATTTTATTGAATGTCCGCCATTTTTAAACAAGCGTTCATTTTTTTTGAAATCGTGTCATGAGATCCCTGCAATAATTATTATTTTATATATAATATTAGAAATAAACATTAATAATTCGCGTGTAATAAGACGCAACGTATTAAGCACGAGTTTAAATATATTCAGCAAGATCTAAAAGCATTAAAATATGCTTCTTTCTCCCTCAAAAGCAATATGTGATTTATAGTGTGAAAATAACAATGTCTTTTAATAGTTGATACCAGTTTTTTAAGACTAGTATAAAAATTCATATTGAAAACACAAAGCCATTCATATGATCTGAAACATCAGTTCAAGTGCCGCAATGACAGCGTGTCCTCAGATGTGGTTTGAGCAAACTTAAGAAGAATGAGAAAAAGAAGAACTCTACCTTTATCTTCTGCTTGCCACCGTCGGCTACTTTTACAGAGTTGACATGAGGAAGCACAATGCACTTGTTGATGCTGTATCCGTAATGGTTTTTCACCAACGCCAGCGAGTCCTTGATGATATTCTTCAGCTCGATCAGTTTAGTGCCCCTCCAGAAGGCGAATGCAGTCAGAACCACCTTGGCCTTGCAATCGTATATTCTCTCGCTGAGAGATTCGGCGGAGAATCCAGCGAACTGTCGAAGAAAATAATAGTCGAACACTTACACATCGAACACATTGTCCAATAAAATGCATAAGGTCTATCAGCACGCAAACACATTAAGCGACGAGTTTATATATTTGCATGGATTATTACAACGCGAGACGTTATGCTTACGATATGATAAAAACAACAGTGACGTATAAATATGACGATGCGCTGTGTTTTCAACAATAACATTTATGAGAAAATAATAAAACGAGTACAAGTAGTTTGGATTATTATCCAAAGGTAATGAGAAATTATTTTGAGCATCTTGTTGCACAAATTTTTAATGGTACTTCAGAAAATCATTGCATTTGAAATATCTTAAAAACTATTAAACATATATTTTTCAAAACGAGCTTCGCTCTTAATGTGCGATGGTAATGAAAGCTTTAATTTTTAAAATTTTACATTTATAAAAATTACTTGAATTGAGTTTGATTGAAATGTTTTTATCTGAGCTTGTAAGTTAAAAGCGGAGAAAAAAACTTTGGATGTATCAGTATAGATTAGAAGAATCAGGATAGTATGATCGCAAGCTACAAGTTCGCTCATTAGCCATTACGGATGACTACTGACCACGACGGAGTGGATGGCTCCTATTCTGGAGCATGCCAGCATGGCGACCACGGCTTCTATCACCATTGGCATGCAGATGAGTACGCAGTCGCCCTTCTTCACGCCGCTCTTCTTCAAGACGTTGGCGAAGCGGCACACCATACCTAGGAGCTCCTTATAGGTGATGGTAGTTGAATCGTCAGGATGATTTCCTTCACTGAAAATTATAAAAAAAAGATAAAGACACCGATTAAGGATTATTTAGATGCCCTAAACACTTTTGGTTGCCATATTATATCAAACGCAATATTCAGATAATCAAAAAATAACCGTAAAATAAAACTTTACTGTTATAAACAACACAACACACTCAAGATAGAATTTATGTTTATATTTGATAACTTTTGATCACATCCTCAAAATTAATTTTCCTTAATACATCTATCATTAAACTTAATATAGATAAAGCACTGTTATTTTTTTGTACATGAAAATTTTTAATCTGTTCTTATGGGACATTAAACAATTTGTTTGTCCGTTAGTGGCAGGTGGGTGAGTCACCCATCAAGGGGGAAGCCCAGAAGAGCTCAAATAATGAATCTGAATTAAGCTAGTTATTTGAAATGTACCTATATACTGATGTATTTCAGGTATAATTCCATCAACTGTTTTATACATATTATACAATAAATAAAAAGAGCGGAACATTGCCTTCAAAAGCACACAATTTCTGGGTAGTACAAACAACATTATAATTTATAGCGAAAAATTGTAGTTTTTTGATGCAACTCCGTTTGTGCTAAAATTTGTTTGCAATTTTGTTGACTTTAATTATTTTTGAACGTTTAAAAATTTGAGAGAAAATATTCAACAAATGTAAATTAGTAGCAGTAAATTTGGTATTCGATCTGAAAATTCAGATCGAATACCTATGGAAGAAGCAAAGAAATAACGAAAAATCAATAACAGCATCAGCTGAATTATATAAATTAAATGTTTTTATAGATTGTATTATCTATAATTTCACAACTAGATTTAATGCAACAAAATTAATAAATAATACATTCAGTTTCATGTCTTTGTTCCTAAAATAAAATATAGAAAAAACACTCTCGAATCTATTCCAAAAATATTTTTTAAAAAATGTCATTGTAGTAAAATCATATTGGTATACATTTTCACCAGTAGATGTATATTTTTATTAGGAAAAATAGAAAGTAATTGTTAGGGGGTTCCTATTGCACGATTTTATTGCTTTTGACGTGGATTTTTTACTTCTGAGAAGAGATAATTGTTTTTTTAAGGTCAAAATTCGGTTTAGATTTGCTTTATTCGATTCTCACTCCTAATATTGTTATAAAAAGTCTTACTATAAACGCTTGATAATTGAGCGTTTTCACCGCGATGGAACGATTTTATTGCTTTTGACCTGGACTGGAAATTCACTATATGGCAACACTGAGCAGCAAAGAAAACACGACTAATTATCAAAGTAGATAATTTTTAATGCCTAATTAAAATATTTATCATAAAATATGATTTCAGAAAATATGGCTAATTTTTATATTTATTAACTCGTGTTAAAAAATATATAAAATGCCATTTTTGTCAGGGCGGCCCTGCCAATAAACAAATTAGTTCGATTTGCCGCATCTTCCAATTCTTTATATACAGGTACAATGGATATTTGATCCCGTGCTGATAAAAATATGTTAATATGTTGAATCTTTTGTGCTACTTTCGTGCAGTATATTTACACTACATACGTTGTAAATAGAAGGAAGTCTTTTGTGATTTGTGATAATCTTAGTCAATACGATTTTAACTCATGATACTTTTTCGCTCTCGTTATAATATGAATATATAGTTAAAATCTGACCTACATATATTGCTTATTTAAGTTACATGAAAAACGTTTTATTAAATGTTTTACTGCCCACCTTTCTAATTATTTTTTGACATTGAATTGAATTTCCTACTAGAACATGTTTGAATTATTATACAGTAATGCATCTGCCGATTATATGATGATGTTGAAGGGTATAAATATGAATAATATTCCGGTGCAACAATTCTTGAAAAATGGCTTATTGACTGTTTAGTTCCAGAACCAGAATGAACAAATCTCCCATTTAAAGAGATTTTTTTATTGGATGAAGCACCTGGTCTTGGATAAAGATTTTGTTATTGGATAAAGCACTTTGATCAGCCCACTTATATAAGAAGTCGATAGTAATATCGAAATGCAGACAAACTGTGGAGAAATATTTAAGATGCGGTGTCTGTCTGTATTTATTCTTCCGCTTATTTATCATTGAGAGATGAGTTGGCTTAGTTTATATTTTGGACTTGACCTAATGAGCTTTCATTAGGTTAGGTTTGGGTTTGAACAGCAAATGGAGGATTCGCAACTGTCAAATTGAGTTCCATAGATATTTTAGAGCAGGATATTAGCGCCAATCAGTTAAATTATATTTTCGCTAGTAGAAATATATATCTATTGATGAAAATATATTTACTAGTGAAAATATAACTTCACCTAAAAATACACATTTACTATGTAACATTTATACATCGTGTAAATAACTATATAATACTATTATATTTTCATTGGTAAAAATATATATCTACTAGTGAAAATGTATTCCAATATGATTTCACTGAAATAACATATTTAATAAAATACTAGACTCGAGACTGTTTTTTCTAGATTTTCTTTTAGGAACAAGCACATGAAACTGAATGTATTATTTATTTATTTTGCTGCATTAAATTTAGTTGTCAAATTACCGATAATACAATCTATAAAAAACATTTAATTTACATAATTTAGCTGGTGCTGCTGTTGATTTTTATCTGAATTTTGAATTGATTACCTAAATTTACTGATACTAATTTATATTCATTAAATATTTGTTCTCATATCTAATATTTTTTAAACGTTCAAAAAGCAATAAAGTCAATAATTATTTGCAAACAAATTTTAACATCAAAAAACTACAATCTGTTCCTTTAAATAATAATGTTGATTGTAAAATTACTATTTAGAGATTGGGTGCTTTTGAAGGCAATGTTCCGCTACTTTTATTTCTTGTATAATATGTATAAAAAAGCTAAAGGAACTTATACCTGAAATACATAAGTTTATAGGAACATCTCAAACATCTGTAGTTTAATTCAGATTCAATATTAGTAGGCCTGCTTATTGGTAAGAATAATACATTATTTTAGTGATAACCTATCACTGTTATTGATCCAGTATCCTATTGCATAATGCATGCATATTACATAGATAAAAATTGTTTTGGAGATAGTTGCAGAAAGAACTATTAATTTAAAAACTTTCGTCTTAGAGGATAGTTATAATATAGTATAATAATTACGTGTAAGGTCTGGGTCACAAGTCTCCTTGGTTCGAGATAACGTTTATGACGTGACACAAAGGTTACCTCATGCATTGAGAGAAAGACAACAGTCGCTTATCTATCAAACCGAGTGCAGGATCAAGGCGAGCTTTGCTAATACTTGGACGTAAAAATAAATTGTGAAAGGTAGTAATAGGATACAAACTGATATTTCGGTCAGTTGCGACGTCAAAAATGCAACTAGTGTACCGCCTTTCTAATCTGAACAAACACAATTGTCTATCGAGTAGCAAAAACAGATAATCTGATATAGAATTGCATTTTATTGCTGGCATCATCGAATAATGGTCATAAAAAGATATGGAACTTCAAAATAAATTTATTGCTAAAAATTTAGGCAGCGCAGGTGGCGGAATTTTTCAATCCTTGAATTTGTTTCTTAGTTAAATGTAAAAAAATGTGGAAAAGAAACTCAATTAAAAAAAAACATTTTACGTTGTTTTATAAAGTTCGCAGACTGAGATAGTACAAGATTTAGTTTATGCGTTTAGCAATGAATGCAAATGTCATTGGGTCACTTTATCTTCATATGTGACTGCAAGCCATTTAAGTGATTAGAAAACATTGCAGCCCCATAATATATTGTGTTTTAAAGACATGTTAATTTAAGTCCATCGCACAATGATTCTCAATCATATCTAAAAAGCCGAGAAATCTTTCTTGTCTTTTACATATCGAAATATAGCAGAAAGACCAACTTAGGATACAGTGCTCTGACAGTGCACGAGCGATAAGAGTGCACACCAGTCATTTGTGGCTAACTTTAATTCTTAGCTTCGTTTGTGATAAGAGAACACGCTGCTGCGCCATGCATCGTAATTAAATCGAAAATACGGATGTCAGGTAAGTTTTCACAATATCCTATGTTTTGCTAATTTTTTTTCACGTCTTGAAACTGTAATATGTATTCGTTTATAATGGTATAGGCTATTTTTACAAAATCGATAGTGTAAATCAGCGGCGTAGCTAGGGTATGTGCCTTAAAATTGCCGCCCCCCCCCTCCATACATTTTTTGCCAGGTCATAAGATCAGCATTTCTTAAAATAATAAATTGATTATTATTAAGCTCTTGTTATTCGTGGATTTATATATGTTTTAGTGCATTCAGGGTTAAGAACCGCGAATATGCCGCCCCCAAGCAAGTGCCGCCCGGGGCCACCCGCCCCCCCATAGCTACGCCACTGGTGTAAATCAATGTAGCAAGCGTGCACCGGCAACGTAGTTTCCAATTCTAACAAAGATGCCACCACTTGTAGAAACTGTGAATAATGCCGGTGGCTTGTAAGTGCGCATTCTTACAGACAACAAATTCCATAAGTGCTTTGGATTTTGAGTTTGTGGAAAAAATAATATTCCCCATCGATTCGATACGACGTCACGGATGGGCGCATGGTTTCTTAAAGACAACCAACTGCCACAAGCCTTGCCAGAGCCATCGGCTTTAATCAAACCCAATGCGCTCGATTCTATGACAACTTGCACAACTTACTTACAAAGTGTCCACCACACGCCATATATAACATATTGTACAAATCTCCTGAAGTACTTTCCACGAAAGGCGAAGAATGTTTAAATAAAATATCCATTGCAGAGGGGTACAAATGTGACTCATGAATGCGAGTGGGCATTTTGTTCCTCCTGTATTTATATACACTAAGAAAAGGATAAAGAGTGAACTACTCGATAGATCTCCACCTTCTGATACTAGCTTTATCAATCAGGAACTGTTTATTGCTTATATATCTCGAAGCAATAACTTCTGCCTTTAAGCTTACTTAAAGGCAGCTTCTGCGGCAAACGCCATTGGGGGTTTCAAAGTCACAGTCTGTTCAATAAAGATGTATTTGATAAGGCAGATTTTTTGCCCAGTTGTGTCACTGATAGATATGATCCTGCAACATCTGCAACCTCCAGAGCACCTGTAACCTTCATAGACCTTTCACTGTTACCAAAATCAGTTGCGCCTCGATCAAACAGTGATAAAAAACTTATAAGCTCGCCTTATAAGAAACAACTACTCGAAAAAGAGTGTAGCATTAACAGAACTAACAGAAAGGCGAAGGCAAATCTCAAGAAACGCAAATCAACACTTAAGAAAAATATGTGGAGCTACTCAGGATGCAAAGAAGTCTACAAGGAATTAATTTCCGTTGATTCCGGAGTTGGTCCCTACAAATGTAATCTCTATGCCTAGGTTTCCAAGTGTGCTCTCTTAAATGCCTGTATATTTAAGAGTGCGAAAAAAACTATTTTTAGATTTAATGATTTTAGTCGTATAGTGTTTAAATTTTATTTTATTTTTGTATGCAGAAATGTTAATGAGATACGGTATAATATGAATAAAGAAAAATTTATTTTATTGCCATAATTAATTAATATAGTTTTCACGGTTTAGTGAATCTGTAATCTCGCTGTCCTCTAAAACAAATTTTTGTTTAGCTAATAAACAATAAATGTCAATCAGCATTTTCATAATTTCTCTATTCGAGTCAACTTCGGCGTAGTGTTTCAATTACTTATTTATTTGAACGTGGAGACATTTGATCTCCTTTAATTTGGCAAAAAAATCCATGTCATTTAATGAAATTTTAGATAAAAATTAGAATTTTTATAACCATATTGATTATATAATAAAAAATATTACAACTAAATTTTTAACTTAAATTTTTTACAAATTTTAAACACTCGAAATCGTCCTATTTTAGCTTAAGAAATAAAAGAAGACACTCGGATAAGAAACCTTTCTGAAGGTGTTAGTGCCAAATGTTTGAAAATATGCATACTTTCTCAGAAGATCGAAAGTATTTGAATGACCAATATTTTTTGCGATTTTCTATTACTCTAACCGGCCGGCGGACTTATCTTTGATTAGGTGATTTAAGAACACGCTCCGATAAGAAGAAATTACGCATTTTATTTTTATTTTTCAATAATCCAAAACGTTCTTTTATATTGTTTTTGTAAAGTAGCCGATTTTTTTTGTTTAAACAATTAAAAAATATCAATTCCGAGCTAAACTCGAAATTTCAACGGAAAATTGAAGAGAAATTATATAATCAATAATTAAATATTTACAAAATCTAGAATATTTCACCAGTAAAAAAAAATGACTTCTTTAGTTATTCTTCAAAAGCAGAAATATATAAAATGGGACCCTCGCGATGCAATTAGATCATTAGAATCCATAGAAGAAATTTAAAATTTATCATTGGCGCAACAATTTGAGAAAGAAAGTTCTTTTAGCATAACAGAGAGTGGTGAAAGAAAACCAACGTATTATGGATTAATAGAGAAAGAATTCATAATATTTGATTCGATGGGCAAGAAGGGCAAGAGAACAAATAATTTACAGTGCCTAGTCGAACCTAGGGATTTTAAAGTCCCGGGTATTCCCGGGACTCGAGACTTTAATTATTATTCGTATAATCATGAAAAAAAATGATGTTTAAAAATTAACTTATTATTATTAACTTTAATTAACATATTATTATTAATTTTAAATAATTTATTATTATTAACTTATATTATTTTTGTTATAGGTACGATAGGTGAAAATTTATTGAAACAATTTAAAAACACTTTATTCGATATTTATTTGAATTAAATTTATTACAATTTTTTTAATCGAAATATTTATATCAATATTAAGTTAAAACCTTTACTTTTGTAAGGAAAAATATGTTTTTAAAAACACCAAGGCGTTTAATGAAGAATCACATAGCCTGTTCCTGGTTTTTGTGGCAAATATTCCAGATGTAGAAAAAACTCTCTCGCTTTCTGTAGATGTTGGCTTAATTGTAAGCAATGATTTGAATAATAGCTCTAGATTCGGAGTTCGCTTGATAGTTGAATCTAATATCTGAAACTCCTTTTTAAACTTGATTTTTTTATTTCTAGTCGTTGAAATATTTTGGTGGTTCGTGCGACAGAGTTGTGTTGATTTCAAATATTTTTTTTAAAAGGAAATTACAATAATTTCGGAAGTTAATAAAGTAGCATCTCGACGAATTAGAGCTTCAACTGCCAGTTTTATAGTAGTGAGTACTTCACAAATATTTTCCAATACGTGAATGTTCGATTCATTCCAAATTTGGCCGATGCCAAGATCAATTAATGATTTTCTAATGCAATTTCGTAACTTTCAAAATCTCGAGATCATGGGTAATAAGGAATTCCACCTTGTCTTCATATCGAGACATAAATTAAGCTCGACATCAAATTCGTTCTTTACATATTTTTGTAAAATTGCACTTCGGAAAGTCTCGAGTCCCGGGTTATTAATTTTTAAATTCCCGGGACTCGAGACAGCAAAAAATCTTTGAATTCTCGGGAATAAATTCCCGGGTTGTCTCGACACAGAATCATCACAATATGTAATAATGTATCTGCAATATTTTACTGTATACATACATTTTTTCATTTATCAAAATTAATTAAAAATTAGAATGCCTATATATGACCTAAAGTTTATCAATCAATTTAATATATTTATTTCTGATTGATACGTCTGATTTTTAATACAATTTTTCACTTTACTTTTACACCCTAACATCACAGCAGCATATATATATTAAATATTATAAGAGAGTCTCAGAATTTCATTGAATTTCACGTTGCATGTATAAAATAGAAATTCCTTACGACAAATAGGAAAAAGCCATTCACGGAATTCTGAAAGCAATATCTGGAGAATAACTAAAATATTTATCTCATACATAATAAAAGATAATCTCGCAAAACATTACCATAATACATATGTACATATTTGAGTTTGATTACTGACAATCTAGAGTTTTACGTTTGTAAAATCGAAATATGAAATATATCGTTGTTTCAGAGTCCAGTAATATAGTTTGAAAGATCTAATGAAAGGTTAAGGATATACACATTTAAGCTGTGCAGAAGATTTGCAAATTTATCGTAATATTTTATTGTGTTTATAATATTATAATTTTAAAGTGTATCTTTATTTTTGGTGTATTGATTTCAAGATGAAAAATAAGCAAATTAGAGCAATTTTATTGTACGAGTTCAGAACGGGTGTTGAAGCAGCAGAAACTGCTCGTAAACTAAACAATGATTTGGCGTGAGTATTCTATTATATACATCAGAACTAAGCACAACAATTCAAGACCACTTAAACAGCTTAGAAAATTCAAAAAGGTGAATAAATAGGTACCGCACAAACTAAGCAAAAACTTAAAATGTCAGCATAAAGAATTTTGTTCTGTGTAAAAATCTTTTACGACATCAAAAAGCAATCTGCAAAACTAAAATTACTCATGACAAAAATGGCATTTTTTTTACATCGTAATATAATTACTTGTATAAATAATAATAGCTACGGGTTAACCCTTTCAATGCTAAAAATAAATATAAAAATTAGCCACCGTTGCGACATACTTTTTGTGAAATATTGCAATTAGGCATTAAAAAAATATTAAAAATATCTGGTCATAATAATAACTTAATAATTAGTCGTATTTTCTTTGCTGCTTAGTGTTGCTATTTAGTGAATTTCCAGTCATGCCATCTCGGTGGAAACGCTCGATTATCCAGCGTTTATATTAAGATTTTTATAACAAATTACGAGTGACAATCGAATAAAGCGCATCTAAACCGAATTTTGACCAATAGGAGAGCGTAAAAAAAATTATCACTTCTCAGAAGTCAAAAATTCACGCCAAAAGCAATAAAATCGTGCCGCCGCCATCGCAGTGGGAACGCTCGTTACCGAGCGTTCCCACTGCGACGGCGCCGACACGATTTTATTGCTTTTGACGTGAATTTTTGACTTCTGAGAAGTGATAATTGTTTTTTACGCTCTCCTATTGACCAAAATTCGGTTTAATTACACTTTGATCAGTCCTCTCATCTATCAAATCGATAGTATTCAATAAAACCTTCATTTTTGTGCCACATTACCGAATCTTGTTTTCTGGAGTTAGGTACCGCATAATAAAACATAATGCAATACATGACTTTTTAACCATTTTCCACCTGTAAATAATTTTTGTGCAGGATGCTTTAGCGTAAAGCTATTATACAATACAGCTAATATTTGGTCGACTGATATTGACAAATTAATCCAAATGAATATTTTAAAGATGTTTGTAGTTAGCGAGTGCCTTCGGTTATACAAAGAAAATATGGCACGAATATAAAATGCAACGATACAAGGTTTACCAAGTAATTTGGAGAAACACGCAAGGGAGGCAATCATAGAAAATGCATTCCAAATAGCTCATATGTGTGCTCATAACACTGAAAATCGAGTATGTAAAGGCAATTACCGAGTTTTAACGTTTGTGCAATTGTCAGAGTCAAATGAGTAATGAACGCTATAACGTTACATTCAAGTCCATTTTATTTTAGAAATAATTAAACACTTTTTAACTAAGCCATTTTGAGCCTATTACTGCTTTGTTTAAATACTAGATGTATATAAATAGGGATTAAGTTGTTATTCTATTTAAAGTGATATGTCGCTCGATAAGTTGAACCTTGTTTAGCTCTAAAATATTCAATGACATATCGCATATAGAAAATATAATATATGCATTGAAGTTACTGTGTTTTTTCTCTGCTATTAGCATGCAAAGGAAATTAATTTGAAATACACACAAACCCTTAGCTATGTTAGGGCTAAAAATATGTGCATAGAACATCAAATGTAATTTTGTTTCGCAATTGTTGTGAAGTTTTATTTTTGTTCTATAAGATACACTTTACATTACACGTTATAAAACAATGAAAACGCATCGTTTCTATTTCGTAAAAAACGCGGATTTTTTTGTTTTGATTCAGTTCGTGCGGTACCCATTTGTTAAGTTAATTGATATTATTGGCTGTGTTAAGTGTTTCATGTGCATGGTTCTGATTCAAAAAGGACGTTCTATTGTATAACAACACTAAGCAAACACATCGTTTAGCTTAGAAACAATTTCTGGTGCTTTACAAATATGTCGAAATTGAAACCATGATAAAACAAATATTAAATATCGGTTATTAAATTTTAAATTATTTGTAAAGGATAATTAATTACGTTAAATCAGAAGTTATACAACGTCCACATTTGCTTTAAAATGATCACTACTTCGAATCAATTAAACATGTATGAATTCACATGGAAAAAATAAGGGCTAAAAATAACAGTAGAAATTATTTTTCAAAATAAATATTAAAAACGGAATTTTATGATATACAATATAATCCCCGATAACACGGTAGATTATAGCGTGTAATCGGGGATAAAAAATTAAATTTTTACAATATGTACGTATGAATTAGGCACGCGTGGTGAAATATCCTCCATTTATTTCGCACACACATACAGGGACGGGAGCGAGTGAGAAAGGAGAGCATGCTCTTGTCTTAGGTCGACCAGGAACAAGAACGCTAAAGCCCTTAGGTTTTAGTGTTCTTGCTCGGAAATATTCATTTATACCGTTAATGAACATCCGGGCGGATACGTTTATTTTGTCAATGAAATTCCGATTTTTAATAAATTCGATTTTATAAACTTTTTAAAAAATCTTGCATATTTAAATGTAAAGAGATAAAATATCTTTAAAATAAACAGGTTTTCAACATACATACATTAAAAAAAATATTTTTTAGGAATTATCAAAAACTAAACTTTACATAAATTAAAAAATAAAAGTGGCAAACTTATTCTGGATATAGAGAATAAATTGAAACGTTGCAATATAATATAGTAAAAGACCAGTAATTACGAAAAAATAAGTTCTGTATGATATAAAGTTGACAAAAAACGGAAAATCAGTTTGGTCATATGATGTATAATATACATGAAGTTTCATGTATACATAAAATTTGTTTCATCAGTTATGAAACATGGAGATATTTATAATCAAACGTATGCCTTTAAAATATATTTAGACATTTTATCTTTATCTAAGTTTGGTCTTGTTGTAGTCACCGATTCTGAAGATTAGTGGTTTAAAATGTCTCGCTTAATATTTGTGTAAAAATCTACTATGTTAGTGTAGAAAGGTATGTTATATATAATTTTTATCATTGAGAACATTTTCAATTACTGTTGTTACTCCACACCGAGCAAGCGTGTGTTATTACCGCATTAAGATGTTTATATTTATTTTTTAATGCGATTTTTTTTAAATGCCGTTTTTAGGATAGTAATGGCAGCAAGCCATTTGGCCTGAGTTTCGCTAATGTTTATTGAATTTAAGCCCAGAATCCGGAATCAAGTATTTGACGCTCGTCCTCTATTTAATGCAGTTTCCTCATTTATAAAAGGCTATATGCGTGTTGTAAAAATTGTTGCTTAAAAATACACATATTTTTGCCTACGGTTCGGTGATCATTTGGATTCAGATATTGTTTCCCATATGATAATGACACCAATTATTTAGCACTGATAAAATTGATATAAAAAATATTCAACTGGTAAATAATAGTGACTAAGCTTATGTCAGACGGAAGCTGGCTTTAATTTGGAAAATTTGTAGTGACATATATTTATGGATCAATAATCTTGTAAGTGGACAGAAGATCACTAGATCTTAACTGGATTTAAAAGTACCGGTCGCATGAAGAAAAATTAATCGTTAGTTCTTAATCCCTTTTATTACACTAATAAATTCATATGGTTTGAATCAGTAGAAATAAATTATGCCATCAAAATTATAAAATAATCACATTGATTTTAAAACTGCATTGTCAGAAAAAGGGCATACAGCAAAATGCGCATATAAAAAAATTGCCCACGAATCATTTCTTGCGTTTTGATTGTAATTAAATATGTTAAAATACATATACTGAAATATTTTTTAATTTTTTTAATGAAAATGGCAGCTTAAAGTATAATATACAAAAATGTTTTTTTTAATTGATACCCGTCAAAACATGAGTTATTAAATATGTAAGTTTCAATATTTGTTTTAAAAATCAAAAACTTTTTAAGAAAAAACATGAATATTAAAGATAAAAAACAGTAAAGCCTTCCAAAATTTATGGAAATTGTTCATATCGGTTGTATTGTAATTGTTATATTATTTTTATAGGGTGTAGAATTGCTGTTACGACTCTGTCCATTTAATAAATACATAATCAGGACAATAACTGTGGTTTTTGAATTTCTATCGCGTCTTGGAGATCCAAATTTGTGATTATTATTTATTTATTTATATTAAATCTTCCGTTGTAACCTGACAGGCGTAAGCCCAATGTGTTACAACGGGCAAATCTGTAACAACTGGGTTAGTCAATCAGATATAATGAATACCACCAGACCAAATATATTATTAATTATTATGTGCTATACAATTTATAATCAATAGATGTCACTGCAGCTGGGGCTGGTTTTTTTTTTTAAATAATAGCGCATTTTTATAAATAAAAATTCGAGTGCCGCTGCCGGGGCTCGAACCCGCAACATCAGAGTTATTACGGACATCTGAGACATTACGGACTACGCTATTCCGTCATTTATATTATATAATCATAATTCAGATTGATTAATTTTTCATAGATTTAACTAATTTTTTATTGCTCGCTTGAGTTTTAAAATGGTATTGCAGGTCTTATTGTGCAGTCTCGCCTTAGTTGCGCTATTTCGGCTTTTATTTGTCGTTTTATAAAATAATATTTTTAATATTATATTAACATTTAAAAAATGCTTAAAAAACGCGATTTAATAGAAGCTAAAAGAGCGAATATAATATTATTGCATTCGCATATTGCATATTATTAACTGAATATATGGGAAATTAGTAAACACAATAATTGTACACGACACGTTGTCAAAAATGCTTTGAAACTGTTTAAAGAATATGGTGGGTAAAAAAACTGGAAGAAAACGAAAGACAACTGTGCAAGAAAGTGAGTCCCTTAAAAATCGTCGAAAAACGTCTTCAAAGCTCGCTGCAAACGGATGGCTCAGAGATTGTACAGCCCTACTTTCAGAAATAAATAAAATTCGAAAGTAAGGGTCGGCCTGAAAACACCGAGATTGGAAATTTGAAAATTGGGCAAAAATCATTTGATTCGATCAATCTAAGTTTCGGGTAATTTAAAAACTTAATTTATTCAAAATTTTTTAAAGCAATATTTTTTAAAAATAATTATAATTCTTTTTAACATTTTTTCAAGTTTGCATTTTTTGCGTAGTACCCAATGTAAAATATTGTGCCTTTTCTTCCATTGCTGCATGGCTGCAGCAGTGAAACGTGTACATTTGCGAGGGTAGTATGAATAGTGACATTAATATTTCAATATTGGAATCTAATTTAATGGATTTCTACAGAAAAATATTTTCAAGAAGAGACCGCGCTACCATTCGTTTCCAGCAAGACAACGTTCCGAGACATATTTCGCAAAAACTCAGGGTTTAGTTTGCGTCAAAGGCTTTTAGAATGGCCTGCACAGTCACCAGGCCTATATCATAAATAAAACAATTATGGTCAAAATTAAAAGGAAAGATTACCCAAAGCAAATCCAAAATTGAGATGCGAGAAAAATTACAGAAGCAATGGAAAAAATTGTCTCCGTTCACCTGCAAGTACCGTCTTTTTCTGAAAATAAAACATCCTCCGAAAATAATCCCTAGCGTGATTTTCAGGAGTTTTTGGAATATAAGCCCTCCCCCGAAAATAAGCCCTAGTTAAAATAATGTGAAAAAAAAAATTCGTTAAAAAATGCTGTTGATTTATTAAGTATGTTTAGCTGCCCTAATACCTACTCGTATTTCAGAGAAATGTTTGAAACAAAATATTCCGAGAAATTCATTGTTTACCTCTACAGTTCATTTCAAGCAATGCACCAGCACTTGTCAAAATTAATTCTAGGAATTTATCTTAAAAATACAACATAAGGCAGGCATGGCGAACCTTTTTGGGTTCGCGTGCCAAAAATCCTCAAATATTATTCCTCAATTGTGTGGCGTGCCCAAGGAGTAAAAAAATTACCAAGATAGAAAAAATATTTAATTATTTTTCTTTTAAACGATTGTCATTTATCTTAGAAAACATTTGATAATTAATAAAATAAAATAAATTAATAATTCACATGTTAATTTAATCAAGATTTAATTTTTTTAAATTTCAAATTAAAAAAAAATTTTGAACTTGGAAATCGTTCGCGTGCAATCCAAATTCTCAAACGTGCCACCTCGGGCACGCGTGCCCTAGGTTCGCCATGCCTGACATAAGGCATCAGTATGCATTGTGCGACAGTGCAGGTATAACACTTGTTCATTTCAGTCTTGTAAGTCTGATTATTTCCTCATACGTAATTTTATTTTTTATAAAGTGAATAATTTTTATCCTCAGTTAAAATGAGTACAAAACGAAAGAGCTATTCCGTCGAGTACAAAAAGGAATCGTGGAAGACTCCAGGGGTGTAAATCTTGTAACCTTCTGTAAAGAGAAGATGCTGGATCTCCGTATGGTTCGCAAATGGCGTGCAGACTACGATAACCTGTGTCAACTGGTGGGCCAAAGAAATGAGAAAAAACGCAGAGTTGGATCAGGTCGGCAGCCGTTATTTTCTGAGTTGGAAGAATGCATCTGGGAATGGATTGCCGACAGGAGAGCAATGGCTTTGGTTGTGCGCAGGGCTGATATTCAAAAGTTTGCTCTACTTAGACAAGAAGTAGGTATTCATTTAACGATAGCTATATTGCAAGACATGAGAGATTCGGACCAATGATTCAACAGGAAATGAATTTGGAGGAAAATCAGAACAGAATTCAGAATTTGATCATTTATGACGATGTTCCAGAAGAAGATGACATGACTGTAATTGAATAAATTTAAATTTCTGTATTCTGTGTAAAATAAATAAATATTAAATAAAAATATATAAATATACTTTTATTTTTGCCCTCCCCCGAAAATAAGCCCTAGCGCGTATTTTGGACAAAAAAAGAAAGTAAGACAGTGTCTTATTTTCGGAAAATAATAATTAGTTGACAGTGTACCAAAAAGGTTTGCAGCTGTATGTAAAGCTAAGGGTGGTCCTACTAAATATTAAATATAAGCTCAAAATAAACAATTTAAACAACCTCGAACAGTTTTTTATTTATATTTTTACGGTTTTTTAAGAAAAAATATCAAAAATTCACAAAAAAAACATCTTTTTCCAGACACTTAATAATATTAAAGAAGTTATTGATAACTTAAATAATGAATGAAGTATAATATAAATATGGTTAAAAATAATGTACTTAAACTAATTGAGAATAAAACTAAATATATGTTTAATAATTATGAAGATCTGTTAGATAATAATATAAAAATAGTTATATAACTCTTATAGAAATAGTTGATAATATAAAATATTTAGCAGTAATTTTAGATTAAATTTTTTAGTTTAATAAATTAGATAAACAAATGTTGCAAAAATTACAAAATATGGCAATGAGAGTAGTCTTAAATAAAAATATATCTACTAGTTGTAAAAGTATAATTGAAAGATTGGAATGATTAAATGTTCAATAAATAGTGAAGATGAATGTTTTAGTATTTATATATAAGTATCAGAGTATTTAATTATAAATAATGATGGACATAGATTTAATATTAGAAATAGAAACAATTTAAGGATAGGTATAAGAAAAGAATATTGTATGGAGGTGTGAATTTGTATAGTAATATTCCTACGACTATCCGCAAAAAAATGTAGCGGTTTCCTTAATGGAATAAAGAAACACCTTCGTGCATTAAGAAATATATAAAAATAAAGTATTTTTTATATTCTGCTTATATTATATTTTGTATTGCATAAACAATTAGCTTTATTAGCTAAATAAATATAGACGATGATTAAAAAACATTTTTTTAATCTATATGTACCATATTTCACACCTATTGTGGTCGTGGGGGCACTTGATTTTTGCAAAAAAGGGGTCGCCACTCAAAAAAGGTTGAAAGCCTGCATGTTAAACAGACAGTGCACCTCTTTTGATAATCAAATGAATTATTTTTTTATTTATTTATGACGTCATGATTTGAATAAATAGGGGACGGATCTCACCAATAGTATGCCACCCTGTCGCCGTAGCCGTTGAGAACGTGGACGTCAAGGGCGTTGAAGCAGGCGTTGGTGACTGCATCGCGCATGAACTGCACGGCTATGGGTCCCTTCGTCCTGTCGAAGTTGTAGGAGAGCAGCTCTCCGGAGGGCGCGCGGTTCCAATAGAGCGCCCTAGCTTGCTCCGCCCAGAAGGTGTCCGGGTCATCGAGAGACTGCTGGTGCAGTTGTTTGTAGCGCGCGACGCTGGGCACCAGCGCGTCGCGCACGGCTGACGGGTGCGGGTAGAACAGCTCGCGATCGGAGGACATTGTGTCACGGCCGCCGGTCGAACACTGAATGCGGCCCGACGTCTGCGCGCCCGCCGAGCGCATGCGCCCCTCTCTCCCCTTGCCGATTTTCCGCCGCTGGAAAATCAAAACGTGCATTTACTTCGATTCTACAAAAAGAACCCGGCGTGACAAATGCGCACGCGAAACACACAAACAAGATAAGTGAAAATAAAATTTAGTGTATTTTCAGTGACTTATCTAAATCTTATCAGAAATTCTCCAAGTTTTCACCCATTGTTCGACTCCGTGTAGGTTTCTCTGGAGGCTTTCTGACATCCGCATCTGTCAACAAATGTCGCTATTATTGCTGAACCTATCTTTGGGAGAACAGCTGTATATATTGTGGAACTTCGGATTTGATTACTTTTTGCTCCGTGCACTCCGCGTTGATTTTCACGCGAAAGTATACATCTTTTATTTAGGATTTTAATATTCTCTAAATTTTGTTCGGAACATAGCGGACACATATTTACTAAAAGGAAACAACGAAAAATGCATTGGATGATAAGAATAAGATCTCAGATAACACTGGAAAAAATGTACTAATGTACAAGTCAATTATCAAACCAGTATGAACATACGGGATTCAACTTTCGCCATCATCCAGAGATTCCAAAACAAGGTTCTACGAATGATGATGAGTAGACGCTCCTAATGACGTAACACATAACGACATTAACATAGAATTACAGAGACAGACTAGAAATACAGAGACAGACTAAAACTCCGCCCAAACAAAATGACAACCGAACTACTTTACTGTAGATATGATGACACCAGAAACGATTTAAACTGTCTGACATACCTGACAGACATGCCAAATAATAAATGTAAAATAGTGAATAAGTATAAACAAATAAATTAGACGAGCAGACGGATGTCCCGATCTCTTCCATATGTTATGGAAGGCGTGCTTTTATTTTAGCTATGAAATGATCTCAGTAGAAAACCATTTAGGATATGTCACGTCAAGCATCCGAGGGCGCTTTCGACTACAATAGAGCACATCATAGAAGGACGTTAGGGAAGATTTAACATCAACGCACTCGCCCACTCGATTCCAGTCCATATCTAAAAGTAAATCATTCAATAAATTAAAATCCACACAATTTCCACGACCATCCGCATATATTCTGATCGCTCACGCGTTCCTCCTCATTTGTAATTATGCTATTTTTATTATCATTAGCGCTAGGTGATAATTATCTTTCCGTACTAATCTGAATTCGCTCTTAATTATTATATAATATGTACTTAATTATTATAATATTTTTGGTAGATTAAATTCAAATTAATCATGTTGATAAAAATCAGTGGTTCTTAATCTGGGGCTCGGAAAGGTAATTCGTATATAAATTTGGCCGGGGAAAAGCATATCATTTAATGAAAAACTATGAATTTTAATGAAACCGAACACTTTTACTTCCTCCCTCTGAAAAAATCTGACATGACGTGCATATCATTTGTCATTCTAAAACATACATTTTCGGGTTATAGGTTATATAAATTCGAGCAATTAACATGTTGACATGTATAGAAAAGGTGATAAAAGAAGTAGTAATCAAACATTTAAAGGCTTTCATAATTTCTCAAAACATTCCATGTGAACAACAATCGGTATTGAGAGAAACATTTCACTGAGACTGCATTACAAATAGATATAAATAATTGGTTGTTAGTAAGGCTACAAGCAAAATCATTGGAGCAGTTTTCGTGGATTTTAAGAGAGCTTAAGAACAATAGACAGAATAATAATGAAGGTTGAAGTGAAATAGTCTTAAGATGGTTTATTAATTATTAAAAAAAGAAAGAAAGCAAAAAGTAAAATAAATTATTCTTATTCTAAAGAGAAAATAATAGCTCACGGTGTACCACATGTGTTTAAATTGGGAACATCGCTGTTTATATTATATATTAATGATATAATTATTATTATAAAAAAAACGTAAAATATATCTGTTTGCGGACGATGGTTTAATATATTTTATAGGTGATTATGTGAAAGAAGTTGTAGATAATTTAAATAATGAATTAAGTATAATGGAAATATGGTTAAAAATTATGTACTTAACCTAAATGTATAACTATTAATTATAAATATATAATAAATAATAGTTGTAGAAAATTACACCATAGAAATAGTTATTAATATGAAGTATTTAGTAGTAATATTAGATAGCAACTTATTTTAAAAGAACTTTGTAATAACATAATAAAGAATAGGTATATTGTCTAAGATAAGAAATATGCTACGTATAATCTAGAATAATATTATATTGCCTCACTTTAATTATTGTGTAAAAATATTATACAAGCCTAATAAATTAGATAAAACGGTGTTGAAAAAAAATATAGTATGGCAACGAGAGTAGTTTCAGATTCACTGGTTGTAGAAGTATTGAAATATTGGAATGGTTGGATGCTCAAAAAATATTGAATAATAATGTTTTAGTATTTATATATAAATTAAAAAATAATATATTATCAGAGTATTTAATAACAAATAAAGATGTAACTAAAATTAATCCTAAAATTAGAGATAATTAAAGGGTAGATATACATATATAGACTAAAGAAATATTGTACAGAAGTGCGAATTTATATAATAATCTGCAAAAATAAAAATTAGCTGGTTTCATTAAAGGGATAAAGACCTTGTTATATTTTATATCTGTTGTATTACAGTATAATACAATTAGCTATTTGCTAAATAAATTATTAATATGATATATTCATATATGTAGCACACTAGCAAGGGTAATGTTCTACGTGGTATGAGTTTAGACTGAAATTTTCCCCGGGCAATGAAAACGCTAGGATCGGGAAAACAGAAACAGCTTGACAGGTCACTCTACAGCCCGTAAATACATCCACACTATGCAGGTAATACTATGAAACAAACACGTATACAGGACCTGTCTAGTACATTCAAAAGAGACGAACATCCGTTAAATGCATCGATTCAACCATTTTTATTTAATATTATGTTAGATGCACAATATTGAAATAAACAGCAATTGTTAAAGTTGAAAATAAATTTAGTGAAGATGTTCAAATTAGACGTAGTGTTCGGAAATAAAAACACAAAAAAATTTACGAAAATAACGGCACAAATCAATAAATTTTATAAACCTTTGAACAAATCTTCATATTGAAATGCAAAGAGATAGAAGATCTTCAAAATAAATACGACGTCTTCAACATACATAAAAATGAAAGTAACATTAGGAATTAACAAAAATAAAACACCACCTTTATTAAAAGATAAAAATTGCAAAATTATTCTGGATATAGAAAATAAATTAAAACATTGGGAGGAATACATCGAAGAGCTCTTTGATGATAACAAAGAGACTAATAAAAGACCAGTAATCATTAAAGAAAAAGTTCTGTATGACATAAGTTAAAAAACAGAAAATCAATAAAGTCATATGATTGGTGAAACTGTTAGAAGACGATAAAATGAACTCCGTCGTAATTCTTTTAACGACATATCAAATGACTAGCTTAAATATACCTTAACTACTCTGCCAAAAAATCCAATGTAAAAGAGTGTTAAGAATATAGAACAATTAGCTTGATGAGCTACATGCTTATAATATTCCTCAAAATCATTCACAATATAAAGTTGTTTGTGTTCATCGTATGTGCATGTGTCTGCCGTGCAATTAGCCAAGATTGTGGTAACCAACCCCTTTGGAGGTGAAAACCGGCAGATATTTGCGCGTAAGTAGCACAATTTAATAAATAGTATAAATAGATTGATTAATATAATATATAAATAGTATAAGATAGAAATAATTAGTATTGTTACATAAAAAAAATGGCCGATAGCGGCGTGAATATAGCGGGCGTAATTACGCCAGAATACAGAATAAAAGAAATGGATGAATTAAAAACAAAATTAAATGTATTATTATCAAATGGTAATATTCTATCAAAAGAAAAAAAAACCATTATAACTAATACATTTGATATTATGTAAAAACATTTATTAGATGTGTTAAAAAATAATAGGGACGATGTAAATAATAAAAATGAAAATAATAACTCAATATTTGAGTTATTAAATGAAGTTAGAAAAGATGTTTATAATATAAAGGATAAACTAAATTTAAATAACAACATTATTAAAAATAAAATGCAAAAGAAACATTATTCGGAAATCGTAAAAAAAGGAAAAGATATTGCGATAATTATACCTAAAAATTTGCAAAATATAGAGCAGACAAAAAAGGATTGCAAAAATTTAATTAAACCGACAGAATTAGAAGTTGGAATACAAAATATAAGACCAATAAGCAAAGGAGGTATAATAATTACATGTGATAGTAAAGAAGATGCATCGAAAATTACGACAGATGCAGTAAAAAAACTAGGAGATAAATATAATATAAAAGTAGGAAATTTAAAGAAACCAAAAATAAAAATAATTGGAATTTCTGAAGAATTAAAATATGATCAACTAAAAAAGTGTATAATGAAACAAAACACATGTGTAGAAGAAAACAAATGTTATTTAGAAGTAAAATATATTAAAAAAAACAAATTTAATAAGTATGATGCTATTATTGAAGTAGATGTTACGACATTTAAAAATATAATGGATGTAGGCAAATTAAATATTGAATGGGATAGGTGTAAAGTATATGAAGACATATTCATATACCGTTGTTATAACTGTTATGGTTATAATCACAAAGCCAGTGAATGTAAAAATAAAAAAAATTGTATAAAATGTGGTTCGGAAGAACATTTAATAAATCAATGCAACAAAAAAGAAAACTGTGTGAATTGCTGTAGAGCAAATAAATTACTAAATCTTAATTTGAATGTGGAACACAACTCCATGGATAGAAATTGTTCAATTTATAAAAGATACGAGCAAAATTACTATAATAAAATACAATATAATATAGTATAGCAATTAAAAAAATCAAGTTCATATGGGAAACAAGAATCAGTAACTGGGATATTAATCAATGCACAAGGTTATTTAAAACATAAAGAGGAAATAGAATTAATTACTGAAAAGGAATATCCAATATTTTTAGGGTTAACTGAAACCCATATCACAAATGACATTGAAGAATTTGAACTAAATATTGGCAATTATAATATAATTAGATGTGATTCTAATTCCAGACATACAGGAGGTGTTATACTGTATATTAGAAATGATATAAAATTCAATACTATATTTAAAAATAATCAAGATAAGACATACTGGTCTATCACAGTTAAGATTTTTATTGAAAAAATTCCCATAATATTATGTATAGCATACAGATCTCCAAATAGTAATCCGAATTTATTCATAGAATTTATAAATAATATTGCAGAATGGAGTTTTGATCAAATTTTGGATACTGTTTTAATTGGAGATTGGAATTTTAATTGGAACAAATGTGAAGATTTTTACACAGCAAAATTAGAAAAAATATCAAATATATTTGGTTTAAGACAATGTGTCAAAGAAAATACAAGGACTAATAATAGATCGAGCACATTAATAGATTTAGTATTTACCAACAACAAAAAAATTTATTGTGAAGTAAAATCAACTCCAAGAATAACTGACCATTCAATTGTATATATTTATATAGAAAAACATAATGAACTTAAGTTTAAAAAAACAAAAAAAATTGATATAATTAAAAAAATTAATTTTAATAAATTAAGATTAGAATTACAAAAATGTGACTGGAATGTAGATAATATGGATGTTAATAGGATATGGAACAAAATTTATAAGAATATAGTAGATTGTAAAACAAAAAGTCAATATAATTTTAAAAAGGAATATCGTTACAACCCAAAACCGTGGTTTAATGATGATGTTAAAAATGCTATAAAGAAAAGAGATGAGTCATACAAAATTTTTCAAATATTAAAAACAGAACAAATAGAATATAAAGTCTTTAATGAAAAATGGAAAACATACACACAATGTAGAAATATGGCAGTCAAAGTATTAAGAATAGCTAAAAAGAAATGGTATGAAAAATTGATAGATGAAATACAAAATGATCCAAATAAGATGTGGAAATCAATAAAACAATTAATTAATCCAACTCAGAAAAACGACATAATAAAAATGGAAATTAATGGAAATATATATCAAGATCCTTATATAATGGCAGAAAAGATGAATACATATTACATTGAGAGCATAGAAGAAATTGTAAATTCAATACCAAGGATTAGTAATTTAGTACAATATAATAATAAAACATTAATTGTAAAATTTAGTAAATTTAAATCAGTATCATTAGATGAAATTCATAACATAATATGTAAATTTAAAAAAGGAACTAGTACTGATGAACTAGATATAAATATAATTAAAGAAACATGGGAAATAATAGGAACTAAATTAAATTATTTAATAAATAAAGCACTCTCATTAGGAGAAATGCCTGAAAATTTAAAGATTGCTACTATTGTACCTATACCTAAAATAAAAAATAGTAAAAAAGTTGAAGAAATGAGACCAATCAACATGCTACCGTGTATAGAAAAAATAATAGAAGAAGTAGTAATCAAACAATTAAAGGAATTTATTACTTCTCAAAACATAATATGTGAACAACAATCGGGATTCAGAGAAAAGCATTCCACTGAAACTGCATTACAAGTAGTGATAAATGATTGGCTGTTGGCTAAGGATACAAACAAAATCATTGGAGCAGTTTTCTTGGATTTCAAGAGAGCCTTCGAAACAATAGACAGAGAAATAATGTTGAAGAAATTGGAGAGTATAGGTATAAGTGATATAGTTTTGAGATGGTTTAATAATTACTTATATAAAAGAAAACAAAAAGTTAAGATAAATAATGTATGTTCTGAAGAGAGGTTAGTGTATTATGGAGTACCACAAGGGTCTAAATTGGGACCATTGTTGTTTGTTTTATATATAAATGATATAGTTAATAACGTAAAAAAATGTAAAGTTCATCTATTTGCAGATGACACATTGATCTATTGCATGGGTGATAACATTGAAGAAGTTGTGAGTAATTTGAATGATGAATTAGGTGTGTTAGAGATATGGTTAAAGAATAATGTACTTAAATTAAATGAGAATAAAACTAAATGTATGTTTATTAATTATAAAAATGTGTTAGATGATAGTACCAAAATAGTAATAAATAACTCTAATATAGAAATAGTGGATAATATAAAATATTTAGGAGTAATTGTTGATACAAAATTAAACTTTAAAGAACATTGTAATTACATATTAAAAAAAATTAGTAGAAAAATAGGTTTATTATCTAGATTAAGAAATATATTAAGTATAAATACAAAAAAATTAATTTACAATAGTATAATATTGCCCCATTTTAATTATTGTGCAACACTTTTAAATATGTTGAATAAATTAGATAAACAAATGTTGCAAAAATTACAAAATAGGGCAATGAGAGTAATCTTAAATAAAAATAGATTAACTAATTGTAAAAGTATGATTGATAGATTAGAATGGTTGAATGTTCAAGAAATATTGAGTATGAATGTATTAGTATTTATATATAAGTTAGAAAATAATATGTTACCACACTATTTTAATAAGTATTTAATAAGAAATAAAGATGTACATAAATATAATACTAGAAATAAAGAAAATTTAAAAATAATTAAGTATAAGAAAACGAGTACGGCTAGGGGAATTATGTACGGAGGTTTTAATTTATATAATAGTCTTCCAAGAGAAATCCGAAACAGCAAAAATATAACGGGTTTTATAAATGGAATAAAAAAACACCTTCGTACATATAGAAATAAAATATTATAATATTAAGTCTTTATTATTGTATATTTTTTCTTTCTGTTATGTATTTTTTATATATTTTTATATATGTTTACTAAATTTGTTAGATGTAAAGATTAGCTATTAAGCTAAATAAATTAATAAAATAAAATAAATAAAAATAAATAAATAATACGCAAAAATTGTAAGAAGCAACACTCAGTTTGATTTCTGAAATGGCTCAAGCACAAGAGAAGTTATATTCAATGTAAACATTATTGTATATGTCTAGATGTTTATGTGCTTTGTAGATTATGAAAAAGTTCAACATCGAAAATCATATATTAAAAAATCTGTATTGAAATCAAATTGGCAATGTGTAGGTTAAAAATAAATTCAGTAAACATGTCCAATCTTATCACCTTCCTTATTTAACATGTACTCTGAATCAATATCTCAAGAAACTCGAGATGAGTAAGATCTGGAGTTACTAGTGGAAGATACAGTAATA
The DNA here is from genome assembly GCF_051122295.1 of Plectrocnemia conspersa. Classification (NCBI taxonomy): domain Eukaryota; kingdom Metazoa; phylum Arthropoda; class Insecta; order Trichoptera; family Polycentropodidae; genus Plectrocnemia; species Plectrocnemia conspersa. Next base: position 1,159,669 of record NW_028277170.1, on the reverse strand, counting down.
CTTTAAGATAATGCCAAAGATTTTCAATATTGCTAAAAAAAGGTGAACGAAACAAAGTAATAAGCACGGTCTAAATATAAACATTTGTTTAATAATTGCAACAAAAATATTACTACGTACACCAAACGATACCAACGACAATGAAACAATAGAAAGAGTCACACAGTACAAATATGAATGAATGAAAAATAGGACTCATCTCAAGAAGTAAGAGCTCAAATAAAAATAGCAAGAAGTGCATTTTTCAGAATGAGACCTCAATTCTCTAAGCCTTTAGCTAAAATGAGCAAGGTCGTTATGTATTTACAATTCAGCTATATAGGAGTATGGAAAATTCTTGAGGGAGCTAAAAAAAAGTCGTTTGGAGTGTTTTTGTTTAAAAACCATCTCGGGGTTGAAGAGAATACATTGCTGCAGGAGCTAAAAAGACAGCAATTATTCAAATATTCAAAATAAATCGATACAATAATATAAATTTGCACATTTCTATACTAACCTTACAAAAACTTAATAGTAGAATAATACAAAAATATTCAGAATCGGCGACTACGACAAGACCAAACTAAAATTGACTACCGCGTGGATCAATATAATTTATTATTTTTTTTTTATTAAACTTGCATTTGTGTATATTATAGGGAATATAATATTTCACATAGGACTTTTCAGAACTGGATTATACTAAAATCGTCCCCGGGCAACAAAAATGGAACAACTCGGATAACATGATCAGCTCGGAGGTAGGAGGTCAACGGTTCAGAAATGCACCCGGGCTTTGCAAGTACGCTTGTGTTGAAGCGAACGCATGCAATACATTGAAACGTAGGGTGCATCCGTTAAATGCATATATCCATCAAAACTGATTTTATGTTTTAAATTTGAAAATATACATTAGGGCTATATTTTGAGTCCGTAGATTTTTTGCACCCTTATCACATATAAAGAACGCCTGGAAATCACGACCACGGCTCTAGGTTGACTCATCATGACGGTTGTTCTATAATAGTTTCCCTTTGCCTTCTGTACCGCAGTTCCACATCCATATTGTTGATACAATTCTGACTGTGAATGTCAAATTATTACCAATGTCAAGTATCTCGGAGTTAAATTCTCCTAGATATGTTACTTTCAAATGTGTGTGTTGACGCCCGTTTCGCCTGGTGTATGACATAGGTTACACGTTCAGTCTGTCATCAGTTCAATCTATGATCTTGATCATAAAAATACTGATAGCGGACTGATGGACTGACGGACTATATTACACGATCAGTTGAAACTGACATAAGTCTTCTTGAGAACGCTTTTGGATGATACGTTTTCCGCGGAAAAAAAAGAATGCTGTTATTTACATAATTATTTGGTTAAAACCCGATCACGGCATTGGAAAATCACAAAACAATATGGAAATTAATTACTTGATTTGGAACCCATTAGCACTCGAAATTCACCAAACGATGTAAAAAGGAAAAGAGAAAAACCACCATTTCAATAACAAGGGTATATTGGATATTCGCAAGAATTAATAATAAATATTTTACTGTATTCATTTATTAGGTTATGTTGTATTCATTTTAATAAATGCATTAAATATTTTAAGCGTTTTTATTTGAAAATAACATACTCGGGGTCGCTCGAATTTGTCCATAAAATGAAGATATTGAAAGTTCCAACTCTTCGGAGTATAAACATCATCTGCCCCGGCCCCTGATTTTCGAGACGTTATTTATTTTTAATTCTCGCCGGTAATTTTTTTTTAATATCGTCGATGGTAGCCAGAGGCTTAATTTTTTTCATAGATTATCAACAACCGTTCCAAAGCTTCATTTCTCTTATATTTATTTAAAATTCTTATGGGTTTTATCCCAGTATTTTTTATATTCTTAAATACATTTGGGGGGGGGGGGGTGATATAATTTTTGGAAGGGCCCCGCACATCGCTAGAGTTGGCCTTGTCCGGTAGGATTACATTTTAGACGAAATGGATCTGAATGATCTTAAAGCCTTAAGATTGAATTAAATGTAAACAACTGAATAATATATAAGTAGATATATTGATTCTCAGCGTAGCGTCTACTCAATAAGGCACTTTTTAAAGTTGCTAAAGGGCAGTGTCGACAATCCGGTAATGCTGTGACTTTCTGCTGTGAGCTTTAGAGTGCCTTAAAGCCCCTAAAAATAAAAATATTATAAATAAATGTAAAACAATGACATTTATTTTTTGTGAAATTTTTATTTTTAATAATTACAGCGTAAACATAATATAATATAATATAACAAATTTATTAATAAGCACGTACAATTTTATCGTTTATCCGTTAACAGAAAATTGATTTGAAGCTAATTTTATTTACATTATATTTATTACAAATAGTTGTTTTAAGAAGTTCAGTTTTTATTGTAGTCGACATTGTAATGATCACCGTTATATTTTTAATTAGGGCATAGTTCCACATATAAATTAGTACAATATTTTTTTTAAAGTTAATAAATTAATTTGTTTGATATAATTATTCACAGATATGTATATCCACAATCACTATCGGCAAGCGGTAGTAGGCCAACAACACGGGTTTCTTCCGCGTCGTTCCATGGTCACTAACCCATTGCGTCTTTCGATGGCGGTAAAAAATTAAAAATATGACTGTAAATAATAATTGAAAAATGAATTTATGATGATTTATAGAAAGAAATACACAAATCAGGTGGAAAATTAATAGTCGTCAAATTTAAATTAATGGCCAAAGATAAGTTAAAAAAAATATGAGTGACTGTCGATAAGATAGAAATCTATTGTATTGATGCTTCAATTAAGGGCAATTGAAAAGCAATAATCGATAAAGAACCTAATGTACGTTAAGCAAATAAAATAAAGCGTCATATTGAATTGTCAAGTATTGTATATATGTATTTTACTTTTTCAATATATGATTTAAGTCTAATTTCATATACTCTACTTGAAATTTTAATTGTTAGCAATAAAAAAATGTTTTATTGGTTGAAATATAATAATAATAATAATTAGTTCTACAATATTTGTATACATTAAACTATTTATTGATATATATTATCGTAACAATACATTATATATTAAAAAAATGCATTATATGGTGATAATTCAAGCTGTTATGCTCAATAATTTAATTTAAAATAGTATTAACTTTAATGGTTAATAATGTATTGTTATGATAGCATTTAGGAGTAAATTAATAAATAATAAAATAAATCAATTATATCTTTACTACATCATTTATTAAATGAAATGTTCTTACATGTGATTAAAAGTTATTTGGAAAAATACATTACAAATAAAATAAAAACATGCATCATATGCGCAAGTTATTAATTAACAACCTTTTACAAATTTGAAGAGAAATCGTCAATATTTTGGTGCAACCTGAGATCATTTTAATTTAAAAGTAGATAATGACTTTTTACAGTACATATTTACCTAACCTTAATTCATACATTTTTCAGTCATTTTTCAGTTTTCAATTTAACAACTTTGGTCATACAGCACCTCTTTTTTAGATTAAAATACATATTTAATCAATGTTTCTTAATAAAATATATTGAGTATTTTCTCTTAGTATACATATATGTATATTAGCTCAATTGCTCGAAATCAATTAAATCTCCATACTTTTTTAAAAGGTATGGATATCTCTAAGATTTTTGTAATTATGATATTTAAGAGACACTCAGTTAAAATTATTTGCTAATACAAATTGTGTATAGTATGAGACAAATATAGGAATGATAAATATTATTTTAAATAAAAAATAATGGGATAAATATTATGTTTATAAGTTATATATGTACATTTGTATGATATATAAGACTAGTATCTTAAAATAAGAGAACATCAATATATATTTTATAATATGCAATATTTGTGCATTTTCTTTATTATATATGATAATATCATTCGTTTAGCTCAACATTTTCCTCCGCGCAGATCAACTCTTTGTCTTGGTGTTCCTTTTGATCTAAAATTTGGACGATTTCTTTCATCTCCCCGTATTGTACGATCGACGTATATTGCCTGTCTAAAAAATAAATAAAAAATAATAATAATAAAAATAAAAACAAATTAAAAAAATAAATGTATATTTATACTGGATAAATACAAAATAATTATAAAAATTAGTAGTTTTAAAAAAACAACATAAAAATATGTGTGATAATAATATAAATTAAAGCCAATGTTGGTGGTTTGGTCCTGAAAAAATATAATTAAAGCTGCTGTTTTATTAAGCTAGAGACAATGGCAAAAGATTAACTTAACACATTACAGGCTGCTGACTTTAACTTTAAGGCCATTTAAAACTCATCAAATCGATATAAAATATTATGAATATATTTACATAATTATTTATTTTGATTTTTATAATAAACAAATGTTTTGGACTTCTGAATCATAATCAGTTTAAAGCTGGAGGATCTTTTTTAACATTATTCCTTTTACATAAATGTTTTATGTCTCGCTCGTAAAACTGTCAGATGTAAAAACACATTTTTTGCCAGTGCACAATTGATAGCAATAGAAAGTGATGACAATGATTCACAAATTAAATTAAAAAAATGCAAAATAAAAAGATTTTACAAAAAAATACGATTTCTAATAAAAAGCGGCCTGCATAATTCAGCGGCCTGTAGTGTTAATAAATACCCAATCTTCTTGGCTTCTATTTAGACATTTTAAATGGTGCTTATTTTCAAAATTCTACACAAATATAATGGAGCATACAATCAGGTACTTTGGGTATAAAACATCTATACAAAAATATAATAGCCTCAAATTAGTATAAAATATCAGTCTTGTAATTTATTGACGTTGTGGTGTAGATTTAAAATGATTCACCTGAATTCAGAACTGCGACTATAATCTTTGTACTATTCACACAATAACTAAAATCGGAAGCATTGTTATACATATTTTGAAAAATGTGAATATTAATGAGACAGAGAATGGACTATTGCTCACATGGCAACTGGTCACATGAACATTGGTCACAAATCGATCGCCCACAAGGCGATTACTCATACGAATATTGCTCACACGGTTTAAAGAAAGTTATAAGTTTTTTAATTTCAATACACGTTAGTTGTGTATAATTATTGAGACGTTCAAGAGGAGCTGACGAATTTAAAAAATTTTAAATACATAATTTGTTTATGTTTAAAAATACTTTTTGCCTTCAATTGAATGTATATTATTTTAATTTTATCATGTACATACTTATTTTTAGAATATTGGCAATAATAATGGGGCACCCCTTAAAATGGTGTGTAGCTCTTTACAAGTGCAGTCTGACCGAAATATTTTAGTAAGTAGTTTTAACGGTAATTATAAGAACTATACAAAGGAATCTATCGTTTTTAATTGCTCACTTGAGTTTTAAAAAAATATTGCAGGTTAAATTGTCCAGTTTCGCTTAAGTGACCTTTATGTTTAGTTGAGTGATTTCGACTTTTATTTGTCGTTATAATTTTTTTTTATTTAATAATTTATTTTGAATATTATATAAACATTTAAAAATGTTAAAAAAAACGTGATTTAAGCGAAGCTAAAAGAGCGAATATAATTTTATTGCATATTATTGACTGACTATATCGGAAATTAGTAAACTAATGAATTGTTCATGACACGCTGTACAAAATGCTTTGAAACGGTTCAACGAATGTGAATCTCACAAATCAAAGCTGAGAACTGGAAGAAAACGAAAGACAACTGCCAAAGAAGATCGAATGTTGGTTCGCGACTTCCGTACAAATTGTCGAAAAATGTCTTCAAAGCTAGCTGCTGAAATATCTGCAAGCGGAGGGCCATCCATTTTTTCGCGGACGGTAAGAAGAAAGCTCAACAATGTGAAACTCAGAGGTTGTGAAGCCTGAAACTAACTGTGGCTTACAGAAATAAATAAAATTCGAAGGTGGGCCCAAAAACACCGAGATTGGACATCTGAAGACTTGGCGAAAGTCCGATGAAACCAATTTTAAGATAATTTTAAACTAAAAAAATATCAAAAACATAATTTATTTAAATTTTTTTTAAAATAATCATAATTTTTTTAAACATTTTTAAAGTTTATGGGACCAACGGGTTAGTACACGTGCGTCGAAGAAGAATATCTTACTGATTACGTAGTACCCAAAGTCAAATATTGTGGCGGAAGCGTTACATTCTGGGTTTGCGTGGCAGCAGCAAGGATAGGAAATCTGTACACTTGCGAGGGTAACATGAATATTGACATTTATATTTCAATTTTGGAATCCACTTTAATGGATTTCTACTGGAAAATATTTCTAAGCGCAGACCATGCTATCATTCAATTCCAGCAAGGAAACACTCCATGATATACTTCGCTAAAAAGCAGGGGTTAGTTTGCATCAAAGGGTTCGACACTTTTAGGATGGCTACAGTCACCAGACATAAATCATATAGAGCATTTATGAGCAGAATTAAAACAAATGGTTGCTTGACACACTTACAAACCCAAAATAAAGCTGCGAGAAAAATTGCAGAGGGAATGGAGAAAATTGTCTCCGTCCACCCGCAAGTCATCCTATTTAGGATAATATATGAATTTTCGAAAAGATTTTTTTAACAAAAACTCGAATCACTATCATGAAAAAAATATAATAACGACATCTGTTAGAAGAATATACTATCTAAAATATGATTTATTCATTTTGGTGCCCTAAAATATTCAAAGATGTCAGTAAGTCTGTTTAAGATTGAGTTTCATAAAAGCGTGTTAATACGTGTCTGGCTGTATGATCAAATCGAAATTAACCGAATTCCGGCGCTTTAAGTATTAATATCAGTTATTTGATATATTTTGTATTTTATATGTCTATAGATTAATTTAATATGTATTTTATTTTAAATTAATTTAATATATATTTACGATATCTTGAAACGTTTGCTCTGTTGTGTATATATTTATTTATAAAATTGTGAAAATTATTTATTTACTTATGTATTTAAGCATTTCAAATAGAACAATATACACATAAGAAATATAGGGATTGCGCTGAAACATTATGACGGGAGTTAAAAAAACATATTTCCTATATAATAATTAAATACGTTGTATTAATTTGCTTTTATTTATTTTTTAAACAATCAGCTCTTATATAATTATGTTTATATCTATCAACCTTCATTGACATATTTAGTTAAACAAATCAGTAGTTTTCATAATTAAAATTATCCATATGCTTTCAATTTTTAATCAAAAATACCCAATTGTCACATTATTAGTTAACCTGTAGATTTTTTTTGTAAAACCGGATAAAATTATCTAAAAAAGTGTATATTTCTTTTTTTTTTAAATTTTTTTTCACTCTGTATCCTGTTAATATTGAAATTAAATAACGTTCCTTTTCTTTAAACCGTGTGAGCAGTCGTCTTGTGATCAAGTTGCCCAATGTTATGAGTAGTGAATATATAAAAATCGTTGGAATTCATGAACGAGATCCCTTATGGTGATGCATGTCTGTCATTCCAGCAAGTGTACGAGTGGACTATAAGCTTAGAAACCATTGCAAGAGATATTATGAAGGAAAATCAACGAATAACATAGCTTCACTTCTGGAAATAAGATGGTTATGCACCATGTATTATGCTGTCTTACTTTTGGTGTGAACGAAGGGTAATTTTGAAGTTAAGCAATGACAACAATACAACGTATGCAGATCTTCTCAAGAATCATCTTTTACCCGTATTTGAATCAACACAACTTGGATTTCTAAGTACAAAGATTAAGTATATTTTACCCAGTAATTTCTCTCAAACGGACAATGTAAAAAAGAGGTTCATGTCCGACTGAGATAAGAATGTATTGTAAATATTCTGTAGTATATATTTCTATTAGTGTACAACCTATGTAGATTCTACTGTCTGTGTATCTACAACAGTTTGGGTTGGTTTATTGTCCCCTTCGGCTTTCAAAGCCGCTATACCTTCATTGTTGTAGTTTTGGAACACTTTGCTGAACGTCAAAGCGACGTTGATTAAGCACCCGATGAGAGCTGCCACTCCGAATATTCTGAATGTCATCGCTCCGCCCAGCTTGCCGAACAAGATGCCACTGATCAAGTTGCCGAGAGAGGTACCCACACCTTCGAACACAGCTCCTGTCAATCCCTAAAAAAAACCAAATAATAATCATATTAGAAGCTGTAAAAGTGCAAAGAAATCTGGATAAAATAAACAAGATTACCATGACAGTAGCTTTGACTCCAATCGGAGCTATAAGATTAGCGTACGAGTTCATCGTAGTAAACAGCATGCCGAAGGTCAAACCTTGGAATAGTTCAATCGGAAGCGTCCACCACGGGTTGGTCAATAACGAGTACAATATAAACCGAAGTCCGAATCCGAGCAACACCAACGACATAGAGTTCAAATGTCCGATTCTCTTCAAGATTGATCCTGTATAATAATTAATCAAATCAATTATTAAGAAGTAATTGAATATAAATTTAATATGAAGATTTAATAACCAACCCGAGATAAAGAAGAAAGGTAGTTCGCCACCAAAGCATTGGATTCCGCTGACGAGGCCTTGCAATGTCTTGATCCAATCGATGTGTGTACACTCGCTGTCTTGCGCCAAGTCCTCTAAATACCAGAACAAGAACTGCCAGATGAGACCGGTGCACATACCAGTCAAGATCATCCAGACAAAGAAATGGAAGAATTGATACGAAGAAAACATTATTCCGATGTTGCGGAATATGTTTACCGAGGAGTTTTGCTGATTGATCTGCAATTAAAAAGTAATACATTTAGCTATTATGTTTTTTCCGGCATTGGCCGCAACAATCAGGTGTCTTGGATAGCGGTTATATGATTTTGGGTTCTGTATACAGTCCTTTTATATCCGTTTTGTGTGACATCAGCAAATTTATATGACTTATTTTATATTTATCATGTTAACGCATTTAAATATTCCATCCTGAAAAAAGTATCGAAGCCAAACCAACACGCGGTACTGGTAGATAGGGACAGATCAATAAAATGGGTAAATTTCACCTTTATAATGCTAGAGACGAGAATGTCGCACATCATCAACAAAAACATCAGTACGAACGCCACCAGATAGTTTTTCGTTTCCCTATCTTGGCTGAACAAGTCTATCAGATAGCCAGTGAGCAGTGAAAAAATTCCCCATCCTAATGAGCCCCATAGCCGCTGGCGACCGTACTGACTAGCCCTATCGCCTACAAAACGCAAAAAATATTTAGACTTCTATCGTAAAAATGTAACGACGACTGCCGAAATTACCAAGTTTTGCAAAGCATATTGCGTCTGCCAGGCTAACCACTACGGCCATGCCTATCCAGTTGATGACCATGAACGTAGAAAAGAAAGTAAGCCTCAAGCCAAACTGTTGATCGTTTACTTTGCCGCTGTTGGCTGTCACGATTGCGTCGTTAATCTGAAAATTACAAACTTGTTAGAATAATATAGTATCTCTAATATCTATATACACCTAGGGGCTTATATAGTAGCCAGGCGCGTGCGGTGAGATACTTTCCCTTTCGCTCGTTCGCGTGTTAAGTGACGAGTGAGTGAGAGATAAGGGCATGCGGACAGCACTCACTCTCGTCACTTAACACGTGAACGAGCAAAAGGGAAAGTATATCACCGCACGCGCCTGATAGAAACCACAATATTTTTATTCAGCAATCTATTGTTAACTATGTAAGTACCTTTAAATTGTCACATACTGTATGACAAGATGTTTCAAAGTGAGGTTGAAACTTATCTACCCTAGGACACGAAACGTAATGAATTGAACCTGGAACAAACATAAAATAATTATGAAAGTGGACAAAGTTATGTTTCTTTCTTTTCAATATATTTAAAGGTTTGCGTTTGAATTGACTAAAAAATATTTTTATATTACGCAACATGTTTATATAATCTACTAGATTTATAATTTATTTTGACGTATAAATTTTGCATGTAGCTTATAAGGAAACATAAAAATTTAAGGTTGAATGACTTAGACGGTTTTCAAAATTACCGAATGTATTAAAATTGATTTAACATAATAAAAAAGTTTTTTTTATTTGAAAGAAATTTTTATTAAACCATGATAATTAAAAATTTTAATAATGCTTGAATCTTGGCGAGATTCACTAGAAGACGATAACTGTCTTATTCATTTCCATTTTTTTGACGTGTTATTTAAATTCAGAGGTTGTATATCTATAAATTACATAAAAATAAGTTTATTAATATAAGCACGTAATAAATAGACATTTATTACTTGAGACATAATGGAAAATCAAATTCAGGTTTTTAAGTGCAACAGAGGTAAAAACAACGATACAAGCACTGCGTCAGGAAGCTGACACGTGGCAAAGTGACTTAGTCCATTATCAAAATAAACATTAGCGGAATACCGTTAAAGGTAACGACATGAAATAATTAATAAACCAATTTTTTTCGATTTCTTGACTTAGACCACTTTTATAATTGTATGCATTAATATGAAACACGTAATTAAAATATACCTTCTGTCGATATAATCCTCTGGATCTTAAAAAATATGCATTGATCCTCCAGAATGGTCTTCTGCGGCAAGACGACTGCGTTAAAATCCAAAACCTTTGCTTGCCACAATACTGTACACTCGTTTGAATCTTGAGCTTTCCATTCTTCACACAAGGTGGCGAGCATCCAAGGATCATCTCTATCGCAATTTACCTAAAAAAAAATTATATAAAAAGAGTTTTTAACAAATTTTTGATTGACCTTATTACCTCACACTGTAAATCGCCAGTTTCGTTCTCAAATGCAGGTTCATACTTTTCATTATTGTCATGTTGTGGACACGTGCTAAATTGCATTCCAGTTTCCATGCAATAAGTGTCCAATTTCTTTGAAGAGTTGTATAGATTGTTCAATCGATTGTCATCGCATTTTACCATGCAATTCGTATCAAACTTCGCTTTTGTGCATTTTGGAGTATACACCATCCCTGAAATAATATTTATATAAGAATTAAGATATTTTTGTGAAACTCGACTGATAAATAACACTTTAATGAAACGGTTTAGTGAGAGGTAATTAATTATAATTCGTAAGTATGTTTATCCCACTAATGCAGTGATCGGCTAACCAGGGTAAATTACATAAAAATGAAATTTTTGGGGGTAATGAACATTCCCTTATTTAAGAATATACATTTTCTGAAATATTTGATTTAATACTGCAAAAACAAAAGATACCACCGTTTTTTTTGTGACTTATGTATTATAAATGAATTGTTCCTTATTTCTGTTGAACCAATGAACATGTCGAAGTTGCAAAAAGCTAAGAGCATTTCTTTATTAGGAATATGCAATTTCTGGAGTAATTAAACTTTTTATTTAACATCCTATAATGGCCTGAAACCGATCGATTTTTCAAAGTGATTTCTTCACTATTCGTTACGAGATTGATTAATTTTGTTCGTTCATCCTCGTATTTGTCGGTGTACCTGCTATGACCGAAGTTTATAGAATTCGTTTGTCGCAATCTCAGAAAGCAAGATCTTATTTATTGTTTTAAGCCACAAGTTTTTATTATATTGTATATTTAAAGCAATTTTCTTTATATTAGACTAAGTTTATTTCAATTAAAAATTAAACATGACTTTCCAAATTTTTGTAAATAATTGTTTTAATGAAAAGGTAAATAATTGTGTTAATAAAAATGTAAGTAATCGTGTAAATAAATATAAACAATCATGTGATTTTTATTTTAATTTTTTTTTTTAGTTTTAAATAAAAGGAAACTATTTAGTTTAAAATAAATCGACATTTCGGTAAGAGGGGGCCACAAACACAACAGTACTTATTTTTTTATACAACGTTGACGCAATGTTTATTAATGTTTCATAGTCTTTGAAAAGGCGTTTGACAAAGTTCAACATGAGAGAAAATAATAATTTACGAATTATATGTTGATATAAAAAAAATTATATACATTTATATAGAAAAATATTTTAAGAAACATCGCTGAATACTGATGAAGATCTTATCAGATACAGTATTCATAGCAAGTAGTTGAGAGTGGGTACAAGTGCTTATTAATAAAATAGCAGAAGTTTGTAAATGATACAGTATAAAATTACAACATTATGAGTATACAGTAGACCCCCCAATAACACGGTAAATTGGGGACGTGCTATTTGGGTGCCCGTTATTTTACGTGTGAGCGACCCAAAAGAAGGATATCTCATCACACGCGCCTGATTCATATGTATTACAAAAAAATTGTATGAGTATTTTCTAAACCCCCAACTACACATACTCAAATAGCACGTCTGCAATTTACCGTAATATTCGGGGGTCTACTGTATTTATGACTTGATACACAGAAAAGTTAGAAAAACACATATATTTGAGATAAATTCTAGAAGATCAGGATTACACACAATGGAGATAAAATGCATGTTCAAGATAGCCAGGACAATTTTTTGCTCACTTTTAAGATTTAGAATGGTATGGTGTTATTTGTTCTTTATCATTTTATGTGGATGCTGACAGAGAAGGCGATTGAACATCTAAAAGCCTTTTAAAATGTAGTTCTACATAGGTATGTTCTGTGTTAGTTGAGTGACGTGGAACTTTTATTCCTTATCATCCAAGGCAAGTTAAAGAACCATTTTAAAAGAGCACTGCCTTTTATTTAAGACAATAGTAAACAAGACACATAGTCAAAATGATTACCAACCGATAAGGCACTACAAGTAGGACTTCCACTTGAATGTTTCGGATTATGTAAACGATAAGACAATCTAGATTAATTAAATATTTAGAATATGATGAAAGATATCGTAAGGAAAAGACATACTATAAAAACATACTATTGTTCTTTAATTATATAAGAAGAAATATTTTTTGTTCTATAATTTCATACTATTCAAAATGTTAATGTGTGACGATCAAATTAACCGCTCATATTTATCTTTCTATTATAATATACATTTCATGTAAAACGATGCCGTTGCCGAGATGAAAAACAGCAGGCGAGCTGGTAATAAATAAAATCTCAAATTACTTTATTACGGTAATAGCGAAATTGCACCTAAGTTAGATAAGAGGACATGCACAAATAAGTATACAAATGATTTTTATCAGTGCACGTACTACATGTGTCGCAAATTGGATACAAAGTATTCAATTAAATATAATAGAGAACAATCATGATATTTAACAGGTCGGGGAACGTCAAGTACTTATTTATATTAAATGATTGACTAATTACCGTTTGAAAATCTGGTATGATTTGCTCGGAACTTCAAGCAATTGTCGCTCTTCATGATCTCTTCCTTGTGTATGATGCTAGTGAATGAGATGATCGGAAGGTTGTACAGGCAAAACATTGGCATTTTCCATTGCTTGCAAATCACTTCCCACATGTATGGCTTTGTTATATCGCATGTCATCTGGAATGTTATTAACGACCGATATTGCTATTACATATATATATGAAAATACTAGTAAACGAAAGTATTTTTAATTCTTTTGACCCAAAAATGATTTTTAATTACATTTTTTTGATTAATTATAAAGGATTATGATCATATTTAGTACATTTTGAACAGTTTTGGGTTGGGTTGAAATTTTATTATTAAGTAGAAAAACTGTAATTTTTTGCAAGAACGTGTATTTATTGATTCAGTAATTTTGTTTGATTTAGTCAGTTAATTAATTAAATGGTCAATAGTTTATATATTTATATTTTGTATTTAAGTAAATGGATTATAATAAATAATAAAAATATGTAAAAATAAAACTTTTTTTTTATATTTCCTTTTAATTTCTATTATAAAACGTTTTTGACCTCTTCTTTGATCTCTAGTATTTTTTTAACAGAGTTACGGTTTTTTACAATATATAATAGTCGCTGTTTTTAAATAAAATAGCAGATCCGACTGACTAACGAACTAAGCTGTAATTTTTACAAGATCTATTTCTGGCAAAATTTCACGTCGATATTTTAAAAACTACGACAGTTATTGTTTTCTCAAATTTCGTTATATCCCATATAGAAAAATACAATAGGTATATTTCTTAAGAAATCTAACTTATAAATTGGTTTTGATTACCGATGATTTAATTTGTTGCTATTGTAGAATGGTTTCGAACAAATTTATTATAAATAAGTCAAACACTAGTAATATGAATTCATTAATTTAATTCGGCATATATTTATTAGTCAGTAATTATAATAAAATGTTTTTCTTTTAACTAAATGTTATAAATTTAACACAGAAACGATATTATGGATTTAATGATAAAATGGATATAAAGGAATTTCTGTAAAGATCGAATATAAAATAGTTTTATATAAAAATTGTAAGTAATAAATAAATAAATAAATTTTACCATATAAAATTCCCCTATTAATCTTTTTTATAGTTGCCTACCATTTATTATTAATATAAGTGACAATATATTAATATTACTGACCATTTAATTTGATGTCGTTTTTTACTGACCATTTATCAAAAATCTACTAATCATTTATTCTTAAAAATCTGATTAATTATTACTGAGCGTTTAATATAATATATTGAACTGACCATATCAAATTCCTGTATTGACATTTTTTAAAGTTACTGACCCTTTATTATAAATAAGTGTCAATATTACTGACCATTTAATTTATTGTCGTTTTCTACTGAACCATAAATATATTAAACAGACCATTTCAATATCCTTTACTGACCGTTACAATTTAAAATTAAATAATACTGATTGTTCAATCAGTTTTTTCTTAAAAAAATTATCAGCATTTAAAAATAGATATTATTTAGTTATTGTAGTTGTATAATGTTAGTTGTATTTTGTTAACAGATTAGCTATATATTTGGTTTAGTCCTTCGAATATTTTTTTATAGTTTGTGCTTAATTTTGATGAAATTAAAATAGAAAGAAAAATTTTGCCACAAAGATTATGAAATTATCATTATTAGGTAAGTAATTTTATTTTTATTAAATTAAATTTGTTAGTAATGTTTTAACATGTGTGATATTTAAAAAGATAATGGTAAAATATGCATTACAAAACGGCAACAATTGACGCTTACTGATAATTTATTTTTAACATTTTCTACCTTAAAAATCAATAATTAAAATGCAAGAAAACTGTATGAATTGTTAGCAAAACATTTTAATTGCTATTTTAGTATAATTTACAATTTATGAAACTGTACTGAATCGATGAAAATAACTTAAATGCTGATAAATCATTTGATGCAGAGAATATGATAGTTATGTTGATTTATAAATATCTCACAGCAAGAAAATGTTAACTGATAATTCTCAATAAAAAGGTTAACATGTTTTTGCTGTTGAGAGGAAAATTATAGTTAAACAGTACGTGGCAATATGATGTTTCTGAAACGGTCGCATAGGCGTTGGTCAGGCATTGTCCAGTGGTCTTGTCGTTATCGTAGCAAACTTTGAAAAACGACTCTGAGTCTCCGCAAGTCAGCTTTGTTGTGTTTTCTGTTACTTCAGGTATAAAGTACAGGCCTAGAAAACCAACTATGGTGATCACTTGAAAGATTATGAATATAATTTTGTGCTTTTGGTATCTGAAAAGAATTAAATAAATATATTGTAAGACTAAAATAAAAACAACAATAAAAAACCGCTTTGCTACTATATCAATAGATACATAAGAAGCAAAAACGGTTGTACAAAGTCTTTTTTATAATATAATAAATAGTATTATGCTTAAAATGCTAGCAAGATAAAATATATTATTTACAATCTTTTGATTGTGAATCACTTAATAAAAATGTTTCAATTCAATAGTTAAAATATATATCCGAACAAATGGATAGATTTGATAAGATATCAGATAAATGTGTAAAAATCTTGAACTTTATTAGTAACTTAGATGTATCGCCATAATAAAAAAATTCGACCTTAATAATAGTAAATTTATTTGTTAGTTTTTGCCATCTAGCTAAATTTGTTTCATTACACCAGCGCTTTGTTTGAACGATCGACGTTTTCATGTCAATCGAGTACTTTGACGATAAGCATATTTGTTCAGTGATAACAAAAATATATGTGCCATAAGAATAAAATTGCTGCCGATCAGATCGCATTGGCAATTGTAACGCTGCGAAAATGTTACTCACCGATCAGCGATAGCGCCAAAAAGCGGTTTGGCTAAGAGTCCGAAGATTGGCAGGAACGTGAAAACCGTTCCAACGACTTCAGGCGAGAAACCAAGCTGTTTAGCATACGTTGTCATAAACGGTACCAACGGAGCAGTACCTGAAAGAAAAAATAAAATTATTATCATAATAATTTTAAGTCACATTTGATGAACGATTCACACAATAAAATATATTTTGTTATAATACAAAATATATTATAACAGTTGTTCTAATGACCTATAATTATTTTTTATTTGAGGCTTTAAAGACTTACCGGCGTTGAAGAAGAAGTAATGCGCCTTCATAGGCAAAAGGTCTCTGTTGATCGTCATATCTATTTTGTGAACCTAACCTCACTATGGTGTTATTATTTTTTTAAATTATTCGATGTATCGTAGCTCAAAATTGTCAATCAAATCAAACCAACTGATTTATAACTAAGCACAAAGGATGTAATTTGTGACGTATACTACGACTGCTGCCGCAAACAACAGACATCTGCGAATAAGATACCATCGAGCACTGATTTTGACATTGACTAGTGATGTGCTGAAAATTCAAGTAACTATATTTTTGTAACGAAAAAAAAATACAGTCACTATTATTTAAAAATAGTATAAAACGCAAAAATATATGTTTAATAAAATAATCAGGTTTATTAGTGAATGAGAAAATATATAAAATAAAAATATTTTTTTAAATATTTATGATATAACTAAAAGAGTAAAATATATATTCTAATATTGGTACTTGTTAAGAATATCAGCACCACGCTCCAAAACAGGCCTGCCAAGAGGGGGGGGGGGATGCGGGACAAATTTCTGGGGCTCGTTCTCCTTGAGAGGTCCGAAATCATATCAAAAATAAATTTATAAATAAATTAAAAACTGACATCAAATAACTATTTGTTCACAAAGTAAGTATTTCAGGTATAAGATTCTTTTGCCTTTTTATTTACACTAAAATAAATAAAAGGAGTAAAACATTGCCTTCAAAAGATCCACTTTCTAGGAAGTATTTTCACAATAAGCATTATTAATCAACGAAACAGAGCGAAATCAAAGCAGGCACTAATAGAATGCTTTAACGCCATTGAATCATCAGCAAGGAAAATGGGGTTGAAGATCAATGAAACAAAAACGTAGATTAGGAGATGCGTTTCATGCTTAACATTACATATTCTAAAATATTGTATCACGAATGTAAATGTATAATATTTCAATCGATTAAAATCATCTAATAAGTAAAATTTTGTTTTCTCGCCTTTGTGTTATGTACTCTGATTTATAATATATGTGTTCCTAATATTGTGTAATTCAATGTGATTGAGATGCAATTGCAATGCTGCGACGTAATTTGCTAATCGCCATAAATCGAGTTGAATGAGCGTTTGCTTATATTGAAGCAATTAGAGTAAACAAGGGATTGATTTTAATATCATTCGTTTGAACGAAGCGACGAATCGATGGTGTATTCTACATCGTGCGTCACAGGGAAATGCGTTACAAGTTATATCATTCGTTTGATCGAAGCGACGAATCGGTGATGTACTCAATATCGAAAACACTACGGTACTTGTTACCTTATGAAATGTGTCACAAAGAAATGCGTCACAGTTTGAATGTATAGAAATATAGAAAGGAAATAAAGGGACAGTACTTGATCTTGAACTCGGAGAGAAAAAGAGAGAGACAGTCAAAGCTAATACAAAAATATACTCATTTAACAAATCGTTCGTCCAGCTGATTCCTCCTCTCGGTCCTTAACACTACTTTCAGAAATATTCCTATTAAAGAAGCTAACAAACAATTTCGAACATTCTTGAATGTTTTGTTCTTTTAATAATTTTCTTTTTCGGTTTTTGTCTACGTTTAGCAATTAAATCGAGCGTTTCCACTGCACGATTTAATTGCTTTTGTCGTGGATTCTAAACGGGGACTCCCTTTAAATGTTAACGTTGTTTATTTTCATCTATTTTATAAAAAAGAGTTTCGATGTCCAGCAGAAATGAAAACTTTTTATTTTGATTTTGAAAATTGTGTTGATATTTCTCACTGCAATCGGTCAAGTACGTTTTTCATAACACGTATGATTTTGTTTTCTAGGAATCATTTCACATCGTCTAATTCTTTTTTCAATTTTTATTATTGATATTTTAACAGAATTTTCGCATAAATTATCGCGTAGTTTGAACGATTCTAATTCCAGAGAATTAAGATCAGTTACTGCTTATGTGAAATTCATAGTAGGATCTTATAATTGCTTTTGATTTAATTTTTTTAATAACGCCATATACATAACATCAAAATAATGAAATTCAAATTCGAAATATTTTATAGCAATTGTTTGTATCGCTTTTAATTTCAAACGAATAGCTGTGACAGTTTATATTCTTGTGCTCCAGTGTGTTTCCAAATCGCGTTTTAATGTCAGTGGTAAAGCTGTTTTTAAATCCATCCTAGCGAATCGTAGAACGAGAAGAAATGGGTTTATGCTTTCAATTGTTCCGAAAGAAGTGCCCACCACTGGTTCTTGCATAGGTGAGTGTGTTTCGGCCAAATTTAAGCTATGCTTATCACAGTTTGCAAATAATGCAATGTGATTCATGGCAAAATCAAAATATTATTTTAATATAGATTATTACCAACTACATTTTGGGGCCCATTTTAATCTTACGTCAGAGGACATATGCCCCCCTCTGTCCCACCTACGCTACGGCCTTGTTTTTATCTTTCAATGAAAATCGGAACAAAACAGTCTCGAATCTATCCCGAAAGTATTTTATAAAATATTGAGTCATTTCAGTGAAATCATATCGAAATACATTTTCAACGGTAGATATATCTATTTTTGCCAGTTAAAATATGTGTAATTTATCTGGTAGGTGCTAGTAAAATTATATGATTTCAACTTTTCTATACATAGTATTATATAAATTTACTTATTTATAATCATTTATTATGATGCGATCCACAAATGTTACAGTGAATGTGTATTTTTCAGTGAAATTATATTTTCCCTGTATTTGACCAGAAAAATATTTTATAAAATATATTAAAAGCTACCATTGAAAAAATATGAAATGCCATCCCTGCAATAAAAGCAACCAACAGCGTTTTGCCACATAAATTCGTTTTAAAATGTATAACTTCGTTTTTATCATCGTGCGCGTGCTTATTCCCCAAACAGAAGCTAAAAATCGCAATTAACAGTGTCGCCGTGTGTTATTTAGTGTATTTGCAATCATTATACGGACGGAATAGCGTAGTACGTAACGTCTTAGAATAATAACTCTGAGGTTGCGAGTTCGAACCCCGACAGTGGCACTCGAATTTTTATTTATAAAAATGGGCTATTATTAAAAAACCTGCCCCAGCTACAGTGACATCTATTGGTCGTAAATTATATTAGACGTAATAATTTAAAATTATTAATATAGATGTCACCGATTCCCAGACTCTCAGTCTGGTGGTTAAGTGTAATTAGTATATAAATACAGTTTAATTTTTAGTTATTAAATATGTTTAAAACACTTTTAGCCCCTTTACTTTTACTTCTACGATTTTTTGACAGAGATATAATTTTTTTAATGTATGCCGTTTTTCCAACAGAGTCTTCCGACAGAGAAAAAAATTCCGACAGAGTCAAGAATGTAAGAATTAAGTAAATTTCTGTATATGAAAATGTTTAAAGGTATTAAAATTTATCGAAACTTACTTAGTATATAAATATTTTAGGTAGATTTCTTAAGAAATAGTACAAATTTCAGAGAGACTCATTACGCTACTTTAAAGAATCAATGCAGTATCATCGACTATCACCATGAGACCTCAAATCTACCTTGAGCCAAAATGGTTATCTACATATAAACGTAAGTAGCTTTTTTAATTACAGTGTAATTGTAAGTAATTCTTTATGTTTTTGACGGAATTTAACGTGAAACTTTGCGTTGAGAAATGGAAGGGCTTGCGTATGGTGGCTTTTATAAAATAAATTTTTCTTGAAAAATAAATATGTTCTAGTTTCGGTAGTCATAATAATTATAGTTAGCGTGTATACATAAATTAAATGCTTCAATTTAAGTATTCAATATCTTTTGCTGTTAATATTTTTTTTTGTTTAATTAGTGTCATTTTACATTAATATTCTCACAGCCGTGTTTGCGTCACGTAATCTTCAAGCAGTGGTGTAGCTAGGGTACGTGCCACCCAGGGCGATCCTTAAAATTGCCGCCCCCCCCCACACATTTTTTGCAGGGTCATAAAATCAGCATTTCTTGAAATAATAAATTGGTTATTATTAAGCTTTTATTATTCATGGATTTATTGTTTTAATACATTCAGGGTTAAGAACCACACTAGACGTTCCCATCGCGAATATGCCGCCCCCAAGCAAGTGCCGCCCGGCGCCCCCCCCCTCCTCCGCCCCCCATAGCTACGCCATTGTCTCCAAGTTGTCTAGAAAATCTGGTAAAACTCTTGGAATTCGTGATTTCGGTTTTCTTAGATGCTAAGTAGTATAAAAGTCAAGTTCTGTCTTGTGATAGTTTAATATGGAAGTATAGTGTGTAAGTTATGTTTGAGCTTATATGAACTTGGGGGAAGAGCTTCGTTATGTCTTACTCTTGACAGTTTGGCCAATGCAATGCTTCAGAGCGGAAACATCCTATGTTATTGTATGCAAATTTTCTTATAATAATGCTTATATTATATGATTACTATTGAAATTGAATACTTTTTATATATTCCACTGACTTTGTCACCATTTATATGGACAAGGAATCGCAAGTAGTCTTAAACCACCAAAAAGATCCGATAGATGCGGTGCTTGCAGTCGCTCGCACTAAATCCAGGTCTTTAGAAAACTGTTTTGCCCTTTAACTAGCGCATCCGCAATGTGCACTGGAGCTGCATTTTTCATGTTGGCGAATTAATAATATATTCAAAACAAAAAATATATTTTTAACTTTTCTTCAGAAAATAAAACTCCACATTTGTCATCATTTGACTTCAAAAGTTACTATCGGACTATTATCGGAAAGTATAAAGCTTCTTTCATTATGTGAATCAATATTATTTTATATTCTTGATCTATTATGTTAATTACTTCATTGCAAATTTCATGGTGTAAATAAATTTAATACAAGTAATAATCTTTTTTTTTTGTCTGAATCTTAACTTAATAATTCATAGACTTTTATATAGTTTTATGCTCCTAAGCGTCAAGCCTACTGTTTTCATTAAAAAAACTTTTTTATTTCTTTAAATTCATTAATTTATCACAAATTCTATAGTGTAAATTAATTCAATACAAGGCATAACAATACTTTTACTTCTATGTTCTCTGTAATGGGGTTCGTAAAATGTATCGGCTCGTATTTCACCGCTAGCAATTAATCGCTAGCAGTTTATCGCCGCGTCAATTGCTCGCATAAACAGTTTATAGTCTATAATGATCTTAAATAAATGAGATGTATTTTTACAAAGTCGCTTATTTATTAATCGATTGGCGGTGTGACAAGTCTAAAAAAAATATTTTCCATGCACAAACAATAAGTGGCGTACACCTATATAATATATTTCTGGCAGTAATTTTTGTAAAGATGTATATCTATTGAATTATTTTTCTGGTAAAGTAAATTTTCTGATTTCTAATTTATATGGAAAGTTATTATTCGAAAATACTAATAATAGTTTTGCAATCAGTGTATACTTTAAATTATTGAAAGTTAATCTTTGCGAAATGCATACAATTACATATCACATTTAAACGACTATGAAAATAAAAAAAACTAATTAAAATTAAAGTCATAGGCAATTAATCAAATAATCTTTCCTTAGCAATTGTTATAAAATCATTATTTACAAGAGGGAGTGAAACTATTTTTATTCTTTGATTACAATGAAATACTTTATTTACTACGATTAAATGTTAAAACATAATAAATTTATATTGAAATAATTTTTTTTTAATTAAACTTTATTATTTATTTACATTTTTTTATATTTACCGCTTAAGCTTAACATGAATGCTTACATTAAAAGTACTAAAAAAATTGCAGAAAATTGTTAGAAAATAACACCATAACCATTTTCTATAGCATTGTACTTAAAAACTATCACTTCACTATCTAATATAGAGAGAACTGCCTTCATATAAATTTCTAATTTTCTACCTTCAAGTCGAAAATTAATGTCAATGTGATTAGAAAACGCATTTAAAAATTTAAATACGTACATTATATTCAAAGGTTGCATTATGCATAAAATTTATTAGATGATCATTTTTTTCGAGGACTTATTCTAGCTACTGGTTTCACCAGAATCATTCCAAATCAATGTGTGCCTTATATATTCTGTTTGTTTATACAAATGTTTATACAAACTCATTCAAGTGATTGCATAAACATTTTTAAAACACTGTAACCTACGACAAATAAATAATCATATTTAATTATATGTTAATAAATATGATACATTTACAGTGAATAGCGATTTTGCCAAAATACTATATGATTTTATTTATTTATTTTATTTTTTAAATATCAGTTTTAAATAAAAATATCTTAGTTCGTTTTCTCACAAAAAAATAATACCTTACTTTACTGATGGTTTCATATTTCACATTAAACGATTTTCTCTTATAAATATAAATATTACTTAAATATCTGCAATAATTTCCAAATATTTTTGTGAAAATATTCTTACCCATATGATTAATATAAACACTTTCTTTCACCCTTTCTATTCTGATTAACTTTCATTTATTTTTATTTAAAATGCATTTTTTTTATTTAGTACTTATGTTAATCGAATTACTTTCCATTATAAAATGTGAGGTGTAAAAAATCACAACCGAATCACTCAAATGATGATTTTCAACTTATTTTTTTAAATTTGAAATGCATCTGGTCAGAGATTATTTGTATATGTTGCACATTTTATCTTTCTTTTTTTGAGTAATGTAATAAATTAGTAGCCACTCGAAATTAAAAAAAAAAAAATTTTTGTTAATGTAACAGAGACATTGTATGCATGCAGAGACTAGAGAATATCCGCTATGTGTATGCACGTGATGCATTTGCTCTTGTGTTTTTGCGCCGTTTTTGTAATATGAGTTGCTCCATCCTCCTGTTTAAAAAAGGGTCGTTAAGGGGCAACAGTTTATAGAATTAAACATATATATATCATCACATTTTATTTTATTTTTAATTCCACTCGAGTGTCTGTGCCAAACTCGCATTTAACAAAAATGAGGAATATAAAACTGTTTATATGAAATTATTTATATTTACATGAAATATGAAAAAAATATTTTGTTGCTTATTTTAACCTTTTTAAATTATAAGGAAGAAGACATATATTTTCATTCAAAGTTTAAAATTTGTGTCAATTTAATGTGAAGAAATTATGCATATATGGCTAGTTATTTATACAAAATGTTTTTCTAAAAGTGGTGATATTTTTGTCTTCATTTTTTTTATGAATACATTTTTTGTAGTCATAAAAAAATTATAAATACATTTTTTTAAATGAAATGTACACCTAGAACTCATCATAACGATATTTGTTACAGTTAGAGTTTCCTTTACAAATTTATTTTAATCAAGTTTTAATATTATATTAAATCTAATAATCTAATAATCTAAATACGTATATGTTTGCATACAGAAGTAGTAAGTGCTTAGCATATAATAATCACTTTAAAAATCGAATTCACAGAAAAAATAAACGATGCTATACCGTGGGAATTCGCGCACGTCGGAAGCGTGCCAAGAAATTGCATATCACTATGTTATAATTACCATACTTTATGAAAATTGCCATATTCGGTTTCATGGACTGAACTAACAAACATTGACAAGACTATTATATTATTGAAATTCATCAGTGTTCCGCAACCATTTTTAGCTACGGAAGTCGCTAATAACGTACCCAGCGGAAGGTCGTGTTGATATTATTTTTTAATTCAATAATGCAAATACAGACAGTATTTACAATACCTAGTGGTGATGATTTATAAAGATAGTAGACGAGTAACAATTATTTTTTCGTCTGTGCATATTTTTTATTTTTAATCAATTTAATTAACGTAACCAATGCAAGGGCGTGCGTTACAAGCGCGAAACAGCTTTCGGAAAACCTTACGAAAGCTATTTCACGCTTGTAACGCACGCCCCCGATATGTGCGCTGGCGCTACGTTTGTTACGTTGACTCTTCTCCCAGTAGACGTGAATGTAAAAATATACCCACTCCATAGGCGACATGCTAAGATAATTTAGGCGTCAATAGACAAACTATATCTAATGTCTTCTTCTCTAAGACGCAGTTTTATGCCATTCTGCCTCGCATTATTAATTAAAATAGTATGTTGAATAGCATGCATGACAGTATTTATCCCTAGCGTACACCATGGCAAATTTATATACTGGCATGTCGTGTCTTCAAGTCTCATATGACGTTACGAATCAATTAACTTTTCATATTCTTGATCTAAGTCCAAATATATAGACAATTTTCTTGCAAAACTATGGAAATCATACTTTCCAGTGATATTGTGTTTCGATACATTTCTTTGATTTAACTATTATATTTTTACGATTTTTTAGTTTGTTGCGTAAATGCCTTATTTATTTGAATCGCAAAAGACATTTTAATACAACGTATTTCAATCTTAAGAATATAATAAACAAGGCCAGAAAAACAATTTACATAAATGCGTACATCCACATATCCAATTAATATAAATATAAGCATACGTATAAAAGTGTCTAGTAACTATTTTTAAACACAGAGTAAGATACATTTAATTTTTAGACAAAAAGAAATAACACTAAACGCTTACAAAATATTATAATTAGTCGATGCTTCAATACTGAGGAACTTCTCAAGCTGTCAAGTGATCACAATAACATTTGTGTATCAATTTATCCATAATTGAAACAACTGGGTTCGAATCAAGTATTAACACTACTGTTTCTTAAATATTCCTAATCCCATAAATGAAAAATTATTCATCGATCATTTTTTAAATCAGGTGAGACTATTACAACAGAATCATATTACAAGTAAATTAAAACCATGCATAAAAAAATAATCGTAAATAAATATAATTTTGTAGACTGACCTCAGACTTCACTAATTATTATTGCAAAACTAAGCAAAGGATTGGAAATTTTGCTTATTTCTCCATATTCTCCTCACCTTTCCCCTGCATATTATTATATTTATAAACATTCAGACCTATTTTGTAAAAGTTGAAATTCAATAATCACAACCTTTAAAAATTAAGATTTTTACAAGCAATAGATTCATTTATTGCTAAATGCCTAACAAAGAGCTTTTATGTAAATGAAGCATAGTTTATTAATAAGGTTGCAGTTTTTAAAATAACAGCGTTTTATATATCACTAAAAAAACGGTCACTTGAGTCGAAACAAAAATAGTATTTATTGAGGGCACTTTTTCTTTGGAATATTGGAGCTATAGGTAACTATCTGATAATTTCCGTTAGTTTCTTTTGATTCAGTCTTATTAGCGTTCGTCTTAATACACAGAGATATATCATTAATGATATACGAGAAAAATTAATAATATCTGTGTACACATCGTTTATTTTAATACATAGTTTCCGCAAGCGACTTTCCAGTATTTCAGTTATTATTTTTTTGTTAGATTATTATGCATATATTGCTAAGTCATCTATCTCCACAGCTTTGCAGAGCCGGCACTTCGTAAATGAATAAAGGTCATGAATGATGCCTTGCGATACTCCCGTGGGACTTTCTATGGAGCTGTGTTTTTTCAGTTGTATTTGTCAATTATTGGGCTTAGATTTGTCTAAATTTCTTTGCATTTTTCGAAATATCGGCGTTTCAATTAGAGAGTTCGTTGACCAATAAACACCCCTTATCAACTATACCCATTATATAAATACACTAAACTACTTTTTCAGTTCACTTACTGTTCCATTGTTGTGTTTGCCGATGATATAAATTTGTTTCAAAAATTATTATTTCGAACAAATCATCACCAATAAATAAATTGGGCAATGAACGATGCTTTCACTATTGTTGAGAAAAACTTGTACTCCTGGAATACTGTATAAATCTTGATTATCCCTTGTTGGATCAAATTTACGCCAGTCTTCTGGGATCACATTCACCATCACTGGATGAGAATAAATTCATCACACGGGGTCTATGGTAACGTATACTAGAAGTAGAATCACTTTTGCACATATCACTATGCTTGGAGTTGGACAACGTGTTTTAAAAATTTTCCAAAAAGGTTTCATCTCTTTCGTTCATTTTGGGGTGATTAAAAATATTTTTTTAAAAATTAAAAAAGATTACTGAGGGAAGAGCAATTTTCGCGACTATATACGGCATTCCTTCGATTAAAAAATGTATTTTTTTTATCTGTGTGGAATTTCCGAATTCAGGATTATTTTGAATTCTCAAAAGGTATGCATAAGATATTGTTTGTAATATATATTATATTTATATACAATTTTTTTTTCATTAATTCAACTATTTATGCGACCCACAGATTTACAAACATTGGTTAAATAACGTACTTGACAATGTATTAATGCGTACATTATAAGGAAGCTACATATTAAATTTCAATAAAATATCTTAATTTGTTTACAAGTTATAGGGATTTTACTAAAAAATATAATTGTCTGTCATTAATCCGCTAAATCGCCCGGCCATAAAGCAAAGTTCGGCAAATAAAGTTTGCCATAGTTTTAAGACCCTTTGTTTACGTGCCAACTCGTATTTAATTCAAGGATATTTTAAGCCCAATTTTTGGGAGTAAAATGAAATGAAACATGTTTGATTAATATTTTTACAAAATAAAATTAAGCCAATAACTTTTTTATCGTACTTTTTTTAATAATTTGTGAAGCGGTAATTATAAAACTTCAAAAATAATTGCAATAAATTCAAAAATAATTGCAATAAATTCACAAAAAATAAATTAGGGATATATAGAATAGGAAGGTAAATATAATGATTTTTCTTCCATCGTAATCAAACACACGGTACAGCAAATAAATTGAGCAACCGCGCGATGAAGCGGCCAGGGATTTATAACCATAAGCAATTTATTGTAAATCGAATTGTAAATAACTATAATATTGGCCTGCTAGTATTTTTTTGCACTTCTCGCTTATTATCTTGCGCTTCGTTTTTGTTTGATCAACATTGATTCACGAGTTGCGTTCATACGAGAAAAATAAAATAATAATTACAATAT
Organism: Plectrocnemia conspersa; assembly: GCF_051122295.1. Classification (NCBI taxonomy): domain Eukaryota; kingdom Metazoa; phylum Arthropoda; class Insecta; order Trichoptera; family Polycentropodidae; genus Plectrocnemia; species Plectrocnemia conspersa. The sequence continues at coordinate 1,132,217 of NW_028277170.1, read as the reverse complement.
ATTTTAAGTAAGTTCAAAGACCCATAAAGCACATATTTTTTTACTTGTTTTTTTTCTTCTTATAGTAACCATTATTATGACATCATTCGTATATATATATATATATATATAGATAATTTTAAAAAGTAAATCAATATATTTAAAAATAATTAAAACACAGATTACTAATTCTGTTTCAAATAATTTAGTAATTTACCAGCTCAAAAATACATTAAATGTATAAAGACTAATATTATTATTTGAGTTGCCGCTGGAAATTTGATACCCAAATCGATGGTTGTTAATCACTTGCTCTAATAGTTCGAGCGAGATAGCGAGCTCTGCTTGCATAGTGCCTTATTCTTATTAAATTTTCAATTTTTTTCATTTCATAACAGACACATAATATAAAGTAATAATTATGCATACTTAGAGCATGTAATTCCGTTTCATCCTTTTCTTTGGAGGAAAAAAACATTTTAAGAGCAATAATTGACAATATAAAACTGTCAAGTATCGCGCCATGCAGTCCTAACACCACACAATACGTCCATGTTCCCATGAAATATTTTACAATAAACGTAAATTTAGGATTAATGGGTTATTTGCATTAATTTAATCAATGCTACTGAAATATGTTTACCATTTTTATATTATATTTTCCATTAACAAATTTAAATTGCAAAATTTGATTGAATACAAAGCTAATGAATGCATTCAAAGTTCTGTCGATGTATTGTTGACATATGAGTGCAACGCTTGGTATATAATGTCGACATAGGGTCGACTTACGAGTTGATTACAAAGGGCTAATCAGTTTTTTTTTTAAATAATAAAGTATTGAAGCGGTAGGAAAAAATATTTTTTAATAAATCACAAAATTGGTTGCAATTACGCGATTTGATTTATGCCGATTTTAAAAACACGACAAATTCAATATTGAAAAAAGAACAACCCGTTCGTCAAAAAATAGTTCACTGGCAGCTTTATGCATCTCATAAATACATACAGAATTTAGGAACATAAAATGTCCACTTACAGAGCACATAATCTTGCTCTTATTCTAGACACTTCGATTTTAATTCATTGTCAAGCTATGGCTTATATTTTTTCAAAGGATATCGCCGTAAAATATTTTATGCATGCAAAAGCTCATTTTTTCAATCAGTTATTCTTATAACCAGCCACAGAAGCAAGAACCGAAACAAGGCTGGTCTAGACCACGCATTGACTAGCGATCAATAGCCAACCCTTGCCGTAACTAATGGTGAAAATCGTTTTATATACGGCGTGGCAAGATGAGATCTCGGCTGCGAACCTTGGCAGAATGACGATTAAAATACGATTCGTTCTTATCAGATGGTAATATATAACCAGAGGCCGGCTGAAAGGTGCGGAAATAAATCAAATCGCGTAATTGCAACCAATTACAGAAGCATCGTCTTGTTCGTCACAATGGGATTCATGGACACTGCATGGATTCATTCATAAAATGTGACGGACATCGGATGCTAAGAGAGCCGTGAGAAAATAGGTACTACAGCGGATACGCTCTGAAATAATAGTGCATTATACTGTTTGTTCTATAGACGTGTTCAGATTGTTATACTCAAATACATTTGTATCCACATAGGTTATAATTTTCTATTTATGTATTTCATCTCTTTTATAGTCAACAAGGTGTAGTTATAATGATATTAGTAATTGTGCACTGTAATGTTTTTTACTAAATAATAATCGCTAATTACGTAGAATAAACAGAATTTATTATGGAGGCTATGTATTTAGGAATCAAGTTGCTATGAAAATAATTGCGTGTTTTTTTTTTGTATACATTTTTATAACACTGGTTTCATAATAAATTTTGTTCTAAATTGGAATGTTGTATTCAAGAAGGATAATAAGCAAAAGAGATATTTTTGTATTAGTTCAAAACATGTAGTATAGCAGCAGAAGCAGTCGATAAAGTCCATAAAAATAAAATACTAGTAATTTTATCATCAAGTCATATAGATGTAATAATAGTAAATAAGTGAGTCAAGTTTCGAATAGAATTTCAAGAAAACAATTTCTCGCAATACTCCTGCATTACAAGCTTATTGAAAAGCGCTATCTAATTATTTTAAATTCCCATTAATTCTAGACATTTTCCACTTTTGCGCAAACTGACGTTTAAGCTTAGCTTTAAACTTCGAGAGTTCTATTAGTTTGTTGCGCACGACAAAGACTTTATACGAGTCCTTTTATTAAAAACTAATTGATTCTGTGAAATACTACGAAAGATGAATAAGCGCGAGGCGACGGAAATTGTTTGTACGCGAAAAACAATCAGTGACGTCTTTCGGTTTTTCATCGATGACATTTGTCATTGTCAGCTGTTTCTTGGCGATTGATGCCACACAAAAAGAATATATTTTCAGACACAAAAGCAACCTCTGTTGCTTCAGTCTCGACCGAGGACGCTCTTCTCTATTGATCTTCACGATCGAGAAGACGAAGCGAATCTTCTTTTTAAGCGTCTCGGTGTGTGTATGTGATTCAGATAATTATGGGAATAGTAGCAATGGTAACATGTGGTAGTTTTCCGGTTTGGATTTGACATTTATGTTTCTGCAATTAGAAGTAAGTTTTTCACAATTTAACTATCAAGAAGAAGAACAACTTAATATTTGATATTGATCAAATCAGATGAATGCAATATTAGGATTTTTTAAGCGTTAGTTTATGGAATGAAAATTGCCTCCATGGGCCAATCGATCATGAGTTATCAATATTTATTAAAAATTAATGCGGTTCTAGTTTTAGACTTATGAGACAGGTATGATTCCTGCGACGGCGCCGACACGATTTTATTGCTTTTGACATGAATTTTTGACTTCTGAGAAGTGATAATTGTTTTTGCGCCATCTTATTGACCAAAATTTGGTTTCAATATACTTTGCTCGGCCCTTTTATATTCTAAATTCATTATAATATCGGTAAAGATAGCTATCATATTTTTAAAACATAGTGTAATATTTAAATCCTGAAAAAACTATGGAATAATCTGTATGTACTTCTTTCGCTTATTTATTTCGTTTGTATTTTGGACTTGAACTAATGAAAGCTCTAAGAGTATAATTATTTTTAGAACTATGATTAGATTAGGTTTGGGTTTGAACAGCAAATGGACGTTTCGCAACTGTCAAATTGAGTATAATTTACATTTTAGAGCAGCATATATTGCTACTAGAAATATATATCTTCTGATGAAATTTCAGTAAAACTTCACTGAAAAATACACATTCACTGTAAAATTTATACATCTCATGTAAATAAATAATGATAAATATGTAAATATATATATTACTACATATAAAAAAGTTGAAATCGTATAATTTTACTAGTCATCGCCAGATAATTTATGTTTTCACTTGTAAAAATATAAATCTACTGGTGAAAATGTATTCCGATATGATTATACTGAAATGACATGTTATAAAAAATATTTTTGGGATAGATTCGAGACTGTTTTTTTTTAGATTTTATTTTAGGAATAAATACATGAAACTGAATATATTATTTATTTATTTTGCTGCATTTAATCTAGTTGTCAAATTACTGATAATACAATTTATAAAAACTATTGAATATTTTCTTTCATGTCTAATATTTTTTAAGCGTTGAAAAAGCAATGAAATCAATATTAATTTACAAAAAAATTTTAATTCAAACGGAGCTACTTACAAAAACTTACAAATTGTCAAAATTTGTACAAATGTTAAATCGAGAATTTTTATAAAGTATTTTTTATTATATAAAATTAAATTTGCACGAATTTTTTAAAAGGTTTACAACCACTGAATAACGCTGCATAAATAAAGGCGGGCTCATGCCTAATATGTATACTTCTTGGGAGTCATATTCAGTTTCCATGTCTTCCGGTTCGTCATCACTTAGTCAAAAATCAGTATCTTCCAATAATTTAAGATTTTCTCCACATCCCTTTCATTGGTAGGGTCATATTTTCTTTCTAAAAACATAAAATGAATATATTTGTAAGAAATAGATTATTTTAGTGCATATTTTTTATTGACTAGTACTAGAAAAACACGATTTTAGTTCTACATGTGTGCTATTGCAAAAGTGTAGATATTTTTTAACTCGCCCGATTCATGAAATGCAAACATTGAGATTTGGGCATAATTATGCACATAGTTTGCACATCGAATGTATTGTTAAATTTTGAATGTAGGTTAGATAAAAAAAAAACACAGCTGATCAACTTTGACCTTTATCTACATTATTATAGATAAATATTTTAGTTTGAATTACATTTTCTATGAATGAAACTTAATTAAAAAATATTAACCTTGTACTTTTAAAAAAATTTCAGCTATGTTGATTTATTTATTGAATATCTTAAAAAGAAATTTACACACGCTAACTGAAATTTTAGAGTATGTTAATAAATGTTAGTATTATAAAATATTGATTCTAGTACTCTAAAATTAATGATGAAATTAATATGCATAAATATGCACACCAGGCCTGAAAAAATGGTTAAAACTACTCATGTATTATTGTTTCCAGGGCCGCAGAAAGCAAACCCGGGCTTGGGTAAACAATGCTTTCAGGCCTCAAGACATAAATGGCATTTTATGTATTTTTAACATCGTAATATAATTTTTGAATAAATATTAATAGATATTATTAACATTGTGCTATAAATAAATATAAAAATATGTAAAAATAAATTTCTGAAATCATATTTTATGCGAAATAGTACAATTAGGCATTACAAATTATTAAACACATTTACTCATACTATTTATCTGATGATTGGTCGTGTTTTATTTGCAGCACGTAATTTTTTTATTGCAAACACATGTGATTAAAATTAAACTTATTCATTGCGGTGAAGTGATAAAATAATCGTATTTTTTCACATGTGGCAACCAGGTGCGTACGGTGAGATACATTCTCTTTCGCTCGCTGGCGTGTTAACTGACGAGTGTAAGTGAGAGATAAAGGCGTGCGGAATGCATGTAACGCACGCCCTTAACTGTCATTCACTCTCGTCACTTAGCACGCAAGCGAACGAAAGGGAATATATCTAACCGTACGCGCTTGGTGGCAACACTAATTCGCGAACATTGTCATGACGAAAATAAAAAAACAATATACTAAACCCAAATTTTATATTTAAATTATTTTGGCATTGCCATTTTGACTACATATTATATCTAGTAGTAAAAATGAATTCCAATTTGATTTTACTGAAATGACATATTTTTAAAATATTTTCGGATTAGAATTTTTTAGATTTTCTTTTAAAGATAATCTGATTCAGGTTTAGAATCATTTTAACTTTTTAAATATTTTAATTAATGTATTTAATTAAATGACATGCACTTTTTTGGCCAAATTCAAGGGGGGCAAGTACTCAAGTTGTACAAAATAATTTTAAACCAATAACAATATGGGAAATATTGGTTTTATTTTATTTAGCAACTGTATAGGAAAATATTTGTAATTTTAATTTTTGCATCATATAACGATTTTAAATTTCATATTTCTTCACCAAGGTCAATTAATTTTTAATTGTTAGTTTTTTACCCTTTTCTGAATTTCGTTATCATTCAAGTCGCGGAATAACCACATGTTGATTTTTCGTTATTTCTTTGCTTCTTCCTTAGATATTCGATCTGAAAATTCAGATTGAATACCTAAATTTACTGCTACTAATTTACATTTGTTGAATATTTCCTCTTATGTCTAATATTTTTTAAACGTTCAAAAAGCAATAATTTGCAAACAAATTTTAAAACGAATGGAGCCACGTCAAAAAACTACAATCTGTCCCTTTGAACAATAATGTTTATTGTGAAAGTGGGTGCTTATGAAGGCAATGTTCCGCTCCTTTTATTTATTTAAATAGAGCTAAAGGAACTAATACCTGAAATAAATCAGTGCATACATCTCAAACAACTAATTTAGTTCAGATTCATTATTTGAGAATGGTTTTTATTTTTTTATGTTTTTTTTTTGTCAAGGGTCAGGCCCTTAAAACAGAACGGGCCCAGTGAATTTGTCCCGTTTAACCCCTCCCCCTCTCAGCTGGGGAGATTGTTTCACATTTACTTATGTGAAGTAATATAACACTATTATACATTGTACATAATATATTTCTTATAATTTATAATATACCTATTTTTCTATTATTTTTATATTATGTAAGTACAATGTTATTTTTTCGGGATTCTAACCCTTTGGGATGTGATTTCGCAACTAGTAAGACGCAGATGGACATTAGTGAGAGTTTTATTAGATTATATTACGTATTGCGACAGACTATGATAAGCGAGATGTTTTCTCCAAACAGTGGTAGAAAAGCTGGCGCAAGGATGTTGTCTGTTGAAGATCTTCAGAGGTCTTGTAGGTGGCGTGGCAGCTACAGTATAGCGAAGGTTGATCTTTCTCTGTTGCGGTGTTAATATGGTAGAGATTCCACCATACTAGCATGTCATGTATGTTCTCCATGTCATGAGTCTGACAGGTGACTTAACGTGATTGCCTTCTCCTCATTGGAGTCCAGGCTTAAGTATTTAGGGCTGCAAAGCTTGCTAACCAATCACAAGCATGCAGCAATCATCCAGACAATCGATATATTGTTTTCCGTGACCGTTTCGTAACAAATAAATATTCATTCAATGCACCAGAATATCCTTGCGCGTTAAGTGTTTGAAAATTTCCTGTCATCGCAATTATTACAAAAGTTGCCAAAACACATAAATAAATTATCCCAAAACGTTCTGAAAATTCATTAACACTAAACGCGCTATTCAGTCGACGCCGAAAATAATGAACTTCGACGATAAAACATTGGACGGTTCACAAAATATTGCTGACGGTTCACAAAAGATTGCGCAATGTTTTCATTCTGTTTCTAGGAATATTTTTTGCCTTCTGCTCAGTCGTTTTCTTCTTCCTGTTCTTTGTCTTCAGTACTAACCATGAAAGGAACTGAGCTCTCAGATCTTAAATACGGCGTTAATAAATTAAAGATATGTTCTTCTAGGCCTGATTTGATTTTGAAGGGTTGCGAAGTTAGTCTCGCTGCTTCTCTAAAACGTATTTTTGATTTAATTCTCAAGATATCATCATTTCCTGATCTATGTAAATGCACAAAAGTCACCCCTATTCATAAAAAAGTGACAAATTGTCTATAAAGAACTATAGACCAGTCGCAGTATTGTCAGTATCTGCTAAATTGTTTGAAGTAATTATTCATAGATATGTCTTTAATCACTTTCTGTAAGTTTTGTTGGATCAACAGCATGGGTTTTATCCCACCTGTTCCACTGTTACTAACCTTCTGTCGTTCACCAAAATGGCGACAAAATCTCTCGATGTGGGAATTAGAGTAGACGTCGTATATACAGATTTTAAGAAGGCCTTCGACAAGGTTTGCCGTGGGATATTAATAAAAAAATTGTCGAACCTCGATTGCTCGGATGATTTAACTCGGTTATTCTCGAGTTATTTGAGCGATCGTAGACAGTTTGTAACCTATGGCGGCTGATTGTAGAAAGAATATTTCACCCCTTCGGGGGTTACGCTTAGTTCGCTTTACGTTATTTAATAATGACATATTTTTGTGTATTGAAATAATACTATTATTGTTTTCGACCATCGTGACGTATTGGGGTAGCCTGTTACGTTACGATGGTCTTAATTTAATTTAAATAAATAAATCTGTTTTTTGTTTCAAAAGCTCCCCTAGAGTCCCAATGACACTTTCACCTCATATACACACACTTCTTTAATAATTGATTACCTTGTTGAAGACTATTACCGAATATAGATTGTAGAGCATAGGCGACAACACGCAACCTTGTCGTATTGTTTCCAGCTAAGATTTTTCAAGAGGATAATATCTCTTACACATATTTTGACTTATTTTAATGCATCTATTAATATAGCTGTTGCTGAATCATTCCCAGAAACTTCATCTAATTGAAGAAAATAATGATTTATTTGATTGAAATAATGATTCGGTAATATATTTTATGTGTCGTTTGGTAAAACTTATATGAATCGACTTGCTCTCATTTAGTTTGCTAGTCATCAGCATAACGATGTTTGTTAATTGTTTTAGATTTTAATTTCTTTTGTACCTGGAGTGCTTCTTTGAATATAGTTTTAGAGTACAAATTAAAAAGAGATGGAGAAAGAACACATATTTGTCTGACACCTGTATTGTAATATTTTTTATTTGATTTCCTCAATGTTTATTACTGCTGATTGATTCCAACTCTTACATGTCGTTCATGTAGCACAATAAAATTAGGCATTCTATAAGATGATCTTGATTTACGCGATCGAAAGTTTTCTCAAAAGCTATGAAGCAAATATAAACAGATTTGCGAACTTCGTAACATGTCTGAAACAGAAACCAGTTTTCTATTATCCATAAATCGTTTTAAACACTTTTACTATGACAAAATATTCAATAATCATTTTTATTATTATGCCTTTAAGCACCGATTTATAGTACATATCGAAATAATTAATACAGCTTAGCTGTAGGCGCTAAAGTTTAATTTTTTTTTTTTTTAATTAGTAAATGGTAAATTGATTGTGTTTGTTGTAAATATTGTATTATAATGTTGTTATTTTAGTGTATACATATAGCTCTGTTATAGTTGATTTTATTTCAAATTTACGACTGTTCGTGACACATAGCTTCACTGAGATTATACTTTATAATATATTTTAGCACACATATTTAGTAATTAAATTTATTTGTAAAATTATGATATTTTTATATCTGTTATTATAAAATAAAACAGCCAAAATACTATGTGTGCTAGAAAAACATTATTGTGCTCTTTAAATTTATTTAATGACTCTTTGTAGAAAAAAATATAGTTAAGTTTAATCCTAGTAAAATATTGCAGACTGTTACAAGTCACACATTGCCCTAAAAATACAAAAAAAAATACAAACCAAAAAGTTATTACCATAAAATCATAAAAAAAAATTGTCGTAATGTGTTATAAATAAAAACAATAGCAAAAATATATATTTTGTTGAAAATAATTTGATCTTTTTCATTTAAGTTTATTAAAAAAATATCTTCTTACTACCTTTCAGAAAGTCAAAGCAAAAACTATTTAATAATATTTTTTTTTAATTTATAAGACGAATTACTTTTGCTCTTTTAGACACGATATAATTGAATTGTTTTGAATATTTCGATGTTGATTTTTTTTATATTTAACAAAAATTTAAATTTCATCTGATTTTGCAATTTTTATTAAAAATATATTTTTAATACTACAGGATAATTAAATGTGAATAATATTAAATTAATTAAAATAATTTTAAATATTTGTAGAACAAACCAACTACGAGCTTTAAGACAAGATAGAGCATTACAAAAAACGTAGATGCATCTCGATATTTTTAATTGATTTTTTGGATTACTTCAATGTTAAAATTTTTTTGTACCCCAAATTTGAATTTATCTTCTCATCAAAAAATGCAGTAACACAGTCCTATTTTAAAGCATATATATTTTAATATTAAATAGCAGTTTTTATTAAAGACATACTATAAGATATTTAAAAAAATTAATCTATCTTTTAGACACAAATAGTAATTTAATTTTTTTTTATTGAATTACTTTGAAAGATTTTTTACATAATTTTATTAATTAAGCATATTTAAACTATTCATTTCGTAGCAGTTTTCAATAAAAAATAATATAATTAAATATAAATAATATCGAATTTAAGTATTAAAAATAAAATATAGAATACATTTATTGATATATTTTTTTTTTGGAAAAAAATTACAACAATTAACAATTATCTTCTATACGCGATAGAAAATTTAAAAAATCGTGGATGCATCTCAATGTTTTTGACTGATCTTTTAAATTATTTTGCTTTACAAGATTTTTTTATTAATTTTATTAATTAAGCATATTTAAACTATTTATTCCGTAGCAGTTTTCAATAAAAAATAATATAACTAAATTTTTTTTAAATAAAATATAGGAAACATTTATTCTTGTACATTTAAATTTAAAACAATTAACAATTATCTTCTATACACGATAGAAAATTAAAAATATCATTGTAACGCACGCCCCCGATATGTGCGCTAGAGCTGCGTACAATCAAACATCCTTGTTCCTTTTTTATTAAAAAAAATCCGCCACTAATAAATCTCGTTTTGTGTTGATGCTGGTTTAATCGACAACAAGGCTTCAAATAAGCACTGTAAATTACTTGTTCTTTTGCCCGTCGATTAAAATATTTTGTATTTTTTCTCCATGAATCCGTAAGATGTTGGTTTTCTCAAACAACTCTCTGTAAGACTGAAAGAAATTTCTTTCTCTAATTGTTGTTAATAATTTAATGTAGTCGCGCGGGCCTTAAAATTCGAGCCAATAAATAATCTGCAAATATTTTTTTTCCCCATTATACATATTTCTGCTTTTGAAAAAAAACTAAAGAAGTCAATTTTATTTGATTGGTGAAAGATTCTGGATTTGCAAATATTAAATTATTGACATCAATGGCTGGTTTCTTCGATTGTATTATTTATCTTCAATTGCCCGTTGAAATTTCGAGCTTAGCTCAGAATTGATATTTTCCAATTGTTTAAACGACAATTTTAAGGCCCCTTTGACTGTCAATAATAATCGTGAGATAATTATCAATAACAGCTGTTGCTACTTTACAAAAACAATAAAAAAAAGCTTTTCGGATCTTAAATCGTTTTTCACTCTACCGATTCGCAACGCGTAATTTATTATTTTAGGAGCGGGTTCTTAAATCACCAAAACAAAGATGAACCGCCGGCCGGTTAGAGTAATAGAAAATCGCAAAAAAGTGTTTCTCATATATACATATACTTTTGATCTTCCGAGAAAATATTCATATTTAAAAACATCTGGCATGAACACCTTCAGAATGGTTTCTAATCTGAGTGTCTTCTTTTATTACTAAAGTAAAAATAAAGCGAGTTTGTGTGTAAACGAATTGTATTTTTTTTGTCATTCTTTTACCCATATTATGCATTAAAAACGTTATAAAAAAATATCTAATCAAATTTAATTTTGTTTAATAAAATTTATTTATATTTTTTTCGAAAAATCGTAATAGTTTTCGAGAAATTAGAATTCTTGATTTGACATTTTCTTGAGAAATTCTCGAGAGAAAACATTACATATTTATATAAATTTTATATATCTTACAATTGTGGCAAAAATCTTTTTATTCAGTGTAATTACTATCCATTATTAATTCGAAGACCATATCATAACAGCACGTATGCACTTTGTCCAGCTTTTATAATCTTTCCCCCACCATTAACCGACTACTTCAGCTACGCGGTCTACGACGAACACTGTTGCTGCGGACTCCGAAGTGTTAACACCTTCGAACCGCGCGCCCCGTAGCTCCAAGTTTCGGCTAACACGTTCGCGTATTTATGTATAATAAACTACTAACGATATAAATAGAAACAACCTTATCTAATAATTAAAATAAAATCAACAAAAGTAAACTGGTGTAAGAAAGTGCACAAGATACTCGACTAAGGTGGTGTAAGTTTTTTAATTTTTATTTTATTTTATTTCTTATTATTAATAACAATTAGTTAATGCGTTTCATCTTTGTTTTATTAAACACTATACCATAAACGGTAATTGATTATTTAATATTAATTTCTTACGTTGCAAAGCGATCTCCGAAAGTTTGTCACAGAAAGAAACGAACGACATTAGAAAAATCCAAAAAACTGCTGTGTACACATTTATATGTAATTCTAAAATATATATGTTTATTCACGAGTAGCACAACACAAATGTTCCATTGGTATAATTTTAATAAAATTATTATTCACATGTATATCCGACCGGTGAAAATTCATATTTCGCGTCACACAATAGAAACTGTAAATTTTGTATGGGTGTAAAATTGCTCTGTACATTTCTGAAATTCAGAAGGTCGGCGTGTTCAATAGTATCCCTAGAAATCGTATCTGAAAAATACATACATGTAATGTAATTAAAAAAGTAATACATAATGTTTCTATTATATACGTTTTTGCGATGTAATAGCACAATAAAACTTTTATTAGTCTAATAATAAAAACTTAATATTTAAATATTGTTTTAAAATAGCTTTTATAAATAATTCATAACTATCTTAATTATATGATATATAAAAAAATATGTGACAGATTTATAGGCGCGTTTAAAAATTTTCAATAACTTTTCAGATTATTTGCTTAATTATATGTATCATTCAGTTTGATCATATAGATATAATGGCGCACATCCTTAGATCTCTAATAAAACATAAATGTATATGCACATATATTGTAATTAAAATAATAATAAATGATATTTTTTAATAGGTTTTTAAATCTCTTATTAATATTATAATAGAAACTTGAAACAACTTTTCTGAATGATTCATAATGATCTTATTAAAAAAAATATGTAACAGATGTAGAGGCGCCCTCAAAAGTAGCTCGATATTATTCTTTCTAGTATTTAACAATTTTAAAATACCTTATATCATTAGATTTTCTATATAATAAATCACAAATATATATGTACTTATAAATGCTGTTTCTAAATATGTTTTTCCGATATAATAATAGCCCACTAAATCTTTTATTAATCTAATAATCAAGGCTTAAAAACTTTTTTGAATGATTCAAAATTATTTTATTATATAATCTGATTGAAAGTTGCAATTAAAAGTAGCCCGATATATATTTTTTTAATAGAATATAAATTCAGTTTTTATTGAAATAAACTTTTCCGATTGTTTTATTGAAAATATCGTGTCCTTAAGTTTTAAGTGATATGTTTGTCAGCCTATTTTCGATAATTTAGAATTGCGTCAAAATACTTATATTATTTTTTTATAGAAATTATGACTTACTTTTTATGTGTATTGCAAAAAATAACTTCAAAGATAATTTTTTGAATTAAAGTGAAAAAAATATTTATGGAAACTTTAAATTAGTTTATAATGAAAAACTCGCATGTGAACATTAGGCACTTAAAAGTAGCCTTGTATATTTTTTTTTTGCTTAATCAAAACGACATTATTAACTAGATTATAATTTATAAAGTACTAGTAGAGTTTTTTGTGTAAAAAATATTTTGTAATCTTTAAATATTTTTATTGCTAATTTATTAATGTTAGTAAAATATATGGAAATTAGTTTTTAATATTTTATTTAATTTGATTTATTATTTTTAAATTATACGCAACAATAGCAACATAAACATAATTTTTGTTTAACTTAGGAAGAATCTTACTTGAATCGTTTCAATTTACAATATTTGTTCTATTCTTATAAAATTATATGTGTGTATATATCGTTTCAATTGAATAATATATATTATATTTTTTCTATTATTATAAGTGTAATCAGTAGTGTACTAGCAATGTCCGGATATAACCAGAGCTAATTTTCCACACGCGAGATCATCTTTTTGTTTGTGTGAATTTGTGGTGTGCAAAAACTCGTCAGATTTAATTGAGATAACTTCAAAACGAGCGTTTAAGTTTAATATATTCCTTTTTCATTTTTAACAATTTTTAAACCTATGAGATTCGCTAATTAGAATCGAAATTCGCTGAGAAAGAACTCTAATAGAATAATTATTAGTAATGAGATAAATTTCGATTTATACCATATCGTAGACAATAAAACTAAAATATATCAAAATTTTAATAATTATTCCATTGAAGTTATTTTTTATTTTGATCCATATACATTGAAATGCACAGCGATGTTTATTTAATGAATTCATCAATTCATTTTGTGTTATTTTTGATTACAATTTGCCAATGCGTTATATTTTAATTGTAAATAGTTGACTGCGATTCAATCATATGCAAAATTATCGACAGCACTCGACAAACATTAACAATTGTTTTTCCGCCTCATAATATATAATACACATACAAGCTTTAATATGTACATATATTGATTAATTGTTACACAGGGTTGGTCAAAATCCATCGACTTCTTTGAACATCTGGCAGATGTAAAACAATAGCGTTCAACATTCAACAGCCAAGTATGTATAATTTATTTTTATATTTTCATTTAATGAAATTGTAAATAGGCTAAGCATTTCTATGACATCTAAAAGTTTACCTAGGAAATATAATCAGTTCAAATCTATGCTTGAATTAAATCCCAAGATACGATCGTGCAACTTTTTTCATACGGTACTTAATATACGAAATTGGGGGAATGAAAACGGCTGGCGCATTTAAAAGTAACCCGAATATATTTTTAGCTAAAAAAATATTTAAACAGTAATAATATTTCTTAATATACCATGATTTTATTTATATATGCACATTCAAAAGTAAGCTAGATATATATTAATCAGTATTTAACGTGTTTAAATTTAAATTAAATCAAATAGATTTATTAGTTAGTCTATAGTTATCCGAAACCTTGTTTTAAAATGGCGGCTTTATGATTGCCTATAAATTTTCAATTCGGTTTTCTGTCCATGTTAATGATGAACACAGAACGAGCTCGATGACATGGCGCAGAATCATCTTGCAAAATGGGTTCAGTAGTAGTTTTGGGAAAGTTTTTCAGGCGTTGGAATAAAGTCGTTTTATTTATTTTTGCATTCATAGTGGCCTGGACGTAATTTAAAGAACCCAATCTATAAGCTGTCATGCACCCCCAGATCATCACATAGGGTGAGTTCTAGAGTCTCCAATTACTCGAACCATCAACTACTCGAGTATCGAATATTAAAATTTTAAAATACTCGAGTACTCGAGTACTTTCGAGTATTTACCAAATGTACCAAAATAGCTATTATTCAAATTCGTGCACATATAAATAAATAAATAAAATACTTAGTATGTTAATTTTTACAATTATTTTAACTTCACGGACATACTTTTTAAAAACAATAATGCAAAAAGTGTCTCGAATTTAATATTACTGCTAACCTTTGGTTTTATTATTCCCGTTATGGAAAAAACCCTTTCCGTTGCTGTTGATGTTGGTCTTATTGTCATTAACGCGTTGGATAAGGCTTCTAATTTATATCTGTTCGCTTTTTATAGATATAAAATTTTTTGAACTCTCTTTTTATGTTCTCTTCTTTCATTCCCTTCTCTGCTTTTCTTTTATTTCCTTCGACTATTGACAAAATAGCATTTTGTAATTCTTCTTGAATAGATTTTTTTTCTTAACAATATACAATATTCTACTCCTTCTGATTAATGCGAAGAATTTAAATCTATATCCTTCGAAGATGTATTTGGGTGAATCCCTTTCACTCTAGAGCTAAACGGTTCGCAAAGAACTGACTTTACTTTAAATGCCTTTAAAACACACAATTGTTTTGATTTATATTTTAAGCTGAGGGATCAGTATAAACAATTCACAACACTTTACGCTACAACTGCATAGTCATAAAACCTAAAAAAAATTTTTGTTGATATTTCATATTGTTCATTGCCATAAATTAGATAAGTCGGGACTGTCGAACAGAAAACACAAAAGAAATTTCTCCGTCGTACCCACTAACATAGCCGACGACCGGAACTATGCAACTATGGAACTATGAAAAAATTATACCTGATAGTAACCGCTCTAACTCGGGACTTCGGGCATAAACGCCAAATAAAAGCAAGACGTTAACCTTTACCGGACCGAGTTAAAGTTATTTTTGTTTCTGAAATATTTCAAATTTTTTTAATTTCGATTTTTTTAATTTTTTTAATCAAGTACTTGAAAAATAGACAAAAATACTCGAGTATCGAGTACTCGATTACTCGAATTGGAGACTCTAGTGAGTTCTTGATGAATCGATTAATGCATAAAGAATTAAATCTTTCGCTTTTTCTACGGCGCACAGTTGCTTACCATCTGCTCCAAACAGAATAAATTTGGGTTCGTCGAAAGAAACCACTCTTCTCCAATCTTCGACGGTCCAATGGCGATGAGCTTTTGCCCATTCAAGGCGATTCTTTTTCACTTTCTCATTAAATACTGTTTTTTTGCTGGGTTTCGCGCTTTTAATCCAGAAATATTTGAGTTTGAAGTAGATTGCAATTCTGTTTGTATTTCAGCAACTGTTTAAATCGATATTTTTTAGGATATCCTTTATTCTGCGGTTTTCTTGAGCAGACGTCATACGCTTCCAACCACCCCTTGCACCCTCTATAGAATTAATGTTTCGCGATATTTTTTAATAAATTTTCAAATAGCAGAACCACTAAACTAAGAAATGAAACATTTTCTTCGAAATATGCTATTTTTTTAGATTTTACCGTGATCGACATTTGTTTAGATCTCTATGATTTTGGTTTTGTCTTTACGTAACCGAGGTTAACGTGCAACTGAGGATACTTTACAAGTTAAAATATCTTTTAAATTATTACCACAGATGCATTGGATCATAAAAAATACAATAGAATAAGTTTTAAGGAAAAAATACGTTTTAATAACAGAATTCATGAAATATTGCCCATGAAACTTTCAATTGGCCACAACTGTATCTCAGCAAAGTTTACTAGTCAGTCTGATTTGCCATCTTTAGAAATTTATGTATGAAAAATCTCAGAGATAAAAATAAAGAAGTAATAAATTCTTTAATTAATGTTTTATTGAACTGGATGAACTATATTTTGAAAATAAAATACATTTACATAAATTTGTCTACGATTATGTTTTTTACTTAGGGCTTACAAATTAGATAAACCATCAACAAAAAAATATTTAATAGTGCACATAGGATTCTAAGCCAGATCTTTTAGGAATTAGTCACCATTCTAGTAAAACACAGATTATTTGTATCTTTTTCCAAATAAAAACATTGCAACAAAAAACAGCAATAAGATCAATTAAGATAAATTTAGCGTAAAAAAAAGTTTAATATTTAGGTACTTCTTAAATTACAATAAATGTTTTGTTCTCTTATTTATAAATAATTTTTCAGCTTCAGAAACTGCTTGCAAATTCGAATATTTTATTATGTCAATTAGATGTGAGTGGATTAATTTACTTTAACAAATAGATTTCAAGCGATAGATAAATTTGTTGAACCAATATCATCACGAAAAACGGGCAAATTCCTTAAATAATTAAAAAAAATCTCACTCGAAATTGCTCCTTTGTATAATTATCTCTTGAGAACTTAAGAGATAAATAATAACAATATGAGATCGAGTTGTTTACGTCACGTTTCTTGCAATTCGTTATATCCTGAATGCATCTTAACACAATTCCTTTTAGAATACATATATATATTCTTTGAAAATGAATAATACTGTGTTCGTTAAAATAGTTGTCAGTCTATTTTCTTGGAACGTAGATTTTATACCCTTGTAATACGTAGGTTGCTACATCTTATAAAGTTTTAAATGTTATAAGAGGAAAGACTTCAACGGACGAATTAGTTATGGAACAATACGCTTACAAACAATAATGAGATAGTGGAGAAACAGTATTTCTAGGAAATCCTTGAATACTGAGACTTCTGGATTAGTCACAGCGGACTCGTGTGTGCACAAATGGTGGAAAATTGTTTATAGTTTGACAGCTCAGTTCTATGTTTGTCGATAATACCGTTGTTTTTTTCACCGTTGGACAGACCTAAACATTTGCACAATGAAATCGAAAATATAGAAGATACAGGGCGTGTGACGCTTTTATTTATATGCGTCTATTTGCTTATTTGTAACATTCGAATTAACATTAATGACGTTATTGGCTCAGGTGGTAGTTGGCCTTTTCGTTGCTCAAACGAGCGACTATGACCTCAGACAGATTCTTCGAAAGCTTTCTAAGCAATGTGACATGACCTATCAATTAATTACGCTACAACTACAATGACACTAAGTACACTGTGTGAGATGCATTGTATAAAACCTTCGCGGAGTTCATCAACGAGCGATATAGAAATATTTCCTCGTATTGTGGCAAAACTTTCTTTGAGCTGTATGTTTATTATATGCATCAATTCCTATAAATCAAATATTGGCAAACTAATATTGATAACTTAAACTTTATATAGACGTAAGAAAACATCCACAATATAATACATAAGCGAGTAACTTTTCACACAAAGGTTGAAAATATAGTTTAACTTTAATTTTAAAATGGTGTAAGATCTGTTTCTGCTATTTTTCCATCACAAACAATATAAGTGTTTTTTTAATACACTTGCTTTTTTATTTGAGAAAATAGACATTAAGGAAATATTTAGGAAAATGGACATTAAATATCTTTTTTTATAAAAATAAAAACAAATAGTTTTATTTACAAAAAATAATATTTTAGTCCATGAAGCACTTTTTAAATTTTATAACGAGTGGTATCGATTACCCATGCCATGCTCAGCGAATTTCAGCTGTGAGTTTTAATCCTCTAGAAAGTCTCAATCACGTCCCCTATTCTTGCCCGCTGCGGCCGGGGCCTCGCACCTCTCGCATTAAATATTAGTATTGGTAATTTTATTTCAATGAATATTTGTAATTCACCGTTTTTTAATATTTTTATTTTTCTACCTTCGTTTTTTAATATCGAAAAAACACTATGTTATTTTAAAAATTAAATAAAATACATATTTACAAACTTTTTTTAGTGAGGGGGTCTTGCACCTGATTCTTGCCTCTGGTTCCGCGTCTCTTATATACCGATACCGGTATTGGAGCAAAAATTGACAATCGGTACTACCAGTATTACAAAATGAAATACCAGTAGATTTTTTTTAAATCCGTACATGTTGTTTGTTATTAGAATATATACGTCAATATACTAATTATGAAATATTATCTTTTATTTGCTATAAAAACCCTAAATTTAGTATTGGCTTTCTTATAATTTATTGAATTAGTGCAAACAATAATATTTTACTAGTAATTTAAATATCTAATAGCCCTAAAATGGGTGATACATTTATGTATATAATACATATTTCATTATTATTTTTTCATTATTATTAATAAATTTTAGATAATATTGAATTAAAAATAAATATAATTTTTTCTCAAAATTAGGAAAGTAATTATAGTTAAAAACAATATAAAACAAAATTTGTTGACGCATATATCTAGTGCATGGGTCGGCAAACTTTTATTATGAAGAACTAGATCGTAATTATTTTAGGCTTCGTGGGTCAAGAAGCAAAACTAAAGTGAGCCTAAACAAATTCATTCATTGCAAATTTTTATAGATGAGCATCGTTTTTCCTTTTAGTATAAAGTTAAATTCATTAATAAATCCCATGACATATGCAGCAAAGAGTAATTTCCAATGCCATTTAGTATTCGATAAAAATAGTTTTTCGTGAATAAAAATTTCAGTCGCTCCTCTGCGTTCAAAAAAATCTAAATAAAATTTTACCGTGGCTGAGCAATCGAACGAGTATGGTTAGGCAGATTAAGATATCAGCTTTTATTTCTGATTAAAGAATCGCAAAACTGGCGACAATCAAGTCCACAAAAGCGAACAAAGTTCACTGCTGACACAACTGGTTCAATAACACACGTTAGATTGAAATGTTTCTCATAAAGCACCTGTTGGTGAATAATACATTTTACAACCTTTATATTATTTCCATCTACGCGTTAACCTGTTGCGCATATATTTTTACCAGCATCGATTTCACTTTAAAGTGTACTTTGTTAACGTTTTCTAAACGTCATTAAAAATATTTTCGTCTGTTGTTATTCCATTAGGACTATTCATGAAAGCTAATTCTTCAGTCATTTCAAATATAGCATTGACTCTTCGAATAAACAATGTGGTGCAAACCATACTTAGTAACTAACTGTAAGTAACCGAATCCTTTCGTTATACAAAATATTTCCTATTTTAAAAAGTGCATTTGTTAAAATTTGACATATGGTGCTTTAGAAAAATTGGATTCAGCAAAAGCTCCGTGAGTCGAAAAAATTTAAAAATCACTAAGCAAGGCCGTATAAATATTGTTTATGCTATTTAATTGACTATTGATGTCACTCGCAAGGTGCTCAACCTTTCTAGCAACTATTTTTGCCGAAATACTGATATATTAAAAGAAATCTATTTTCTCAGGCACATTTCTTCAGCTGCAATAATCAAACATTATTAAATTATTTTACCATCGGTAAATGACCTTCTTATATTAAATAAAAAATTAACTACTATTTAACCCTTTAAGTGCTGAATTAATTTTCAAAATTAATCAATTATAGAGTAAAAAATATTTAATTTTATTTTTTACTGTATAATTACGTGACTTTTTATTAAAATTAATTTAGCACTTAATTTGTTTTATTGAGCGTGGGATAAATCTGAATTTCGCACATAAGTGCCGTCCACAGTGATTCGAATTTATCCGCACCTAGCACATAAAGGGTTAAACAAAAAACGCGGAATGTATATTTAAAAAAAAAAAAAAATTTATTTGAAAATATTGCAATGCTATTTTTTCTGTAGCAAATAAAAAGAAATTGTATTAGACGATATAATTAAAATATATTGACGGGTATTTTTTTTTAAATCAAACCTAATTTATATTTTATTTATTTAAGTAAATAAATATATAAAATATTATTATTTTTATTTAAATTTAATTTATTTTTATTACCTCACATCATTTAGACTTTTTTAAAACATAATTTATTAAAAAACGCAAATTTATGATTTTTTTAAAAAAATCTCATGTTAGGCTAAATTTATAACCCAAATAAGTATACGAGAAGTAAAACATTTGAAAATAAATATTATTGCGATATTCTAAAACTAATATTAAATGTTCAATAATTAATATAACTAAAACACATCTCAATCAGAAAAATATATTTTTTTAAATATGTTGCTTTTTGAACAAACAGATTTTTAATATTCTATGCACTCCTTTCTCATACGGTTCTTTCGGGTAATCGTAATTGACAAAAAATATATTTATTAAAAAAAATGGTGAGTGGTGCTCTGGCCCCTTGTATAAAATTTTGGAGGCATCCATAAGTGTTCAATCAAAGACGATGTTGTCTTAGATTTATTGATCCAAAAGAAAAAAAATTGTGACTTCTTTTATTTTTTTCTAAGTTAAGTCAAAATTAACGAGGTATTTTTTATATTGAAAAATTCACGTTAATCTGATCGAA
Source organism: Plectrocnemia conspersa (assembly GCF_051122295.1). Classification (NCBI taxonomy): domain Eukaryota; kingdom Metazoa; phylum Arthropoda; class Insecta; order Trichoptera; family Polycentropodidae; genus Plectrocnemia; species Plectrocnemia conspersa. The sequence continues at coordinate 1,111,077 of NW_028277170.1, read as the reverse complement.
ACAAATGTATTAACCCTTTACTGAAAAAACTCAATTTTCATCAACATTTGAAAAGTAAACTAAATTCAATGTGGCAAAATATTGCAGCTTCTATTTTTAAACGTATTTCGTTGTGTAATTTTTCTGTAGAATTTTGTCCAACGAAGTTGTGATTTTTTTTAATTTTGATTTTTTTAAATTGTTAAGGAATCACTATTTTGCAGCAAAATGACATATTTAATTATTTTTATTACGCCCTCTGTGATACTCCAGTTTGAGCGAAATACTCAACGAAGTGATGATTGGCATAGCTCACATATTGAGTAACTCGAAAAAAGCTAACAAAACCATTCGAAAACCGAAGTTGCTTAATGATTTTTGAAAGTCAATATAGACTATATCGATTTAAATTTTAGAATCGAGGGATTTTGTCAACGCCTTTAAAAGTGACCGTGGAAAGACGCGGACGAAACCCGCGTTGTTGATCTACTGGCGCTTGCCGGCGGTGAATGTTGGTACATACATCTGTGAAGAATTATATCAGTGACGAAGTCTGAAGTTTTCGATAAATCTTTTCTGTGGATCGGAGTCACTTTTGTACAACTCCTCAAATCAGATGTCGCTGAAGTTTTAAGCGACAAATTGAAAATGAATCGAAAGAGGGCAAGTAGATTAACTTGACAACCCTTCAATATAAACTACAAAATTTGAGATTCTCAAAACCGTCTTTCATGTCTTAAATGTAAATTTCGTTTATGGATGAAACGGATGATCAGTTAGATAAAAATACTCTGCGAAAGCATCAGAGATATATTTCTAGCCATCGAAAATTCGAAGTGTTTGAATAACAATTTTAGACTTGTGATAAATATAACGTAATTTCTTTGTCTCTGTCACTCTTGATTGAATCGTGTGAAGGACAGTAATATATTCAGACTTTTGCTCCACAGTCTTAAAGTTTGATCATAAAATACCTCCACCGAACGTCATCTACAGGAAAGATAAATAAATAGGCATTAATTGATAGTATTAGTGTATCAAATAAAACGGCTGAATGACCTTTCAGCGCGAAGGATGTGGCGAAACCTTCCACATAATTATGTCCAATTTGTTATCAAATTACCCCTTCATTCTTTGACGTGCATTGTTACTCAGATGACACCAAAAACTGTCCTTCGTCACAGCTCTGCACTCAGCCACCATTTCCCACGACCACTATTTAATTATCTGATCGATCGATTGCTAATTACCAAAACGAAATTTAACCATTAGTGCCTTACTATGTAACCAATATAAAGTGCATATAATATATTCTAAGATAGGTTAGTGGAGATTGCATCATTGAATATTTTATAAATTTAATTTTATATGGGTGTACAGCATAATATTATATTAGCTCTACAGTATTTTTATCAATTAAGAAACTGAATTACAACTATGGTTTTTTTTACCTATAGTTTCAATCATTTTTTCATTGCCTAATTAATTACACTATTTCATAAAAAAATAATATGAAAGTGATTTAAGAACTAGAATAAAGTTATAGTATCACAATTGTGTAAATGCAAAAAAATAATTTCTGGTATTCAGAAGCTTGATGAAGTACATATATAAATACTATGACCTTATCCCAGCCAGATGCATCGTCTTTGATTCGATCTTGTAATTTTTTTACAAGATTTATAGTATTTTATTATCTTTGCAAATCCTTGCAGGCTTAATTCATTTAAAGTGCTGGATTCTTTGGATGCTTCCCATCTTTGTAATCCATTTTTAAATTAGAAGCAAAAGAATGTCTTAACATTTTAGCAACTACAGAATAGCTCTAATATCAATGATATGAGACGAACTACTACAACGTATTAATAACTTAAACGAGTCCTTACAAAATATCATACACAAACAATAAATGTATTATTTGTTTCTAAATATTGATATCGTTTACTTTATAAAGTACACACTCGCAAAAAAATTGGTATAGTTTTAAGCTCAAATGATGACTTTGCTTTTAAGTCTTAAATTGTCATATAATATTGTCATTTCAATGTCATTTTATCTGCGCATACAGAAAAATTAAATAGTGGCTCCATTCAATTATGATATGATTAAATCATAATTAATTATTATTAAATATTGTAATTTACACATGTGGGGTTTTAGTTATTTTTAAATAATTTTACATATTTTATTGTATTATCAATGCAGAGTGAAAACATGCGTTAAAAGCGTAAAAGGCCAAGCGACCACGAGTACCGAATCTAGGCCCTCCGAAAGCTTGTAACACACGCCCCCGCTATGCGCGCTGGTGCTGCATTGATTAAATTGACTCTGCCACCAAAAATCGAAAATAAAAAACTCGTTCGAATAAGTAATGTGTATCTATATTTTCTATATATTTATATATAATTAATTAAGTAGTTTTTGATTAAATTTCAGAGATATATAGACTTAGTTCTTAGCCTGGTTTAGTTTCAATACTAACTCATAGGTTTTTATTGTTACGTAGTGTTAACGATTACGTTAATCAAACAGTATTTGTATAATGCTCTCTTCCTTTCGTGAAAAAATAAACCGTGCAATTTTGTCGTAATAATTCGTAGTGGACTATACTTTGATATTGGATCAAACTTTGCGTACTTTTTTGTATTGGCTTTTCATCATGGACTACATGCTTTTGGTAGCAGAAATATATTAAAGATGTATATATTTTAATTGATTTATATAGTCTACGATACCCGGCGTGCTGTATATCGTCGTCGCTGTTTAACGACTGTATTCATACTGAGGCGTTATTGTATTGAAAGTGCAAAATAGTCGCCCAATCGCTGCCACTAAGGAGCAGTATCAAAATCCAATCCTGAGCCCACATCTCAGTTAACGGTCATTTTTTCCTCAGAAACAATTACTCGCGCCAATATGGTCGTGGCTGCCACCATATAATCGTGCGTTGATTATTGCTAATACGCTCTAACGACTCTGTGTTTGTTGCCCGTGTTGACATAGATGGTCGACTGTGAAATTGTCAAACAAGCCATTACACTGACAATTGCATCAAACTGTGTGACAAATTCGTACGACGAGCTCCAAACGATGAACCTCTTCCCCACCACTTCCAACCGCTCAGATTTCGGACTTATTACTCAAAAGTCGATCGAGATGGAAAACATCTTCAAAAATATAAATAATGTGTAAAATTCATGATAATATCAGCATCTTAGTTCTTTGAGACTTGTCTTATGTAAGTTTATAAAATACTTAGGGAAGTTATAATGTGTTCACAAGATGTAAGAGGCATCATTTTATTAGAAAATCAATATTGCAAGAGAATTGTACCTTTACGATTGATCAGTATAGATTCTGGACGTCATAGTTACTAGAGCATTTTATCGATGTTTTGGCAAAACTCCCAGTTGTAATGGTTTCGCAAAGATTACGAAAATATAGTATTTGTTTATGTAATTTAGATTTAACCATACGTATTAAATATTGCCGTAGTCTATATTGCATAATCTGGCCTGCCAATAGGGGGGTGGAGAGGAGACAAATTCCCCTTAAGGGGCGCAACTCTGGAAAAAAGTAAAATAATCAAAAACTTAATTTGAAAGTTGCGAAACGTCCATTTGATATTCAAACCCAAACCTAATCTAATGAAAGTTCTGAAACTAATTACAGTTTTAGAACTTTTATTAGTTTAAGTCCAATGTACAAACTCATCCAACTCATCTCTTAGAGGAAAATAATCGGAAGAATAAGTACAGAAAGACATTGTATCTTACATATTGCTCCATAGTTTGTCTGCATTTCGATATTACAGTATGTTTTAAAAATATGATAGCTATCCTTACCGATATTATTATGGACTTATAATATAAGAGGGTAGATCAAAGTATATTCAAACCGAATTTTGGTCAATAGGAGAGCGCAAAAACAATTATAACTTCTCAGAAGGCAAAAATTCACGTCAAAAGCAATAAAATCGCGACGGTAACAGATTGTTTTGGCTTGTTGGTTAATGTACTTACCGCATATTTAATTTTATTGGTATTGACTGTACTGGTACCTGACAAAGTGAATTACTCTTAGTGCTTCTATATGCGAAAGCCTTGCGCTGATAAAAAATTACTATTTCTTAGAAGTCATTGCATCGAAATTTATTCTCTAAGCACATCATAATTGTATATATTACTTTATTTAAATTGTGCAGCACCCACTTTTAAGCCCATCTCCAGGACTCTAGAGAATATTCAAAATTAAAGTGATTAATTGTATTTTTAATTTAAATAATTAAAATTACAACTACAATTTATCATCACAGAATAGGTTTTTCCTAATCCCACAAATAGATAGCAAGCTAGGTTGAGCATTGATTTTAAGTTTTAATAATAATTAATAATTAATCAAATGGATTATCACTAATTTACTTGCTTAGTAATGTAGTTTTTTATTGTGATTACCCCGTTATAGCGCATTGGGCTAACGTGTGATATCTTACAATTTAGCTTTTCAATCGAATATTCGAATTATTCGCCCGATTTAAAAAAAACGAAACAATTTATATACTTGAGCAATACGGGTAATCGTTGTCTCTCTCCATATAACCGAGTGACTAGTGCCGCTCCAAAATTCTGCGTCCTTTATGCGCCTTTATTTTGTTTCGAAATCCGAGACAATGAGATGCTTCTTCTCACTAAAAAGACGCACAATGAGACGCTTCTTCTCAAAAACAGGTGTAAATCGCAATTTTTTGTCAAGTTCGTGCTATATTTTTGTATTTGTTGTCTCAAGACGCAATTATAATTCAATAATTCGTTCGCGGCTAATTTATTTCTAGTTATTTAATTTATATGCAAATCCAAACTAAACAAACGCCGATACAGATTCGATCTTTATGTACATATGTCAAATTAGTTCCAAACATTACTAGCTATTATATAAACAATAAATTCGATAAAATGTGCTTAATTCAATCGCAGCTAATTCTGAAAATCTAAGATGACTGTAAGCTGTAAAAATAAATTAATCATTTTTCTTTTGACGTCCGTACTGATCAGTAATTCGCATATTTTATTAAATTAAAAAATATTAATTAAAATACTTATTATCTAGCAATAATAATTCATTTTTCCACTAATTTAATAACGAATATATTAAAATATAAAATACTTCATCCATTTTTTATTCACTGTTAGAATAGTTGAAAACTGTGAATATTTGAGAACTCTAGTTAGAACGAAAGATTGACAATAACCTCACATGAACAAAGCTACTATAATGAGTAGCAATATAGAAGATAAATTATTCTATATACGTTCAACAAAATATTGAGTCAATAACTAAAAAAAGTATAAAAACACATTTTAAACGAAGTGAGCATGCAAATGCGCGAGTACCAACATACTTAAGCTTTCAATTAAGGATATTAGATCGTCTAAACACTCTAAACAAAATAAGAATATTTGTATAACAACATCGCAGAAGTAATAAACTAATTTAGTAATTAATAAATAAATAGCAGATATTTCAGCCTGGTGTATTATCAATAGGTTTTGATTGTAACAAACCAAAACACATACTTTTACATTTTTAGACACTGTACATAGTTTTTTGTCTCAATTTTGTTTTAAGTGTGTATGTTACGCTGCGTGCATTAATTGATATATCGATGCGTAAATATTGACAATGAAATATTTCGATAAGAGCGATTACAGTGTCCATTGATAAATTGACGCAGGTGGACACTTTATTACGGTTGATATTTTAGTGTTTTAGAAATTGCACACAAAAATGTTAAATTATATTTATTCAATTTAATATTCAGCGATTCTTTAACTCGACATGTGTTATAGAATTTATTATAAAATCGGCTATAAATAATTTAATAAAAATCTCTTAACCTTTCAAGTGTTGAAATAATTTTCATTAAAAGTCACGGAATTTGTCAATTTCATACTCATTTTATACTGCATCTTTAATTATATGACTTTGTTATCTAGTACCCTACATAGTGTATAAAAAATTTTCTCGATGATGCCAAAGTAATTTTGGTGAAATATATAGAGACTCGAAAGGACTTGAACGCGAATTAATTTATTTAAACTAGTCGTGCGATTATAAATTAAATTGACTTTCGATGTCTAGCAATTCTTAATATATTTAACGAGAATTCATGAAAATTCACACAATTGTGACAATCTGTAATTAAACCAATCTTTTCTTAAATACATTTAGCGCTATATTTTGATATTTTAATCCGCATCAATCAAAAACAAATAATATTTCCATTAAAACTTGATTGGCACTACTGTATTGAGCGATAAGAAAATCACCGTGACGAAAAACAACAATTTTAAATTCGATCTCAAGTCAGTCGTTTTAATACTTTATATTTTATTCGATCGGTTGAAATTTCTTGGAAACATCACGATTAATTACATCATCATGTATCGATATGCAAATATCGAAAACGCAATTAAACGAGCAATAAAAAGCTAGCATGGCAGTTACGCGTGAAACGAGGGTTCATGCGCAACTTAGCTGATAAAACGTTTCGACGTCTTACTAAGAAAATTATTTAAGCCTTAGTTATATTAGTGCCAATATTTTCAATGCACTTGTATGGCAATTAACATAATTATTAATGTTTTTATTTTTGAAATATTTTCATTGCAGTATTCATTTGATTGGTAATAATTGCATTTATTCATTTGATTGGTAATAAAAAATTTTTGTTAACAAATGAATAGATTAATATTAAAATTGTAATTTATTATAGTTTTATTTTTATTTTTTATTAGAGTATATAAAATTAATTTATTGATAATGGTGTATTTTTGTGCTTTTAGAAGCCTTAAAATAAGGCGTAAAATAAAACAAGTATATAATATTGATATTGACTGTTTAAAAAATAGGTATAAAAGATAAAGTAATTGTATAAAAAAAATATTTATACGTATATATCATATATTTCTTGACTCAATGATAAATTTTCTATTAAGTTATTTAGTGGATTGTTTTTTCTAGATATATCCATTCACATTTTAAACAGCATTAAAGGTATTATCGTCGCGCTGGCTATGCTGCTACTTTACAGCTTCGGTGGTCGTTTGACAGTTTTCCGGCCCACATCCCAGTTAAATGGTTATGCATCGCTGAAAAAGTTATCGTGCTATTGTTGTTCGCATTAAACGTGTACGATTCTGCGCTGGACACGTGCAATTGTTAACTTTCTTGATGACAATCGTGATCAAAGTGTTTCTCGACATCGACGCGATGATTGGACTTTGTGTATGAGCACAAACAAACGACTGATTTTCAAGAGCACTGAAGGGTAAATTTATTTGTCTACGATACATTTCGACTTTAATATGTATAAGGACAGATAAGACATAGCACGTTACCATTCTTACTCTTAAAGCAATCTAAAGAATCTTCTTTATACGGGTGAATATTGTGCTGGCTTTTTCGATACAGTATTTTGTATATATTATTACAACTTCGACAACGTGTCATTTATTTTAGGCCGTATCATATTTTACTAGTGGGTGTTTAATCAGTGCATAGCAGACTCTGTAAAAAATCTTTATATGTATATCTCTTTGGCTGTAATCAGAAATTTTTGTCAAAAATATTTTCTGAATATATGCTAAAGCATAGAACAAAATCTGAATTTTGAGAACTTCTGATTATTCATTGCATTTTACAGCTAGTACAAATTCGCAGATTCTTATTGTCGATTCATGTAGATTAAAATGTGTTCAACGTTCTCTGATATTAGACTTAACACGCGATACAATAAGCATATTTTATCATTTGTGATATTGTATTTAAGATTTATACAAATTATTCATTTAACGTTCAAGAAAAAGTGTTTTATTTTTTTATCTAGTAGCTCTTATATATTATTTTATTGGCTAGAGTGCTAGACTCTAAGCAATAAAATATGATTATATTTTTATAGTTTGATGACCATATCGTTGATACAAACTAACATCTTTTATGTTAGGCTCCTAATTTTTGTAATCAATTAAAATTCTGAAAACTCACTAAAATATATCATAATTGTATAAAATATATAAAATATTGATAAATCATATTTATAAAAAATCATAAAAACAGGCTGTAAAAATGTTAATGATTTATTATCAATGTTGTTTTAAAATATCTGTATTTTTTGTGTTACTATTTAAAATATTTTATTTTTCTGCAATTTAATTTTTTTTATTAAATAGCTAGTGAACTAAAATGACTATTAATTACAGAATTATAAAGCACTCGCTATATTTAATAGATCTTGGTACCGATTTATTATTGAAAATCAAAATTTAACTTTATATCAATTTCTATATTACAAAAAATAATATATAAATGATCAATCTAAGAATATTAGTAATACCATCATAATAATAGTAAACAGTAATTTATATTCATTATTTATTATTCTTCATAAAAATATAAATTTCTATGTATTATTATTTTTGTTCCTTGCAAATATATCTTGTGTATATGAACATTATACAAATATAATACTACACGCATATAATTATTGTAATCAAAATAATACTATACGTGTATTTAATTATCGTTTACAATAGAAACGGCATTTTTCCCGTAATAATAAACCAGACAATAATTACCATTGACATTGGTGGATTGATATGTTTTGTATTGTCAATTGCCTGCGCACGAAACAATTTGACAATCGCAGCAATATTTTGTCAAATAATTGGTTTTATTTATTTTTTCTTTGCAAAATTTAAATTTATTTATAAATCTTATTATTAAAAATAAACAAATTTAAAAATATATATATGATAAATAGATCAGTGATTTAGTGATTATGGTTGAAAATTATGTGTTATCGTTTCAAAGTTATTTATTTTGTAAAATCAAACACAACCACAAATCGACGTTAGTGCAAATTTAAAATTTTATTAAATTTTATCTATGTATAATCCTTAATTACAGGATTACATAAAATGTGGGTCTATTATTGGTAGTAATTAAAAAGTTACAGTGAAAAACCAATTCTTGGGGTATTTTTTGCCCCCCTTTTCGCCCAGGAAAGGTTAAAAATATAAACCTCTAATTCAGAGAATCAGAATCTGCTTTAATTAAATATAAACTTTATAAGATATTTAATCTGAATCATTTATAAAAATAAAATTATTTATTATTTCAACATAGAAAATATTTTTTTTAAATACTTCCGGTAGTATCAAAACCGGTATTGGGGCAAAAATCGACCTTCAATACCACCTGTATTATAAAATAAATTTAATCTGTACATTTTATTTATTACTTGAAAACGATCTCTTTTTTAGATAAACAAAAACAAATTGAAAGTAGAAACAGAATAAAAAAATACTCATTGTAGAGAATTAACCTAATCGGCGTAGGATATCAAAGTAAAATAATATTATACAGTATAGTATTTTCGATTCTATTATATGTTTTTCATAGTGATTTTTATTTGCTTCAATGAAAAACGTCATTCATTTCGGAACTACCAAATATATGTATTTAAACGTTAATTTTTTTTTATCTAATTAAAAAGTTCAGATCACATATAATTTTTATCTTAATGATTTAAATTTATTATTATTTCTGAGCATTACAAAAATATAGATCAATCAAAACTTACTCTTTAGATTATCGTATTCAGGTTGATTATATTTATACAGATTTTTATAGAGCTTTTGTTAGAGTTAATTTTAATTAAACAGCATTCGAATTTATTAAAAAAATTACAGATGTCTTGAAGGTAAAATTTTCTTATAATTACGCTTAAAACATTATTTATGTTTTAGAACAGACATGTAAATTTTTTCGGTCATTATTTTAACTAAAAATCAAAAATATTATTATATTTATATTTGGAAATTAAATCATAAGCCTCTCACAAAAACTAATTTTAAATTGCTTTTGACTTTTGAATCTAGTTTTATTACAACGAAATATGATTATGATAAACATATTTTCATTCAAAACACTTATTGATGTAATAAAAGTAATTTTAATATTTAAATTCAACCCTTGTGTTATGTATCACATATGTGTAGATTATATTGTATAAACATAAATATTTAGATAAGGGTATTTTTGGTTAATATAAAAAACAGTAACCAATTTTCATTTTTGAAATAGCTTTTATTTTAATTTATTTTACGGTTTTTTCTCATATGTATGTATTGTATGTATATTATCAATTTTTGTATATCGATAATCAAATGATCATTACCAACTATTTATAAATAGATCAAAAAATTATAAAAATATAATCAAACATGGTTTTAAGTCCCTAAGTAAATATCAATAAAATGTATTTATAAAGAATGATAATTGAATCAACCTAAAATTTCTTATAAAATATTACCTTTTTATTGGATTAATATATATTTAATTAAAAAATATATTTCTATGAATATCAAAAATATCAAAAATGTATAGAAAGTAAAAAAAAGTTTTTTTACTGAAATTATAATTTTCGTAATATACTATATTATAACTGAAATGACCGACAATACGATTAGAGTAATAATTACATTACATTACTATATACTTAGTGCTAAACAATAAATAAAAAATGTATACACTATTAAAGTGTAATTTTCTAGAAATTATAATTAAATATGTCCGAATTATTGTATCAATATACATACATACATCAATTCAAAGGAACTAATGATTTTATAATTACATTAAAATTAAATTAGTAAAATCAATTTAAATTTAAAATAAATAATATTTGAATATAAATACTTTTAAGTATAGTAAATTCTTATAAAAAGAAATAGTTTATAACAAAAAGTCTGAAAATAAATTTAATATAAGTATAATAAATTAATTTTTCGATGTATTTTTTTAACTGAAGTCATAAATAATAAGACTTTTTTTCTACCTAATAAATCTAGTCAAAATCAATATAATATTATAATTACCGATAAACTTGTAAATAGTATGACAGTAATAATTAAAATTGTAAGTGTAAATTAAATCTTATTTTGAAATTAACTTTTTCTGTGGAACTTTACTTCTTTTTGATATGCGAGCGCTTGAATATTGTGCCTTCTCTTTTGCTAACGTTTCGACCTCCGAGGTTAGGGTCATCTTGTGACTTGTTTATTTTAAAGTAGTCTAGATTCTCGCTGGTTTTCAACTTTTACTGTATTAGTATATCAATATAATGCTTCTGAAACCATTTTTAATTAAAATAAATTAAAAATATTTTTTTGTCATTATCTACTAAATAACAAAATCAATCACTGTGCGCCTCTCACACCGGCTAATCTAATAAATTATTTTTTATGGTCGCATGCATAATTGACTCGTTACAAATACACACAATAAAAACATCGTCAGTGAATTACTTTTACGACCGGATTAAAGTATGTGACGTCAACGTCACGTACGGAAGCAGTTTCGCCTTATCGCATGTCTTTCAGAACGCACAGTGTGTTTATGCTGTACGCTATTGTTGTGTGTAGCCGAACCGATATTTTGCTAATGAGCAGCAGTTTCCTACTTGGCAATTTGCCTAATGAGTACTTTTCGTCTCGTTACCGTTTCAAATTCCATGTGTTTTGAGTTCAGGGGATAGTTTGCAAAATATGCAGATGAAAAATTGCAGCACGTGTTGACATATAGAACTTTTGACATTAAACGTAAATTTTATTTAAGTGCAATATAATCACCACATCATGAATTAATATATATATATATATATATATATATATATATATATATATATATATATATATATATATATATATATATATATATATATATATATATCACCACATCATGAATTAATATATATATATATAAATTTCGGCTGTGATGCCCCAGCCATGTTCACGAATTTTCAGTAACTGTCTTTTTTTTATTCAGCTACGGAAAATTCGTGACTATGGCTGAAGCATCACAGCCGAAATATATAAAAGTAAGTTTTAATCGCGATGAATCCCGAGATTCTAATTACTATGTGTGTGTATATATTATATATATATATATATATATATATATATATATATATATATATATATATATATATATATATATATATATATATACACACACACACACACACACACATACATATTAGAATCTCTGGATTCATCGCGATTAAAACTTAATTTTATATATTTCGGCTGTGATTCTTCAGCCATAGTCACGAATTTTCCGTAGCTGAATAAAAAAATATGTATAATGCACTCAAATACCGTGACCATGGCGGGAATATTCCTGCCGAAACTAAAAAAAAAGCGATCATCGCAAAGAAACCAGTGATTTAAATTAGATTATACTGTCTTATTTAATACATACAACCATATTTATTTTAAAATATATTTGGTGAAGAAGTTAACGTTTATATTAATTTCCCATTTAAATAAAAGCATATCCTTAGTTACATTATCATTGCAAAGACGAGCAGATTATGTCACTATATTCTACTTTATTTCGATATGAAACGATCATTCTGAAAATATATATAAATACATCTATGCTGTTAAATGCATGACGATTACTTTTCGATGCTCACGATCCTTAATGCACTCAAATACCGTTTTCATGGCGGAAACATACATGCCGAAATGTCGTCAAAAGTAACATACCAGTGATATAAATTATTGTATGTTAAATCATTTGAGAAACACTACTATAGTTATTTTAAAATATATTAGTTTAATATACAAATGTTAATATTCATTTCGTTGTGAAAAAGTCGCTATATTATTACATTATTTCATTCTGAAAAAACAGTTATATTACCTATGTGCTGATTTTCAAGTATATACAATATATTTCTTTGAATATTATTATCAATTGTACAAAGTACACGTTTTCTCATTGCAGGGTATTAAAAAGTCCATTTAAGAAGATTAAATCTAGTGATTAGATTAATTATATAATACTGTTCTGTACAAGTCACACGTGCTTCGATAAAAGCTCATAATTAGTATGTATTTTTTTTAATAAGCTCACAAATTTATATTGTAATTATACAATATTTTTATGATTATGATGAGTATGATATTATTATATTATCAAAGAATATTTCTAGTTTTATTTTTTAATTAATACGATGGTAGATGGTATGGAGTTAATGATTTTGATATTTACGTTTCATTAATCTTTTTTTAGTCGTGTTTTTAAAAAGACCTTGTTGCCATTGAAATGTGGTATTTATTTAATTATTAAATGTCAATTCTGAAATACAAAACACATTATTTGCGTAGCTTATATTTATTTATTTTTCACAACTGAACCAACCCTTTTGACCTCCGAGAATATACTATAAGCAATGAATAAGTCAATTAAATATATTTGTGTAAGTGAAAAATAAATTAAATTATTTACACTTGTAAAATAATCTCAAGATATTTATAATAAATATTTGATTCAGCTTTTTCTAAATATGAATACAAAAACATTCATATACAATTCCCTTTTATTTAATTTAATAAAATATTACTTTTTTTTAAAAAACAAAGAATTTATTACCTGTTGATGGAAATTGATATTTATATAAAAATGGTTACGTAATCAAAAGTTTGCTGAGGAAGAAAAATGATTGCAATGTCTTTCACATGCCTTCCATACTCATATTTTACTTCATACAATTCGAATGCTAGAACCATCAGATTTGATCTGTTTTTTTTGACCTTTTAATAAATTTAAATTTTAGCTTTAGATTACATTAAGTATCATAGCTACTTGTAAATATAATTAAAATTTAAGAGTTGTGTTGTTGTGAATTACATTACATACTACTAACGGAAATCAAGCATTGTTCTCAAAATCAGTCTGGCGTTAATGTCCCACTGTAATGCATTGGTCTAGCGCCTGTAATTTTACAATGTAATAATAATATTAATTTCAGCGACAAAACATGATCCGTCGTGTGAATTTTCAGTTCGTTTGTTATTGTAGCAATTTTTAACGTGACTCATAAAACGTGTTGTGTGTATATGCATATTTTATTTTCCATAAGCACAATTATGTTTGCGCCAAGTAATAATTACGTTTTTTACTGAATGCAATTAAATATGCAGTAGTTGTGTTTCGACGATTTCTTAATTTGTGCGCTCTTTGTGTTTTGCAGTTGGGTGTTTTTTTTTTATTTGTTGAGGCTATTGTTCCTGTCGAACATCTGTGTTTGCTCGAACACAAATTATTTCACTCGGCGACCGAACCGTAAGAAGTATAACACAATTTTTCACATTCGATTTGGGTAAGACACCAAATATTTCGACTTGACTGACATCAATGCCAACCGAGAAACTCAGATATTTGCATACTGACCTCAATTATTTACAAAAATCTGGTGTGTGAAGTACAAAAGCTAAAGAAACACTTAGTGAATTTACAGAACATTATTTGCATACCTAATTGCACAGATCTAACAATAAATTTTAAAATAAAGCGAATTAATTATATTTGATCTGAATGGTTAAACCTCCTCCAATATTTTACAATAAAAAGTTCACAATCTATATGATTTTAAGTACTTAACCTTAATCAAAGTATTCATAAAAATATGTAACGATTTACTTACTGGTGTCACAGTAGTAATCACATGGATGCAGATCATTAAACTCTTAAACGGATGGTTTGCCTCTTAAGATGTGTTTAGGTAACCCATGCTACAATTTGTTTTACATGTAAAAAAAATATTTTTAAATCCCAATCTTTTTATTTTAAATTCATATGTTAGCAATAGTCGTATCAAGAATATATTGCATATAACAATTTTTTTACTACTAAAACCACTCAGCTATTAAAATTTTATCTGAATGTCGCTATTTATTTATTTCTAATATTTACATATACTTATTAAGTACCGATCCTCTGCTTTTTCTTGAGTATTTATACAAATGCGGATACGTTGCCTTTGCAGAAAGACCTGGAGTCGATCGATAACTATAAGCCGCTGTGTAGTAAAAGTTTATATTTAATAAAATATATATCTCTGATTATATTCATTTTGGCGAACGAATCGAATTGGCGAAAAATCGCAATAATGATAATTAACTCTCAAACATCAAAAAAGTATGAATATTCTTTTATTCGCCAATTTCATGGACACGCACTGCAATTGCATGTCACAGCATTTGAAATTGTCAACACAATGTTATGACAATAGTGACTATGAACCAAGCGCAGTCGTACCATTAAAAGCCGGTGATTTAAAATCTGCTGCTGTATGATGATTATTTTTTACGTTAGCATAATAAAAATAAATAAAAGTGCAGGTTAAGATAGAAAACAGTTAAGTACAAAAAAATCTGTCATTTATCTGATACTTATCCTCATTTATCTTTCGACGTTCGTAGAACCTTGTTTTGAAATCTCTGGATGATGGCGATGGTGGAGGCACAGGCACTAATCGTATGTCCATACTGGTACTTGTACATTAGTAACTTGTTTTCCAGTGTCATCTGAGATCTCCTTCCGTGTATTTTTCGAATTTGAATTCTGAATGTGTCCGCCATGTGAGCTTACTGTATAATTTTATTGTTTTATTTACCATTTAGCGAAACATTTGGGCAGGTCTTTTTATTAAATATGAAAGTTACATAGATTGATTTTATCGTGTTTGCTTCCATTCTCCAAGTTTTCATCCATTGTTCGATTTCTCTGGAGGTTTTCTGATGTTTTCAATGGGTCATGATGAGAAGCAAGCACAGGTGTATCGTCATCAAATGTCGCTATTGTAACTGAACCTATCTTTGGGAGATCAGCTGTATTTTCAAACATGCATCTTTTTAGAAAAAGTTCCGTAAAAAATTAGTAAAACTAATTTAAGTCTTTCGTTGTAAATGCCGTTAGTCCAATACGTTACAACGGGGTCAACATGAGACACTAGACTGAAATAAAAATATGTAAATTAGTACTAACTATTCAATTGATTATTAAATGTTATATTATATTATATTCAATAGATGTATTTTTTATGAAATTAGACAATATTAGGAAAATCTATTTTTTATGATTGATTAATAATTACTAATTACGATCTCCCTGAAACTATAAAAATTGAAAAACACTGTGTGTTTATATGTAATTTCAACCTGTAATTATTTAATTTATTAAAATAGTTGCAAAATCGCCGATAGATGTCTAGCATACCTTTCGATAACAAAAAAAATGAGCGGAAGAATATGTATATGTTGCAAAGAATTACCTGCAAAAGGTGACTTAAAATTATTTGTAAGGTTATGCTACACCGAACTATGAGCTAGGTTAAGTCGAAAACGATACTAGTATTATGTTATAATGCATATGTATTATCACGCCGTTTTTCTTCCTGTCTTTAAAAGTCAGCAACGCTATTTTTTATGAATTTGATGTATTAAAATTTCGCAATAGCACGTCCGTTGCAAATGCGCCAAACATTCATGTGCAAATTCACCATTGAAGATAAAGTGTTATTCAAAATAGCCGTTTGAGACAGAGGAAAATTTTGTTTTTTACCTCGTGTGATAAAGCATCAAATGTATGTATTTAAAACGTAGGATATACGTGTTTAAATTTAAATATAAATATAAAAAGTGATGAAATTTAAAATAGATAAACTATTTTTTAGATGCGAAGATTAAAATTCTAGATTGCCACTTTTTAGTTTCACAGAATCAACAAATCTACTATTAGAAATTACTATTTGAAAGAGTATAAGCTCCTAATCACTGGCAAGTTCCAAAGTGAGATTACGGAAAAAGCTCTGTTTATATTTATATATATAGAAGATCATACCTAAAAATAAATAGCTATCGATAGCACTACAATGAAGCAAAAATCATCCTAATGATAAACAATGATCTCATACTGTAATTAATTCATATGATAGTGAAGTAAAATTTTTCCGAGAGTGAAGGTTTGTTTGAAGAGCATAAAAACATTCAATCTCTCCATAATCTCAAAGTGATGCGAAAAGCGATGCAATTTTTACAGTTCTGAACAGATAAATAATTTCTTGCTTGAACATATTTAGCCCAAGCTGAAAAAGCAGCTAAGAAGCGAGTGATGTTATTATTATGAAGCAATGCATCTGGTGATCACAAGATTAAATCATTGATGATCCACTAAAATTGTAAAGCTAACAAAAAAGCTTGGATGACTGCACTAATTTAAAAAATATATACTTATTGAATATTTAGTTCTAGAAACAAAAATCTACATAATGAAAAAATCAGTCACATAAATTACAGCATCCTAATGTTGAAGTTATATGTTTAAAACCCAATAGTACTTCATTAATCCAACCATTAGATGAAGGCGTCATACATGAGACATACTTTACATAAACTATTTTTTTTGAAGACTTATCAACATGATTCAATCACAATTATTTAAATTTGGAAATATGTTGTTTTAGTTTGCAAGTTGAAAAATAAACAACTATAAATACCTGTAGCCAGAAATAAGCAATAAATTGCTCATATTATAAGCATATCGAATTAATAAGGAGATGATTTTGAAGATATTGAGGGATTATTATAAGAAGATATGGTTAATATGGTTTGTAATACAGAAATTGAAAGTGAATCTATTATTTTTTTATTTAGTGCTAGAAATATCAATGAAGTGATTCAGTTAACTGATAAATGTTGAGAAAGCTCTGAAAATTCAACTAGAGATAAATAATCTTTATTTGCAATATGAAAAATTCATAGAGAAATTTCTACAACTTTTTTGACATATTTTTTAACAATAATAACTAGGAAGAGTTTCTCGTGAAATAAATCAAGAATTTTAAATATTGTTACTGATAACGATAGCAACTTTGAACCATAAATTTCAAAAAAGAGAAAAATAGTCGTCTTAGAAGACAATAGTCAAAAGTCCAAAAAAAATTATATTTTATATTCATGAACATATAATGTTTATTATGCTCTAAATATTATTATGTAAAACATATTTTATATATGTTTATAAAAATATTTACATACATACATACTCTTATTAAAACATACGTTACTTTACACATATTTGATAAATAAATTATTAAAAGCACACATAATTATATACATCTCTTGTCGCATTTACATGTTACAACTAAATTACGATAGCACAATAGGCAACAATTTAAAATTGAATATGTGTTAAGGTTGATACGAAGGTCGCATGTATAATAGATACTAGGTATAAAATCTTAGTTCCTTCATTGCATAATTAGTAATATGAGAAAATCGAAGGTGTCAGTATTTTGAGTTATCTTTTAATAAATACAAGACATATCGATTCTTAGGCTTTCATTACCCCAATGTTAAAAAATCGTAGTTTTGATCATATTACACAAGTAATTTAATTTATAAGCTATGTCTGATGACGTACAACATAATCATCGTATATCTTTTTATCTGAATTAAAATCAATTTTTCAATCATTTCATCTGTAAATACAGCGAATCTCATAATAATCGCGAATTACCATGTACGCAAATAATCCAATGTCAGGGCAAATAATTAATAGTTATTAGCTGAAATTGCACAGTGGAACGGGAAATTCAACTTCATGCTAACGATATATAAATACGAGAAAACAATATGTTTTATACAAAAATCTTATATTGTTGCTATTATTACGTGATTCGAGTTCAATGACACATATTTTGCTCATATACTGAATAATAATGGGATTTTCCTGATACTGTTTTTTTAAGAAGCTAAATATTTTTTTATCATACCCAATGATTCAGCGTACAATTTTAGGTTTATTTATTGCTACATATTGTCTATTTTATCTGAATCTTTACATGATTTGTTTTTATTAATTAGAGATTACCTAACATTTTTTTTTTAATAAATATAATATCAAAAGACTATCTTTAGTGTAGACTACTTTGCAAATATGTTTATTTTATTATATTAATCGAAAATTAATTCTTTATTACTATAATAAAAACCATAAAATGTCAAAATATTACATATTACTAATTTATTTTTTATATTTTTTTACATTATTAAATATATCATTAATAACAATAGTGCCAATTTAGACCCCTGTGGTACACCGTGAGATATTAATTTCTCTTTGGAATATGCATAATTTATATTTACTTTTTTTTTAATAATTATTAAACCATCTTAAAACTATTTCACGTATACCGATAGTATCTAATTTTCTTCAACATTATTCTTGTCTATTGTTTCGAAATCTCTCTTGAAATCCAAGAAAACTGCTTCAATTTTGTTTGTATCCTAGGCCAACAACCAATCATATTATGCTGAAATTTGCAAGAAAATATAAGTATTATTTAACCTTTTGCTTAGTGTCGCCGTACATGTACGGCGGTCGATTTTTTACTGTTTTGAGGTACCCCAGATAGTTATATGAAATATTTACATATATAACTGAATAAATATTAAATAAAAAACATTATAAAATATTTTTTTAAGTAAGATTTAATGTAATTTTTTTTTATAGAAAATAATACCAATTCACTTAAGACTACGTAAGTGAGGATTTTATTAATTTTATAAAAAAATATTGAGAGCCTCTGAATTGATATAAAAATATAAAAGCAGAAAAAATATAAAATAAATCAACGTAATTTAATATTAGGAAAGTGTTAAAATAAATTAATTAGACACAATTAAATGTAATATAAATAAATATCAACTTAATTAGGAAAAAGTACGTAAAATTAACTGACTACTGTGCTAAGGAGTGCATCAAAATGAGGCATTTCTTTATTATTTTTTATTTGAACCGTGCTATACCAACAATAAATATGAGTTTAAAAAGCGCTAATTACACCGTAATTTATATTTATCGCTATTTCACTATTACCGAAATGAGTTCACATGCACGTAAAAATTTTTTTAAAGTGCATAAAATATTTTCTTGAATTAATTTACTTAGGTTGAAAATTGTTTAACAATATAGGTATTTACTTATTAATTATTAAATTTTATTTATTATTTTGCTCTTGGGGTATGTCGGTTGTCAAATGGAAGCATTTCATCTTAATTGTGCATTTAAAAACCATCAAACCAACAATAAATATCATGTTTAAAAGTGCTTGGGCAGAAAATAAGAGTTTTATCGTTACTTAAATATCTTCTAAATGCGCATAAATAAAAAATATCCATTTTGTACAATATAATTTAAAGTATGATTTAAAATCTGTAGTTTTTAATTTAAGCACGTGTTAGGACAACAATAAAACTCATTTTAATATCTATTATCTTCGAAATGTGTTTAAAAGCATTATGGAACATATAAGTTTCGATTCAGAACACATTTTTATGTACATAAATAGCAATAAACTATTTAAATCGATCTTGACATTGCTTGTTATTGAATAAATTTTACGATATTGATATAAATAAACCATATATTTTATATTGCAAAATAGTTTTTATTGCGTTAAAATGATACCATAATGAAATATCTTATGTATGTAAAAGCAACAATCAAGCATTATAATACAATATATTATAAACTACTAATTTTAGGACAGTTACTAAATTTTTCATTACAAACACGTATATGTCATGGTCAGTATTCGCAACGCCACAAAAACAGATGGCTAACTGTTGCTACCGAATTACACCTAATACATTATTTTTGTTCAAAGCTAAAATCGGTGAACAATTTACACTAATGGAATATTTATTCTCCTCTGTTCTGATACTTAATACTACAGTCGTTGTATAAGGTATTCAGAATAAATATGAAAAGCGCTTTCTCTGATTATAAAACATTTATATTGTAGGTTGTGTATGGATTAATTTTTATATTATTTAAATTGCAATGCGTAGAGAAAGTTTTTGTTTTCACTAAAAAAAATATATGAACCTCTTGTATTTAAATTTTAATTCTGTGTACAAAAACCTAGAATTTTTATTAAATAAAATGTCAATTCATTACCAAAATCACAAAAATAAAATATGTCTGAATTATATTGAGATAAGTTAGGAAATGCACAGATGATTTTAACTGTTTTACATTTTCTGAAAAATATGGTTTATATAAAATTTGTTTTAGTGGCAGAGAAAATAATTTCTCGAAACCATATATTTAAAAAAAAATTATACATAATCTACACAATTTCTTTATTAGATAGAATTTCTTATATTGTGCTTAGAAACGTCGTTATCTCATTATGAGTAATACTGTTTGCCACATAACAATATATTTTTAAAATCGCATGTTAAATTCTCATTATTTATTCTTGGTAATATTATTAATTAGGTGTAATAAAATATAATAAATCTGTAAATCAGATTTAGTATGGATGTGAAATAATTTTTTTTTTTTTTTCAAAATTGTGTAAACCTTAAAGAAAGTTTATTATGCACTAAATTGAAACTAAAAATCCTTGTGTCAATCAAATTGTTAATCTTAGAAAATTTTATTCACATTTAGAGAATATGTGAAGCAGTTGTAAAAAAAACACATTTTTTCCATCCAAAAATGGGAAGTTATGTAAAATTTACTTTATTGTAGTTAGATATAAAATAGTAGCTGTAATAACTAAAACAATATATCTGTAATTATTTTTAAATTATTAGAAACTACACTCTTCTTATTATATAAATTGTATAAAATCGCTTACTTAGATACGCAAAATAAATTATTTAAGTAAATTATTAATGAAGTATCTGACATTGGGAAACATCTGTAAAGTATATAATTACGTAGCGAAACCTAAACAGTTATATACAATAATCGATTATCAGTCAATCTTGTTATTGTATATATGAAAGTAAAATCTGAAAAAAATGAAGTAATTATGTATTGTAATTAATATCCTTGTGTTTCACAGTATTGTGAAAATAATTAAAATTCGAATTGAAACTAATACTGTGAATGACATTTTAATTATTAGAAAGCTCGCCAGAAAGATTATGAAACTAATTGAATTGTGTCCTTAAGAGTTTCCAAGAAATTAAGTCGACATAAACAAATATACAGATATGCGTATTAATTTACACTTTCAAATAAGCGCAATAAAACTTTTGGGCCTTATTTTAACAAGGTCAAGGACCCGTGCAAAAAATCTCCACCGAACAGGTGCAAAAAACAGCATCCTCGGATTACACATTCCTTTGAATGGCGACTTTACCAATTGTATCGATCTTAGTTACTTTTAAAATGCTCATACTGCAAAACACTTCATCTTGCATAACTATTTTCAGGATCTTAATCATCCTAAAAAATATTTATTAATATTTTAATCTACTATTCAGCATACGTTACAAAACTACCGTAAAATAAATGCAAAAAAACGATGTTTTTTTAGTTTCGTTCAGTTCGTGCGGCACCCATTTAAAAAAAAAATTTTTTTTTTTGATGTTTTTAGTAGTTCAGAACTTTTGGATTACTAACGCCTAATTTTTGTGCAAGCTCTCAAATCAATCTGTTTTAACTAACGCCTTCACCTGATCTTTATCTACTAAAAAAAAGCCCACAACGATTAAAATATTATTTAATTTAAATGCTCTTATTTGCTTATATTCCATTTTGAATTCAATAGACTATTACATTAGTGTCAATGTGTTAATTTGTATATACACAAGTCAAAGTTATTTAGCTATAAATTTTCTTGACCATCTCAGTTTCTGTCGCGGTGGCTCCACTTTTTTTTGAATTCCGAATAATATGCGCTTACGCTTGGTCAGAATAAAGCAGGTTTTATTTCCCACACACTCTCAAAGCGATGGCGAATTATGTACATTTAGATTTGGTTATTAGTTTTGTTTTATTACATCATTATTCTTATTAGAATATTAGCGTAACCGTTTGAACATGTGAAAATTTGGCAACCGGCACTTGTTGTTTCCCATTCAATCTGCTGCGTTTCACAAATGTACATTCTACTGTGTTGTATTGACAAAGCCCTGAAAAGTCTTTGATGCTTCCTTACCTATAAATACATTTATCTGTGATTATAAAGACTAATCGAAATTTGTTGATTGATCTTCTAACACATATTGCGACAAGTCAATTTCTATTTCTCATTTATGTAATTAGTATGCGAATTATTTTTCATAAAATATTACATTAAAACTGTACTGCAACAGAATTTTTATGTTAACATTTTTTATGTAATTAAAGTGAGAGATTATTTATAGAAATTTTAGTTTATCTATATGTGGCTTAAAAAATAATATACATTAATTTCAGATATGGTTTCATGATTATACTATTGTATTTAATCGAATTGAGCATAAGTTTTTAAATATTATTCATACAATCATACATTTTTTAGTCACAGTGCCCAGATTTACAATATAAAAAAACTATGCTAAATGTATCACCATAATATACCATTAATATAAATATAAAATACCTGGATGCGGGTCCTATTTACATCCTAATGTTTTTCAATTTATATCGTGCCTGTAAAATCATTTTACTTAAGCGTTAATTAAGTTTACTTAGATTGTTTTAATCTTACGATGAAATATCGTGATAAATGATTTAAATAAAATTAAAATAGACAGACTTTGATTTCAGTCTAATGCTCTTACTACCCACTTTGTCATATGTCAATAATTAAATATATAAATATTGTATTTAAATTTGTAGGATTTTTAATATAAAATAATTTTATAACACAGATTAAAATCACTTGAAATTATACTGTTTTTATAAATGGCGTATTTTTATCTTAAATATAAATTTAATCAACGATATCTATCAAACACCTTAAGAAATACGGTACTTCGTCTCATGAACTAGAACTTCGGCTCTTCTGACGAAATAGTCAGAAGAGCCGAAGTAATATTTTTATTATTTTAAAAGAGTATTATTTTTTATAATCACAGCGACAACAGCCACAATAAATCATAAATATATACAATATATATGTATGTGTCTAAAACGTTTCGTTTAAAATGTCTTTCAGCATCATCAGGTGCATTTTTTTAAACAATATGATATTAAGTTATTAATTTGGCTTCATCCTTTTTGATTTAATTTTCATTTTATCGTAACTTTTTATGTTTTTATTAAAATGTGCGATTCGTAAAAATATTTTTTAATTAAAAGCCTTTCTTTTATTTTCAGTAACAGCTATGCCGAGCAAGGTTGTAGACGACCAAAACAAGCGCGAGATGGAAACGCGCGTGACGCCGTTAAACGGCAATTACCGAGTCGAGAATGACCCCGTGAAGCCTCCGCCCATCTCAGAAGATGACTCCATGCCCGGAAAAGTGAAACTGTCACGGCAAGAAAAGTGGCGGATCTTGAAGAATATCGCTGGCGTGAGCGCCGCCTTTATGATCCAGTTCACTGCGTTCCAAGGCACGGCCAATCTTCAGTCTTCCATAAACGCTGCGGACGGTCTAGGCACGGTGTCCCTTAGCTCTATATATGCAGCGTTAGTTGTGTCATGCATCTTTGTGCCCACGTTCGTTATCAAACGACTTACTGTCAAGTGGACCTTATGCTTTTCCATGCTGTGTTACGCTCCCTACATAGCCGCCCAATTCCATCCGAGGTTCTACACTTTGGTACCGGCTGGAATCATCTTGGGTATAGGAGCAGCTCCCATGTGGGCCTCTAAAGCGACATATCTTACCCAAGTGGGTAGTGTCTATGCTAAGCTGACGGATCAACCCGTCGACGCCATCATCGTGCGATTCTTCGGATTCTTCTTCCTTGCCTGGCAGACAGCTGAGCTCTGGGGAAACCTCATATCCAGTTTGGGTAAGTTACTTAAAAGTTTCATATTATATTCTTCTTCTTCTTGTGTCATATCTGATTGCTTCATAAGATTCCCATGTCATCTGGACGAAGTACCGTTACACGAAAGAGCATGCTTTATCTCTTTCTTCGTTGCATGCAACACCACTCCCACTTTAATTTGTGCAGAATTTTAACGATATTTTAATTAAATTAAATGTATTCCTACTATTTTTGTTTCCAAAAGCAATAAAATATTTATATTTAATATAAGAAAAGAGCATTATTATATAATAAAAATCAAATGGTAAATATTTCTTTAGAAGCGCAGGGTAACACCCCCACGGTGTATGGCTGAGAGGCAAATAGTAGTGGATTCTAATTAGAATGTAACGGTAAACCGTCGAGCTCGATAGGGAATCTTATGATGCTATCCGATTCCAGACGTTGGCGACTCTCTTTCTCCACAAGCCACATCTCAAACGCTTCTAGTCTATTGATTGTATTATTTTTCTTAGTTTATGTCTCGTATTCATATATTTGCACTGAACAGACCACTTTACAAATTTAATTTTAGCCTGAAGATGTAAGTTCTTGAATATGGAACCGACTATAAATTTTAAAAACTGCCTTCTAGAAATTTTGAAGTGGACTTTAATGTCTTCGTGAGGGTTCATTCCGTCCTTTAACCAAACTATCCAGGTATTTGAAATGCTTCACCTTCTTAATTCAATTATTATGATAAACTAATCGGGACCAAATGGAGCTTGCTTGGATATAACCATAAAATTTTATCGATGTCTATTCGTAGGCTTTTTAAAAAAACTCTTTATTTACACTATCTCTGAAGGTCATCGTAGCAGATAGTGCAATAATGTTCAATCTTACTAGTGTTTTTGAAAACCTCTTGATGATGCCAAAAATATTTTGGTGAAATATAAAAACTGAAAATCTAAATTAATTATAATAACATTTATGACTCATATCCTGTAAGGTTTAGAATAAATAAATAATTTATGGCTCAAAGAGATTAACGTTTGATTTGTGCATTATTATGTATGAATATTTTGTTTATTTGCACAACTGCAATATTCCGCTTAAATTAGTTAATACTTAACGAGTTAGTCATTAAGTTGAGCACACAATAATCGTCAACGATGAATAATAACTAATTTCTAGACACATGTATTTTTTTAGTGACTAAAGAAAAAGTAAGATCCGTTCCGAACTAAATATGTTTTGACATATTGCTTTATAATTATGCTATTATTTTTATTTGCTCAACAATAATAAAATATCATAAAATCTCTCATAAAACCAATACATTCAATGAGTCACTGGAAATTTATATTAAAATATTTAAGATAATAAAAAAAAATATTTATGAGATGACAGTATATAAATAGTTGCAATATATTAAATTGCCAGTATTAGCGATATGTTTTGAAATGTTTGAGAGCCACTCTTTAATTCCAATGTGAAATAAAACTTATCTTATAACTAATTACGTTTATTTTAAACCACCCTTATATTTGTGAAAATAGCATGTGATAGATTAATTGGCTATTCTCGACGACCGAGTCATAATCAAACATTGCACACTTTATAATTACTAAGCTGCACTTTAGTTGATTGACTATCAAACCAAAATTGTTTGCCTTAAAGTTTAAACGTGTTGGAAAGCGATGGATTTACGGAAAATGCTTTAATGCAAAATCGACTATATATTAAAAACCAGACTTTTCGATGAACACTATATTGTATTATTAATTAGTGTAAGTCTTATTATTCTGGTGTTTCAAAACAATTCTTCATAGACTTACATAGCCATTTGGACCACAAATTATTAGTCTTTATCCCTTTATCTTAACGATATAAATAAAGCAAATGTCAAAAGGCATATTTATTTTTTTATGCACTGTCAACGAATCTTCAGCATTCTCTGGTAATACCACGATTTCTTTAAATTATTTAACTAGTTTTACACCAGCTATAGCAATGTAGAATTTGATTATAATTTTTCAGATAGAGCAGGTGATTTTTTTCATATAAGACGCAAGTGGCCAAAAAAAGCAGAATAATTTTAGCCATTTTTTGAAACAGCTATTCAGGCGTTAATATCCCTAATCTTGTTATATTACTTTGTAGTAACAGATTTGTATGTGACGCTTGGCGTGTAACGACTGAGAAACGTCTGAGGCGCTGGCATTAGAACGGTTAAATAGCATGGGCGACAAGACGCTTCCCTGACGTACACTGCAGTACATTTATATGCTGTTTGCATGTCATCTAGCATTAATATTTATTTTTTAAAAGTCTCATGTGACGTTCATAAATTCTGGCACGTTTTAATGAGTCAAACAATTTTTGACGTTGTGCTTAGACAAAAGCCTTAGCAAAATTTTGCAGTAAATCTTATATAAATATGTTTAAACCAACCATAATCGTTACGATAAACAAAAGATACATGCGTATCCGAGCGGACGTGATTTAAACAGTATCCATTAACAGTTAAAATATGATTAAAATTTCCATCATTATATTTTACTTTAGATTGTTTTAAATTGTGTAGTAGGATAAAAAATTATATAAATATGTTTTTATAAAGATTATATTATAATTATTTTATAAGTAAGTATATGTAAATATTTTATTATAAAAACATATTATTTATTAATATATATTTTTATGCAAATCACCGATCATAATAAAAATAATATCAATCGCAGTAATGCGACCTTCATATAATAATAATATTTCAATTTAAAAATATATTTCAAGGTGTGAAAAATGTATTTGTTTATACTAATTCTACGCAAAAGACTGTTCACACTTTGTATGTATGACTATAGGATTAAATTATAATAATTTGCTAAACATAAAATCCATTGCATAAAATTTTATTTTTATTATTTAATCGTTTTTAAAATCTTAATGATGAAAGTAAATAAAACATATTTTTAATTAAAAAATAATTTTATATTTTCGAAGCAAGTAAAAAAAACATAATTTACCATTGAAAATATTAATATTATTTAATTTAATAAAAAACATCTAAAACAATGTTTACCATACATAATATAACAAAATATATAGTAAAACGCTTAAGATATGTTAATGTATTATACTAAAGAGAAAGCAATTACGCACAAAGCTTATCATTGGAGAGCGGCTAATTTGTTAAAAAAAAAAAACAATCGCATATGTGCCAATGCTTTATATTCGTTCTTCCATATTTGCCTTAAAACTTAGCAAAATCTATCAACAGATGATATTTATTCTAAGAATATTTATTATAAAATTAAAGTCCTTTCATTGCTTATGCTATAATCTTCGTTTGTACCATTAATTTTTCACTTTTACTTCTGAACTTTTTGGCTTCCGAGTTTTTCTTGCGTTTCGCGTATTAGGGAATTCGTCGCGTATTCGTCACGACACGGATATCAATTTTGACCGTCGAAGCAAATCGAAACATGTTGTGACAGAGCCTATGTCGTCCGTTATATCAGTTTCACTGTTATCTTTGACTAACACATTCTCATTCCTTCCTTATCAATGACTCATTAATGAAAATCGTTGATTTTTCATCTCCTTTTCATTCGCTATTCCTCATAGATATAGTTAATTGTAACATTTAAATTATAATTTAAGAGACATAGATCATAGACAGTTGCCATCTATCCGACAGAGCATATACCATGCGAAACGTAGTATTGAAGAATGCAGAAATATTTTAATGATTGAATATAATCAATTCTGATCTTTCTGTACAAAATAATACAAATATGAAACTATAGAGTGTAAAAACATTTGTATAAAACAAATACGTGTTAATACGATCATTAGTTAAAAAATATTATTTTGAAAATGGTATCCGTTTTAACGCATTTCATTTAACGCATCTAGACTGCGGTACAGGATGAGCGATGACGATTGCCATTCCTCACATACCGATGGTGGTGACTTAAGTAATCTGAAAAAATGCTAATAAGACCGTTCAAAAAAACAAAGTTGCTTAACTTAGATCATGAAAAACAATATAGAATGATTTTTGATAGTAGGTATAAACTACTTTAAAAACGAAAAATCTTATCAATGTATTTGAGAAGCACAAGAGGTTAATGACCGTGCAACAAACTCTTGCTGTTTTGCCGAAAGTGCCGAAATAAAGACGATTGGTCTGAAGTTTTCGATGCACGGTTTATCACCTTTTTTTGTGAACCGGGTGACTTTCATTGATCATTGATGAAAAATCAGAAAACGATAAATTTTTAAGCAACAAATTATAAATTAAACCAAGAGGAGCAATGAGATTAACCTTACTGCCCTTCAGTATTAAATCAGGAATGAAGTCTGGTCTCGTAAAACTATACGATTTGAGCTTCTCAAAATTATACTTTTTGTCTAAAATTATTATTATGATTTAGCCTATATGGCAATATAATACAATAAAACATAAAAACGGGCCTTGTATTTTTAAGCCATTTTTATTTCTAGTCTGAGTGTTTTGATGAACATTTACGAGCGCGTGTATATGCAGTATATGTATACGCGGCCTGCGGAGGGTATTGTTGCTGAGCAGATTTTTTTCATAACTAATTTTATTAAATTTATTTTCCAATAAATAAATTAAATATAGATTATAAATTAGCTAAATATGATTCATTAATACATTGTCTACATAGACTCATAGTTTTTCAATAATAATCTTGAATTAGGGTTTAAATAGGATCGTGCACCTGTAAATTTTAATTTTCTAGAAACCCGTTGAGTTAGTGAATAATATATTTGACTCGAATGGAAATATTTAAGTAATTTATGATGATATTTTCCATCTGATTATCTAAGAAAGTCAATCTTAGAAACACTTGTAAATGATTCCTTGAGTTATATTTTTCGGTTTTTGCCTTGAAACACGCTCACTTGTACACTTTGTTTCAGTTAATTTTTTTAGAAATCAAATACTTAAATTTGTACTTAAGAAAAGTATTTTGACTCCTGAAAATATGTTCATACAGGGAGGTAAAGAACTTACTAATACAAATAAAATGATATGCCTAAATACCTTATGAAAGTTTAAATATAAGCATTAAATGTATCTCCGAGCTTATGAAGGTATAAACTTGATATAAAACATTTTTCATTTGTTACAGTTCTCTCTTCTGGAGCGCATGGAAGTCCTGGTTCTGCCGTAAACGAGTCTCTGGACGCCTTAAACTTGTGCGGTGCTAACTTTTGCGTGACTGCTGGCCAGGGCAACGATAACCTAGAGAGGCCGCCAGATTCTGAGATCTACGAAATATCTGCCATTTATCTGGGATGCGTTCTGCTAGCCGTGGCAGTCATGGCTTTCTTCGTGGATCCTTTATCGAGGTAAGACTTATTATTACTAGTATGAACCCTACATGTAACTAATTTATATATTAAATAGATAATCAGTAGATATATAGTCTGACATATCTAATAGACGTGAATAAGTTGACAACTTAAGTATATATAATATCTATACTATGAATTAATATGATAAACCATGCGACTGCTGTCCAAAAAAAATATATTTTTGAGTTATCAACTTATTCACTCTTACCACGAATATAAACTACAACAATATTTACTACGATTTTAGTTTTAAGCATATTTAATTGAATATGTTTTTATACTTCTTTTAATCAAATCTTGTTTTAACAAAAAAATTCAAGTGTAATTTTCTTGGTTACTTTATAGTGTTTTTTTTTTTGTAAAATGTGAAATTTCTCTGAATATAAAAGATTAGTGATTAAATAATGTGTGTGATATTGTCAGTAAGTCGCCATTTACTTGAATGTTTCTGATTTCTTGTACACATTTTAGAGTTTAGTTTTGTACCCTGATGATTCATGTTTTAATACCGCTTAATACTATGAACACATTATTTACTTTATTATAAAGCATATTGAATCATATATGTATGATAAATACTACTGCAGATTATAAAGAAACTTTTATAAGAGAAGGTTATTCGCAGCGTTTGCTCGATCTGTGTTTATTTTTGTTATCGCAAAATGAATTATGATTACTATTGCTGCTTTTGCTATTTCCATACATTGTTACTGAATATGTAATACGAACATTCAAAAGTTTCCTTTCTAATTTTTAGGGAAAGTGCTTTTGTAGAATTCACAACATTGTTTGCAAAAAGATTTCGAATCTAATTGTATTGTCCATTAGTAATTGAATGAATAGTGATCATTACAGCAAAGTTTAATTTGCAATTATACTTTGATTTTTATTTTTTTTTCTACAGCAAAGATTAATTTGTTTAACCAGATCCACGATTATTTTTTCGTTTTCAATCGTGGTCCGGTAAGTCCTTTGATACATTTATAAATATCCTCGTCGTAACTCTTCTGGCAAAATTAAGTTTTTTTTAACCCTGTTGTTCGTCGGAGCACGTCAGAATGTTTTAAATTGTAAATGTAAATTCATTCAGCTACTCAAATATATCAGATATGTATGCAATTCTTACTATTTATATCTAAATGATCTAAAAGAATCTTACACACATAGTAAAGCTAAATTTGTATTCTAAACATTCGCGAACTTATGGCTCTTGATTTAATGTTGTTTATTATTTTGATGCATCCATTCATTGTTTGAAGTAGTTTCTCTATACTATATTTGCGTTAGCACAGTCAGTTCGAG
Organism: Plectrocnemia conspersa; assembly: GCF_051122295.1. Lineage (NCBI taxonomy): Eukaryota > Metazoa > Arthropoda > Insecta > Trichoptera > Polycentropodidae > Plectrocnemia > Plectrocnemia conspersa. The sequence continues at coordinate 1,079,781 of NW_028277170.1, read as the reverse complement.
AGCTATCCATTTCATCATATTCATAATTATACGATATACATAATATTTATTTATTTTTTTGATCAATATTGGCTACGGACACCATCGTGATTTTACTTGAATGTGAGCGTCTGACGTTTCGAAGAGTCTATCACTCTTCTTCCGCGGAGACTAACTGAGTCTGTCTCCGAGGATATATATATTAATTTTAATATTAATAAAATTGTAAACGCTTATGAAGAATACGAACTGATTTTTAAAACTTTTATTTTTAATTTTCTGAATAACTCTTTTTTTATTTTTCTCTATTAAAAACTGCTCGGCACGTCAGACAATCAAAAAATGATATTTGTACATTTTTATTTATCGCTTTATTTTATATAATTACAGAAACATTAAAAATATCAATTTCATATGTATTTGACGAGTAAAATGACATTGTTTTTAATAAATAAATCATCGGCGATCAATTGTAGAATCGGTTAACTTTCCGTTCGACGAATTGCGGAATCGGTAAATTTTCCATTCGACAAATTTACCAGTCGGTGACTTTCCGGATCTTAATTTCACTGGGCCAATTATGCATATTTAATAAGTGTTTCAGCAATAGTATATGTATTTTTAGTTATTGTGTTTTTTAGAAGGGTCGTAGACAAATTATTTAGGACCTTTTCTTCTTTCATCTTTTGGCACACCGGTTATGAAGCACTGTTATAGACGATGCATCCATAATTGCGGGCTATCGTGGTTATTATTATATGTGTGGAAAATTATCTGACGACATATGTTGCGTAATGATACGCTGACTTTTTTCGGTAATTTGTTCGTATGTCCTTGAATGCTGTCGATTAAAACTATACGTGAATGTCCGCCACGGACGATTTGTGATGATAATAATAGGAAAAAGTAAATAATACTTGAGTTAAAATTCATATTTATGTTCGTAAAATAAAGAATAAGATCAAATTTAATATTATTTAATCGTATCCGCGAGGGTACGCGTGACGCATCAGTCGAAATAGTGTGAATAAAATTTTTAATCGCTTTAAATGCGCTAGTATCATTAATTGATCTTGTTTTTTCTGTGTTAAAGTATAAATTCTATTAACAACTTGTTTATGTTTCTCAACTGGAGGTCCGTAGCAGGGTCGGCCCGAGGATATTTAGCCTCCCTCATTTCCACATGCTACACAAAATAAATTAAAAAACAGATTACATACAAATCTATCTGAAATTTCGCTATGAAATAAAATGTTTTTAGATTTGAAAGAAACGTCAGTAAGACAACCTTGATTACAGATATAACACAGGACCTAATTTATATAAATTTAAAACTTCAGGGTCGAATTAAAGTTGTTACTTATATGTGGAAAAACAAAGAAGTATTTAAATTTAAATTTGTAATTTAAAAAATCAACTATTAAATTAAAATTAAAAATTTTCATAAATGCAAAAAATATTAGAAATTAATCAAAAAAGTTTTTCAATTTTTTTAATTTTTTAATACATATAAAATATTCTCTATGAGCTATATGCGAATTTTTCATACCAGATATGTACGACCTCGATTTTAATTAATCATCATGTTATTCATCCGTGAGATTAGGAAAATCTTGGTAAGCCTAATCTATGATGTTCGATTGGAATTATAATTATATATTAATCACTAATCTCCCAGATGCGATAGAAATTTTAAAACATTCGAACCTAGGTCTTTCAAATCAATATTCAGAAACTTACATCACTCGTTTTTCGTGCTGGTTCATTTTTTTAAAAAAACTGTATTTTATCATACAACTCATTACACTATTTTTTTTTAATTAATTTTTTTTTAAAATACCGATTTTCTGAAAACGTTATTCAAACTTGAGCTGACAATTTTTTTTCTTATTGAATACTACGCGGTCTAATTTATTCATTCACAAAAATTAGGCTTCTTACTTATTATATACATATTATTTATTTAGTATATACTCTGTACCCGTTCCAGATGTTGGGACCACTACCTGAAAAAAAACACCCAAGAATGCAATGACAAAGAAACGAATGTATTGCTCCTTGTAAATAGTATTTAGTATTTATTTAACACCAATGGCTCTCAACAAAAAATATATTTTAATATATAGAAACACTAAATATATTTATGTATGAAAATTACAATTACAGTAGACCCCCCCCCCTCCTAATAACACAGTAATTTCGATAAAAAAGAGTTTTATAAAAAAATATTAAGTGATCAATTTAAAAAAAAAAAGTTAAGAGCCTTTTGCTAAACTTTTACTATTCGTCTTATTAAATATTAAAATGCGATTCAACATTATAGATCAAAGCAAGTTTTGAAAACAAAACAATATGTATAAAATAAGACATTATAGATAAAAACTAAAGATACAGCTGAAACTTTTTATATATGCAATATGTTTTTTTATATTCAGATCGAGTTACGTTATCTTTACGACAAAAAACAACTATAAAATGTAATTTAATATTACTATTGACTACTTTGAAATGGCAAGTTTATGAAAGAATATAATATTAAAAAAAAAGAGACCTTACATATAAATACTGAAAAAGCAGCCTAATTTTTTTTAGACAGTGCATTTTACAGAAATGAATTTTAAAAAATCAGCAACTACGACCACTACAAAGATTTATAAATATTAAATAATTTGTAAGAATTTTGGCCACTGAAAACATTCATTAGATATCCGTAAATACCAAAGATGGTTTAAAACATTTCTAACGGGAAATTACTATTATTTATTATATATTTTTTTTAATGATATATAAGTTTATATGTATTAAAAAATTAATCTAAGTATATTTACTAACAGTTGGCAAAAAATTCTGACCATTTAATATATTGTCTAAAAATAAGTATAACATGTACAAATATTCTATTTACCGTTATAATTTATTAAAACTAATTACATAATCGATTTATTGTTAACACTGTACTATATATACGAACAAGTACAATTAAATTATATTTGGTAAAAAAAAATATTTTACATTCAAGCGATTTACTAAACTGATGCAATATCTGGTTATAAGTGTAAGTTTTATAAAAAAAATATATTTGTAAACTAATGTAAGAGTACTAACCAAATTTTATTTTTATTTTTCACCATTCATTTGATGCAGAATTATACCTGTTAGGTAAATATGATTCATATATACATACATATATATAATATTTCAAGACAAACTAACTTCAACAGAGTAAGAAGATTCTTGCAATTGATATACTTAATAAGCAATCATATTTTTATTTTCAGATCGACGATATTTGTTTACTTAATAGTCCAAATATTTGTAATAATTTAATTTTTATTTAGCTTATTAGAAATACATAAGTACATACTAATCCGCCTAGATTTTTATAGTTATTATAAATTTTTAGATACGGTGAAAAACAAAGAAAAACGGACGGCTCAGCAGAACTCACTGGCATTCAGCTGCTCTCGGCTACGGCATACCAGCTGAAGAAACCAAATCAGCAGCTTCTCATACCTATCACACTCTGGATAGGTATGGAGCAAGCATTCATCGGAGCCGACTTCACTCAGGTATTTCTATACACTCTGAGAAAACAATGACTATATTAAATTAAGGAATAATACACCCAAATGGTTCAGAATATTGATTCAAATTTAATTATTTTTTATCCAGGCATACGTATCCTGCGCTCTTGGAATACACTCAATCGGATATGTGATGATCTGCTTCGGAGTAGTCAACGCTTTGTGTTCGCTCATCTTTGGATCGCTGATGAAGTGTGTTGGACGTATACCGATCCTAGTTTGTGGAGCCATGGTTCACGCCACTCTGATCGCCGTTCTTCTCATGTGGCCACCTCACCCCAACAACCCCATTATGTTCTTTGCCATATCTGGATTATGGGGCGTCGGGGATGCCGTATGGCAAACCCAGATCAACGGTAAGAACTATTGATATTTTCCCCTTCATATATGCAAGCGTCTCTTCCGATCCGAAAAACATCTATGGAATGCACTATTCTAATTATGTCACCATAAAATGTTGATAAGATTGTATTATTTATCACGTCAAGATGATGTTTTGCTATGTGCGAGTCACGCGTCGTGCAATGAGAAATGATTTAATAAGAGATTAATTATTATACATTTATGTATAGTACAGCATATGTAATATAATATAAAAATGAGTATTAGATACATCTTAATTTATAACTGCGGGGCTTACGATTATTTAAAAACATTCTACATATGTTTTTATTGTAAATTAATTATTAAATTAGCAATGTAGCGCCGGTACACATAGCGGGGGCGTGAGTTACACGCTATGTGTGCTAGCGCTGCATTGCTTACGCTAACTACTCGTAGTTAACTCCGTTACTAATAAATATATACAATGGAAATCAAAATTATAAGAAAATTTATGTACTATATGAAAATTCTGAAACTTACATGTATTGAAAGTTTATATATGAATAGTTGTACAGGAAGAAATCCTTAAGTTCACCAAGAGGCATGAATCTAGACTTCTACAGCATCAGAATCTCGAAGCCGTGAATCTCTTTAACACGCACGGATGTATGATGTGGCTAATGAGAATGAATCCAGCGGATCTTTTCAAACGATCAAGGGTAGTCTTATGATGACATCAAATATTTCAGTGGTAACTTGCGAGCATCGTTGCAGCAATATGCTTTAAATAATAAATATTTTATTGCTATTGCATGTACAAAGGAAAATTATACAGTACATCAGACAATGGTTTTCTGATTAATACAGTAATAAAAATGTCGGCAAATCCAAATCAATGCAATTCTAATTTTTTATAATGAAATTGACGCACTGAGCGTGAGAAACTAAACTTTGCATATTAAGTCGTAAGCGCCGCCAAGTCGGTAGCTCGGTGTAGACCGTACGTGACAATAGACGAATACATCACAATAACCATTCGGAGTATTTTAAAATGACAGGTGCTCTAACATATTTAATCAAGAGCACTTAATTAGCTATGCTTTCTGAAGTACAAGGAATTTGTATTCTGAAATGCATCTCAATAGCATAATAACCTGCATGAATGCCAAAAAACCTGTTTGAAAATACAACGCAGTACCACGCCCACAGTTCATCGTAATACGCCGTTATAGTAAAAAGTGGGCAAGAACAAAATCTCCCCCAGTTTGTCCATGTGTATAAATGCTTCCGCTCTAGGCATCAGCTCGACAACATCAGCAAAAATTGTACATATAGCTCTCAAACTTAAACTAAAAAGAGGAGCCGCCGACCAACAGTAAATGGAGATTATCAAAGAAGCAGCCGCTTCTCCCTTCACGTCTAGAAACCAGAGTTTAGCATAATTCTACTGACACAGACACGGAAAAGGTTCTTCACGTATACAATAACACAAATATACATATTATATACTTTAAAATAAACACCACTGGCACAAAGGACAGGACCCGTCATACACAACCTACGTGTCCAATATTCATGCACTTTTCAAACAGTTGTACCAACGAAAGAAAAAATCTCAAGTCGTTATTTTTTATGACCTGATATGTCTGATATGAATGAAACTTTCCACAATTGTATTATAAGATCATATATAAAAGTCATTCTTTGTAATATGAAAGACAAATTCGTCGTTTATTAAAAACTTAAACCCTAATATAAAATCACTGATCTTGTGTATATTTAGCAAAGCGCGTTTAAAGGAATAAAGCGCATGTATTATATCATGTCTCCAATATTGAAAAATCTGTTTCAATGACTAAAGAAATAAACGAAGACGGTTGCTCTAATTTATTTGTACACAGTCAACAAGTATGTTATGACAATAACAGCCGAGACGTCGCTGGTCTACTGCTCCTTTTATATTCCCATATAAAAGCATTTCCAAGTATGTCAAGGTCGCAGGAACAAAGACAACTTTCATCAAGGAGAAAAGTTACGACAACGTTATTGCAATTTCACAATAAACAATGCGGCGACGTCTAACGTTGAAGTTTTGCACACGGATGAATACGGATTATACGTAGCAATGCAGCGATATGAGGCGAATTCACAGAAAAGGCTGACAGCTATTTAAAATACTTTTCATTTGAACATATCGATCCTTCTTCGAATTTATTATTCAATGCAACTGACAACTTGCTCAATCGGTGACATTGTACGTTCAGATGTAACGGATCTAGAACTTCCACTTGCTGGACCTTAACATTTTTACTACTTCGGTAAAAAAGAGTTCAGCCAAACTCGCACGAAGCTACCAAGAAGACCGAGGAAGCAGCCGTTTTCTACTTCACGTCAAACTTGGTTCAAATACAAAATCCGAAATCTTTCAGAAACAACTTGGAGACTACGAAAACAACAAATATCTACTTGCATAAATCATATGTGATTTTAAAACTGATGCGATAAGTGTCTAACATTATATTATATAAAAAAGAAATAAAAGCAATGCATCAGAGCGGAAATTGACTACTATTGTTAATGTCTGTTACTTATCTTAAAAGAATAAGAACGGTAATAATACAAACAGCTGGATATTTGGCAACGCTGTCATTAGATATCTGCAGTGGTACCCAGTGATGGCGTAATATATAAACAGCGCAGTTCTTTGTATTCGTATTGACTTTAACTGACCTTTGCTTAGGCTCAGGAACGTTATTTCAGCTTTTTCAAGGAGGGGGCAAAAGTTGGCTAGTCAGTCGTCGTTTTTTTAATATTTCCACTTCAACATCAATCAAATAGTGCCGTCACCCGGTTATCTAGCGTTCATATTAAAACTTTTTATAACAATATTACGTCTTACAATAAGCGAGAATTGAATGAAGCATATATAAACCGAATTTTTAACAGTAGAAGAGCCGAAAAAACAATTATCCCTCCTCAGAAGTCAAAAATCCACGTCAAAAGTAATAAAACCATGCATTCGACGTCGTAGTAGGACCGCTCGGTTATATAGCGGCCTTTTTTTAACAATATTATTTTTACAATAAGTGAGAATTGAATAAAGTACATCAAAACCGAATTTTACCCAATAGGAGAGCGCAAAAAACAATTATCCCTTCTCAGAAGTCAAAAATCCACGTCAAAAGCAATAAAATCGTACCGTCGCCGTCGCAGTGGGAACGCTCGTTACCGAGCGTTCCCACTGCGACGGCGCCGACACGATTTTATTGCTTTTGACGTGAATTTTTGCCTTCTGAGAAGTGATAATTGTTTTTTGCGCCCTCCTATTGACCAAAATTCGGTTTGAATATACTTTGATCAGTCCTCTTATATTAGAAGCCCATAGAAATATCAAAAAGAATAGCTATCATATTTTTAAAACATAGGGTAATATCGAAAAAAAATTAAATAAAGACATTATGTATATACTTTATATAATAATCAATAGTACCATATAATTATATATTGTTTATTGCTCTTTCAGGTCTATATGGAACCTTGTTCCGAAGGAATAAGGAAGCTGCTTTCTCTAACTACCGCCTGTGGGAATCTGCAGGTTTTGTAGTTGCTTACGCCTATTCCAACCATCTCTGCGTCTGGAAGAAACTATATGTGATGCTAGCTGTACTTATCGTTGGTTTCTGTGGATATATTGTCGTTGAAATTCTTCATAAGAGAAAGGTGATAATAATAATATTTTATTGAGAGATAAAAAAGTACGGTAGGCATAATATGTTATTTGAAATCAAAGATTATTTCATATTATACAGATGTATAATATGAAACAATAAACTAATAAACAATTAAATTTAACATTGTCATTTGGGATAAACTAATTCCTACAAAACCGTCTATATGCTATAAAGATCATATTTTAAACATAAAACCATATAAACTCTTAGCTATTGAAAGATTGATTGTTTTTATGTTACAAATATAATTCTGTTTTGATTGATTTTTAGGCTCGTCGCATGAAATTGGCACAGAAAGCTGAAGCTACGCAAACAGTGAACGAAGCCGTCGAACCTCAAGAGCCTGACGATGAAGAGGACGAAATTGACAACAATATTATTATCACGCACATGTGAAGGAACTCGTGCGTTTAGCCATGAATTTTTATTTTTATTATTGCAACTAGACAAATTGATCTTCAGAGCCAACTAGATGTAAATGTATATTTAATTTAATGAAACTAACTATATACTACGCGTGCGACATATAAGAGAAGCAGTATTATAAAGTCTCTGAGATTATATGGTGTAATAGTGCTTAGGCAGTGTCATTTAAAATAACACATCCAACATACATAACCATTTCGATTTGTGTTTTAGAGCACCCAAGGAAACGAATTATATATATATATGGATTTTCTTTTGCATCCTACAGAAAAAGACTACCACTGTCATAGAATTTCATGTTTTCCAAAATAGAGTTATTAATGTTCTTTCTAGGACTAGTTCACTTTTTATGGAGAAATGAAAATAAAAATAGCCAAACCAAAAGTATCGAAAATTGCACCTTACATATAAATCAAGACATCTTTGTGGGAAAAAAGTACAAATACATTATAATTATTGCATTTTTAGAAATTCAATAATGACAGTATATATTCATTACGTTAGTTACCTGTACTTTTTCTGGACAAAATATCATTATAAGTGTAAAGTGCACCTATATATCGCAGCGTAACAAATATACAAAAATATAATTTTCTTTAATACGTGGTCAGCAAGTAAATATAGGTCCTAACAGATGTTTCATGATTAGCTATAGAAAATATTCAATAGCAAGAAATATAAAAATTAATCTTTCGGTCGTTGATTATTTAATAGTTTATTGTACACATAATTAAATTTGTTTTTCCAATTTAAAACCTGATGGTTATACAACTTAAGACCGGTATCTCATGGTACGTTTAACTTTAAGATCAACAATTATTAGATTGTAAAACGAGCACATTAGTTATTAGTTATATTATACATATTCAAACTTCACACAAATTCTAGATTTACCAAACCGCTCGGCGAGAATTTTTCTCTTTAAATCACGGAAAGTCATATTATGTATTTAATACATCAAGGATAGAATACTTATTTTAATAATAATTTATTTGGTGTTGCATAGTCGTTATCAACACTTTTATAGCGAGCAGTTATTTGTTGAAACATATGTTATTTATTTCAAATATATGTATACATATTGTTTTATATATAAATGTTATTTTATACAATCAAAATACATAAATGTTAAATGCAAACATTCGAATTTATCGTATGCTTACGTGTTTAATTATAAATTGTATTCTATCGTTTATTAGTAAGTTGTAATTGTCGAAAGTTCGGTTTTGTTTTTGGACTACATGACAAGTCAGCATTATAAGATACGAGACCAAAGTCATTATCCATTAAATTAATATGCATATGCGTGTATGTATGTATTATGATTTAGCTTGTTATAATTTGCGATGCATATGATATGCATGTGTTTAAGCTGAACTGTACAATTGGTTAAATACTCTTAATAAAGTAAATATATAAATAGCTAAAACGTCTTTTCCTTGATATAAGTATGTATTGTACATGATACCAGTATGTTATATAATAAATCCAGAACTCAACAGATTAATATTATTGCAATATATTATATATGCAATAATATTAAGTAATTGTTTAAATATAGATCGTATATTGATGGCTGTATATAAACATATTTCTATTATAATCTCATATCGCACTTTTAGTACACATATAAGATAAACAGCTTCAAATCAATAAGACAATACATAGATTAAAATGCGATGAACTATGGATTGGATATTCGTGGAAATTGTCAATAAATGTTAATACACCCGAAATGTCAAAAATGACAGCTTTGGCGCATGCGCAAAGAAGATCTTTAATAGCGACATCGACATGTTCGATGTAACGAGCATTCGTTATTTAGAACTATCTAAATATTTCAACCTGTTTTTGGTTTTTATTAACCTTTTCACCATGGCTGGTATTTTTACGAGCCATTTTTAAATTTGTTTATATGATGGAGCACTCATTCATGCCACATTTTTTTTAAATATTATGGTTCAATACAGCCTTAAATTATATTAAATAACCATATTATTAAGCTTAAAGGCTTATGGGACCTTAAGTGCCCATTGCGTACTACCGATTTTCTTCATGACTTCTATAGAGCCAACCACGGTAAAAGGGTTAATATTGCACTTTACATATACTGACAAACATAAAAGAAATTAAATATTTATTTTCAGATAATGTGGCTTCTAAAATTATGTCAGCGAAATTGTAAGAGTGTGAAACAAACAGGAGCCTGGCTCAATGAGATTTTGTGACATAAGAGGGGAGCGGGGGATTTACGAAAAAGCTGTGACATAATTTATGGAAGTCGCCTAAAGTATATTACCAACAAAGAACATTTAGTTATTTTGTTATTTAAAAAAGCCTTTTTTTTTGTAATTACTCTTACTCCAGCTATATCCGAAATTGCAAATTTTTTCTGCGTTTATTTTTGATCCTTTATAAATCTGCACAGTGGTCGGACAAAAATTATGCTTTACCGCAATACAAATTATAGTGATTGTTTTATGGTCTGCACTTCAATGAGTCAAGATATGAAATTTTATTTCATCTACAATACACACTAAACATCTGCTCAGTAGATTATCATTAGGTGGCTTCTATAAATAATATCACAGGGTTTTTGTGAAATTTCAACCTCCCCCTCCCCTTTCTCTCACCGTATGTCACGTACAGAATCAAAATTATTTTTATTTACAAAGTATAAGATCTGTATTTGTGTGGAAGCGATGTTGCTGAATAATTTATAATAATAATAAAATATGTACTTGGTGAATTAAATATATTATTTTTGATTTGTTAAAAAACTAGTTAATACAAACATATTAGGCTTCCTTATGAGTAAATTCAAATTCGTGATGTCACATTTTTTATGAGACTCTCATCCCCCTGTCACAGACTATCAAAATTCCGCTGAGCTACTCCCCCCCCCCCTCTCTAAGCCTGTGACATCATATGAACACGCTATGAACAAATTCAAAATTGTAATGTCACATTTTTAAAACACCTATTTTCGCCCATTGTCACAATTTCGTTACCACCCTCCCTAAACCTGCAATATCATTTACGGAAGCCGCCTTAGTTAAAACATTTCGAAAACTTTTTACAAGGTAAGACTTTTAACAATTAAGCTGCTACCGAAAGTACATTAAAAATAGACAAATTATGAAAATTAAACGATGAGATATATTTTTAAAAAATGTAAAATAAATAAAATATTTTTTATAATAATTAACTACTTGAGAAAATATTACAATAACTAAAAGCTAATTTTTGTACACAAAAATAAATTATTGTGCTTGTTTACATATTTGAAAATTCTTGCTTGCAGTTTGTGCAACTGCACTATGAGCAACACGCGATTTGCGCTTGCGCATGTGCACCGGTTTTGTCTCGTGACAGTTGGTTCGCTCCGCTGATGTGCCTCCCGCTGCATCGCTATGGTGACGAGCGGGCAGCAGCGCTCCCAGCGCAACTTCAAGATCGTACTGCTGGGCGAAGGCTGCGTCGGCAAGACTTCGCTGCTGCTGCGCTACATCGAAGATCGCTTCAATGAGCACCACGCTTCTACCGTTCAGGTGGGCCCCCGCTCCTCTCGCTTGCCTCGCAATTTGCGTTGCCGCCATATTTGTATTTATAATCATGTACTGTGGTTTCATATGCGCTCTATCACAAATCTGGATCGGAGATTCTTAAAGTTTATCTATAGAACTAAATAAACGTGATTCATCATATCTTCGATTTGGCCTTGTTGAGAAATGTTTTATTTCTATTGCGTAACATAAATGCAGAGCAAACTTCATATACATATGTTTTGGTTTTCCTTCAGTTTGTGAAGCGTTCATTTGTCAAGCTTTTTTAATTTTCTAGTCGTTTGGAGTGGCACGAATAAAAATACAAGTCTTTACTGAGTGGAAAAGTATCATATGAGGGCGCAGACTAGGTAGATGACAATACTTAATGACGGATCTGGTAGTTTCTACCCATTATGATGGGTTTTGTTGTATCTATCTGCAAAAACTTCAGTCGCTAAATGGGTTAGAACATAGGTACTAACCCATTAACGATTAAAGCTTAAAATGCTATTAAATTTATTCGTAAATGTTTTTTTTTTTAAATAAAAATAAAACATTCAAAACGTTTGATAATTAGGTTTCAATTTTTATTTTACGTGACCCGCAGGTTGACCGCGCGCTAGTCAGCTAGTCTTCAATAATTATCGACACATTTTATCAAGCTCGGCCATTTATTTATTTCAAAAATGATGGAACCAAGTAATTGTACAAAATTTTATGTTGAAAATGGAATTAAGTGCAGTTTATTGCTACAAATGTATCACAAGGGGAGTATCAAAATATGCTGTATAAATAAACTGCTGTAGTTTTAATATATATTTCCATACAACTTGTCTGGAAAATTGCCTTAGTAGGTATCTCCTATAATTTTTTTAGCCAGATTAATTATTTTTTGTAAATTGTAAACTTTTCTTCAATAACTAATTCATTTCCCAGGAGTCTGTGGTGATTTTCTTCGGACACATAAGAATTCCGTAATTTTTCGCAATTATTATCCTGTTCATATCTGAGTTTTTGCATTGCAAAACGTCAGTAATTTTTTTACAGCAATATAATATATCTAAAGATTTAGATTGTAGAATGTTGTATATCACATAAGTTATTCCAAAAAGTTTTGTAAATACATGAAGAAGTTTTCTTGTTTGCAAATTTTCCAAAAAAGCTAAGAAATCCTCGTGCTTATAATTTACATTTTTTCAGGATGTCTCGAAAAAAGTCTATAAATTTATTTCTGTATTGTTAAACTGTGTTACTTAAACGTGATGTATAATTCCATCTCATAGGTGCTACAGAAGGAAGTCTTCCAGCTACAAACTCTTGTAAAGCATATATTCGTTTAGAAGATTTCGAAAGGAATGCAAACAATCCATTTAAAGTTTGAAAGAATGATTTGCACTCTTCTATATTGGAAAGACCTTGTTGTAATGTTAAATTCAATACACGAGCATATCAATGCGTAAAAATGTCCAATGGATAAGCTTCGAGTACTTTGGCTTGCAAACTATTAATATGCCAGCTCATTACACTTTCCCCATCATAAGTCTGTAAAACCAATCTTTCTTGAATTTGAAATTCTTCAACTATATTTAAAATGTGGCAAAATAAACCAGCAGCTGTTTTATCAGAGCTAACGTCTGTAAAGCCAATAAACCGCTCGTGAACTTCACCTTCATAAACAAAACGTTCGTCATTACATCTGAAGTTTCGTCAAGAATAATATCAACATAATAATAATATCAACACTCGAAGTGCATTTAAAAATTCAATGTATTATACTACTGCGTCAGTCGTTCGTTTTAATATTCTATTTTTACTAACTTGCTCATTATGTTGACTTATATTAGCTTTAAGTTGAGCGTTAATCATCACTTCTATTGGTTGTTTTCCAAACATTTTAAGAGAGAGAAATGATCGAACATGTGATTGTGATCTTTAGTCTTTATTTCAGTGCTATTATCAAATGATTAAGGTCAACAAACCCACTTTCTTTGGAGAATAATAAACACGGCCAACGGAACAGTCTGGATCGAACTTCACAATAATCAGAATAAAATAATAAATGGTCAGAATTTAAACCAACTTTGGGTCAGAATAAAAATTGAATCTCGGTCAGAATAAAAATTAAGAACGGTCTAAATAAAAGTTAAAAACGGTCAGAATAAAAATATTAACCGGTCAGAATAAAAATAACACGTGGTCAAAATAAAGTAACGTGCCGAAACTTGAAGTTAACCTATTTTATTATCTCATTCCAATTGTGGTACTCATAAATGCGTCTTTCCCTTTTGAACATTTGCTTAATGAAATTAAGTAGTATTAAAAAAAAAGAAAAACCGTTATTAATAATTATATTATAATTTTTATTGATTAATCAATATACATTTTTATGATGCATTTTTTAATCAATTATAAGCGTCTAATTCAGCATTGGCGCGTCAACTACTAATATGTCAATGACAGATGCAGTCGAACAGTTGTACCAATCTTATATGATACCACTTTTTCCAGCCGAATAAATTGAATCTAACCGTGTGTAAACATAAATCTTAGCATATAAAAATGTTTTAACGTGTTGAGCGGTGGCTAACGATCTATTTCATAAATGTGTTGTTGCAAACTAACATTTGACACTTTGAACACGTGTGATTATTACCAGCTTCGTGTTTAAAACACTGATAATCACATAATATTAGAGAACTGTAAATGGCGACTCATAGCTTACGTTACTTTTGTTTTTAATATCCGACTGGTATTAAAAAATGAGTTCTTCATATGCCTCTTATTCTACAATATCTTCATTCATACAATTTTCTAAGATGAGATAGAATACATCAATTGAATCTTCTATTTTTTTACTGAAGGCAAGATAACTTTATACACGGATTGTAGCTGCAGAATTTTTTATTGTAAATTGTGTTGAAGATAATCAATAACGAAGTAGTTGAAGTATTTTAATAAAGCATCTCAACTTTTCACTCAGTAAATTAGACATTGCTATTTTATTTCAAGGAAATATAAGTTTAAAGTAAAATAGAGACAAAATTTAAAATAATGCCTCCAAATAGACTTCTCGCGACTTTTTAAACATTAAGTAAATCGCTGGCTTTAAAAGTTTAATTATCAATACACTAGTTGCGACACTATTCTGCGCTAATATGAGCACTATTATTATTGAAGGCAAATGTACTCATTATACTTTATATTATATAATAAAAAAAAACTCTTGAAAATAAATAAAATTTAAATATAGGCATCCTTCCTCAACAAGAAAATCAACTTGAGGGGCGAGCGGATCAACCTGTCCGTGTGGGACACGGCCGGCCAAGAGAAATTCCACGCTTTGGGGCCCATCTACTACCGATCGTCGCACGGCGCCGTGCTGGTGTATGACATCACCAATGAGGAATCATTCCAGAAGGTACTGCAATAATATTCCTCATATAGTATCGACTGTTCTTATCTATCACTATTGTCAAACTTAATCAGTAACTATGATAAATTTGTATTTCTGGTCGTTTGCAGGTCAAAAGCTGGGTGAGAGAGCTGCGCAAAGTGCTCGGCCCGGACGTGTGTCTAGTGATCGCCGGTAATAAGGCAGACCTGGCTGCCCAACGCTGCGTGGACGCGGAAGAGGCTCGCCTCTACGCCGAATCCGCAGGTGCGACGCACTTTGAAACTTCTGCCAAATTGAACCGCGGCATCGAAGAGTTGTTCTTGGAGCTCGCCGAGCACATGACGCGACAGGCGGAAGTCGAGCGTCACTCTGACGAGAGCCGGGTACTCGTCGTGGACGACGAAGCCCAACCGCGCCACTTTTGCGCCGGCTGCACGTGAACCATATGTACATATATACTACTAAATATAGACTGTTATTATCGTTGAATAAAATATTATTAAATTAAAGCATGCAAATATATAAATAATATGTATACATAAAAATAAGACCACTCCACTTATTATTTCAAAGTGTCATAAATTAAATATTAAATAAATTTGAAGAGAAAGAAAAATATGGCTGGTTATCGAAAAGTTTACATATAGAAATTAAATATCTTTTGCTTAAATGTCACCTTTGATTATTATGTTCCTTATATATTATATAATTCCTTTAGTTTAATTTTCAATGGCGTTTAATAAATCATTTAAAACATTATTTATATAAAATCTTATTACAATAGCTTTGATAAAAAAAATGTGACAGGTGGCAACGAATTAAAATTCCTGGTCGAATTAAGATTGTTATTATATCATTATAACTGATTGAGAAGCATTGTGATAATATTTTTTGATAAAAAAGTTACGTTATTGTGTATTGTGGCAACCTAAGTGTTTTATTTTTAAATTA
The DNA here is from genome assembly GCF_051122295.1 of Plectrocnemia conspersa. Lineage (NCBI taxonomy): Eukaryota > Metazoa > Arthropoda > Insecta > Trichoptera > Polycentropodidae > Plectrocnemia > Plectrocnemia conspersa. The sequence continues at coordinate 1,063,844 of NW_028277170.1, read as the reverse complement.
TTAAGGAAATATTTTACATCATACGAAAAAATTTAAAAATAAACAATACAAGTTAAATGTGTATTAGCAACTTTGAGCAAATAATTATTAAAATCAAACAGCTGAAATTAATGTGATATTTATTTAAAATATATATTTATAAATTAAAACTTTTAAATATGCCTTTCGTTTTAATTAATTAATTTTAATTATACATTATTATCGAGTACCCTTGCCTCACCAAATTCTTTCATCTAATAACAATAAGTCGTTTGGTACATGTTCATGTTCACTTCAAATTTAATAACCAAAGCATTACAGATTTTTATGAACGTATTTATTGTTAAACTCACTGTGAGAAAACCATTGCAAAGAATGGTTCGTATTTTGATTAATAAAATTAATATTTAAAAAAACTACTATTTTAATTCTTAATCCTCACTTTACGACCTACCTATTTACCGACCGCTCGGACTTACGACCAGCGCGGAAATGCACTGAACTGGTCGAATTTTCTACAACTATCTCTTCATAGACCGACGACGTTTAAGAATAAAAGAGAGCATAAATGATAAATTCACCGTTGATTTGGTGATCTTTCCCAGTTTATATCTCTTTATTAATAAGTCTCATTCCAGCAGTCAGTCACTATTCACTACACAAAGTGTTCGCAATCTCCAAGAGTGTACTTTATTTGTATGTACTTTATTGTGCACCCTATAATACTAGATGTCGGTGAAAAGAAATGGCATGAGCTTACTTGGAGGAAGCGCCGAGATTCGAAATAGGGTAGCGATCTTGTGATGAAATTGAATATCTTGAAGATGAAGCTGGCAAAAAAGTTAAAGCGATAGCATGAGAATGAGCTGACGCATTCGACCTTTTCGGTAATCTTGAAGGATAAAGTTAGAGTGAAAGAGGTAGTGATTACATTAACAGGATTTGGAACCATAATAACTAGGCAGCGGATAAACCTCATACATGAGATGAAGAAATTATTGGTCACCTGATTTGACAATCAAATGCAAAAAATAATTCCGATGTGCCTTTTAATAATTCAAGCCAAAGCACGCAGTATCTATGAGACTTTGAAGAGGCAAAGGTGAAGAATCTATTGAATCATTCACGGCAAGCCATAGATGGTTTCAATGGCTTCAGCGAAGAATCAACCTGCATAATCGGAGTATCAACGGTAAGGCGGCATGCACGGACGTAGAAGCAGTGGAAAAATTGACGAGTAAGGTCCGGTATAAACCGGAAACCGGACATTGTTGGAATAAATGCTTGAAATACACAAATAAGCTAAAGCAATGCACAATTTTAAGGTTTTTAAAGACAGGGTTCCATCGTTGTTAAGTTCAAGTTAAGAGTTAAATCTTTCATCTATCGCCAGGGCCGGCCCGTGGGGCAGGCAGTACAGGCGATCGCCTGAGGTGTAGACTTGTGGGGCGTCGTGATACCAAATAAAGACGTAGTATTCACTTAAAATGATCAAACAATATTGTTAAATAATATAATCTGATATTATTTGTCGCACTGATGCGCTAATCTAAGCGATTCGCTGTAAAGCAATAAAAACATGCATATATTATTTTTATTTGATGCAAATTCAAGAGGGTGGAAGCCGCGTAGTCGGGATGTTGAAAGATTAACAGTATGGAGAGGAGAACACTGACGGCGATTAAACGACTAAACTTCATATATACCGGTCATTGATTGACTAGGTACACTGTTCCATATTTTTTAACTTGATAAAAATCGAGCATCATCAACCGTTCGCCGATTAAGTTAGGTTCGTTATCCCATTTTTTAAACTGCATATAATCCGAACATACACCGGCTACAATCATATTTTTCTTCCAACTTCCTTCCTGGTGTCTTCCAATTCTAATGAAGGTGGAGACATTCTCTTCTTAGAAGAGGTTGTAGAGCTCCCGATTGTTTCGTATACGCCACTCGTTGCTCTCGTATATAGCGCCATATATCCTGCGAAGCACTTTTCTCTCGAATATGTCAAACAGCCTTTCGTCAGACCTGTTAAGTGTTCAGCTCTCTGAATCGTATGTCAGAATTGGTCTGATCAGCGTTTTGTAGAACAATATTTTTGTACGACGAGATAGTGTCCACGATTTGATTTGTTTTATTAGGCTGAAATGGTATTTATTTGCTGATACTACTCGTCTCTTGATCTTCTTGCTAACATAATATAAATTATACATATAGTGACAAATCATAATAAGTTTTTAATAAGGACAGATACTGAAAAAACAGAGATACAGCAATACTAAGAGAATAAATAATGTATAAACAGTTAAAGTAAAAAATAATAATAATAATAAAATACTATGAGATTTTTCTGAGAAACGCTACTATTTATAATTTGATTAAATACATTTTATTAGTTTTAAACTCACTACTTGTTTATGCAATAATGTAAATTAAATATAATAGACATAAAAAATGTTTTAGACCACTAAAACACTGCTCGTGACTCATTATTAGAGATACGTGTTTTTAGCATCTATTTTCGAAAAAAATAGCATTTTGATGTTACAATTTAGCGTTTTGGAGCAAATAAAGTAACAATTTTTAGCATCTATTTAGCGTTTATTATTTTAATTAATTTATTTTAAACATAATTTAATATAAAATATGCAATTCAGTAGTAGAAAACATTAAAAAATAAGTAAATAGATGAGAATTTCTTTATTAATATAAAAGACATTAAAATTTATTAAAATATAGCATAGAACATGTCTCAATGGATGATTCCTTAAGTCTAGTACGACGATCAGTGACAACTAAATTATAAGTGCTAAAGTAGCGTTCTGCATCTACACTGTTTGCAGGACACCAAATTGATTGTATGGCCGCATTACCAAATTCCACATGTTTTATTTTTGTGGCAAGTAAGAGTTGGAGTGTGTCTGTTTTTACTCCACTTTTAATACTAGATACTAAATTATTAAAAAAATGTGAATAACCCTCTAAACATTGGATCGTTGTTAATATCGAAAATAGAGGTAAATTCCTAAATAATAATAGTACTTCGTCGCTTTGGAAATTGCATTTACTTCCAGCTACAGATGGATTGAACAGTTGGTTTAATGATTCATAAAAAAGATTAGTCTCATTTATAGATAAATGAGACTCGAGTTTCAATAGAGCTTTACCGGAAGCTTCCTTGAGCATATTTATTAAATCTTTTTTTGTATTTTCATTACTTTCAAGAAGTAAGTTTTGTGTTTCGATAGGAAAAATGCCACCCATATTGTAATTTAAGGAATCTTTTATCCCCATAATTTCTTCCCACAATAAATGAGAAAAGGGGTACAAAGATCCTTCCAGTTTGTTCATTAAATTGGTAAATTTATCGCATATTTCGCTAACATATTTACTGTTTTAACACTGTTTTAAATAAAACTGCAAACACACATCGTCCCATTTTATCAGAAGTTTCATCCACTATTATTACAAGAGGTTTGTTTTTTATTTCTTCTAATATTTCTTTCTTCATATCTGCTCCACATATTGGAACATATGTTCTCCGTAAATGATCTGCACACGGTAATTCACCAGATCCCTGGACATATTGACTAAAATATTGTCGCACTGCAGGATAGTCTAACTTTGCTAGCGGTATGTTAGCTTTAAGACACATGCTAACGGTATTTTTTATAAATGCAGATTTTTCTTGCCTTTTGACTACAATGTTTGGAATTGTTGATTGACGAGTATGACTTGTGGAAGGTTTTGAAACTCTTTTTTTATGGCTATTTGATTGTAAATGTTTGGTTAAATTATCTTTCTTTTTCCAATCTAACTGACAATTACAATGCCGGCACATCAAATTATTGTCATCATTTATATAAAAACCATCTTTTTTGTATGCTGCAGCTCTTTCTTTAATATCAACATTTGCTCGACCCATATTGTTGAAACTGAAAAAATACATATAATATTAATATTTAATAAACGTTGTAATAAGTAAAATAAAATAATCTTTGACATGTAAACTCACCAAGAGATTGTGACGAATAATTCATTAATTTGTGGAAGAAAACAGTTCTGAACGTATGCTCGCGTGCATATGTCAACAACACATAACCTCAAAAGATGCGAATGTCAATGTAGCGTCATAGACCACAGACAATAAGTTAAGCAGCTTAACTTATTGTCTGTGGTCTATGACTAGAGTTCGGGCAGACTGACCATAGACATTGAGAATCGATATTTGGAATAATTATTTTGCGATTTTAATTTTTTCACGTCTATTCACATATTTCAACAATTTCGCAACAATTTCGCATATATCACGTTTATCGCTTTTATTTCGCATTTATCGCAAAACGCGATAATCACGTATCTCTACTCATTATGTATTCATTATAATTGCTCTTATTTATCCTGTTATTACACATTTATTTTATTACAATATTTTTAGTCTCTTGTCTTCACCTATTGCAGTAGCACGTTGCTGTTTAACTTAACTTTCAACTGTAAATATAACTTTTAGGTTAAATTGATTTTATGATAAATTAAATATTTTATTGTGAAGACTTATTTATTCATTATGCCAAAAATTAGGTGGCACTCTGGTAACACTGACGTGACGGCGGCGAATGGCAACACGTTCCTTAACGGATCACTCATTAGTCGGTCTGTGAAGCAGACAATTAATTTATTGTTTTAATTAATGCAAAAAAGTTTTTTCTTATTTCCTGCAATCAGAAAAGTAGCGTCGAAGCATATGCTAAAATATTATCGCCTCAAACTACCATTTTGTGACACACTAAACGGTTTTTGTACGGGTTTTTTGTCATTATCTACCAGGAGTGCATATGAGTGAGAAGGTAGCTGACAATTAATTTATTATTTTAATTATTAGGAAAACTATTTTTTTCAATTTCTGCAAATTATACTTGGATTGCAAATTATGCACCTCAAAGCATATTCAGAAAGAAAAAACGCTTCAAACTACCGTTTTTGTACGGGTTTTTTGTCATAATCTACCAGGAGTATAAAATAGGTGAGGAGGTAGTGGAGCTAATAATTTATTTATTATTATATATTATATATTTTGTTCGCTTTTGTTTTTTTTGTTAAAAATCTCGTTGTACGTTCTACTTGCTATGAAATAATAGTATCTATTTACATATATATAAAGCCTATAATTGCATAACCGTAGTTCTCAACCGGTTCGACCAATCAGAAAAAAGAGTTTAATTATTTTAAATTTCCTTGGAGACGCATGATCTTAGAAAATGGTTACTATATACATAAATAAACAAAATACACAAGGATCATTAACGAATGCGTGTATAATGTTATTTTATTAAGTTTAAGAGCTTACAATGAGTAATCATAAAATATAATTGAAATAATTCATATAAAATAAAAAAGATGGTCGATAACGCAATGACATCTGTTGATAAGAGTATTTTACATTGATTTACCGATTTAATATAATTATTCGAATTGCAAATAAACCAGGTACGTGTGAACCATAAACATGTTATACATGTTTAGTATTATGTACGAGGATTGAAAGTTAATGTGGATCAAACTACCTAAACGCTAATAAAACGTATTTTTTATCTTGTGATATTATGGGATTTGTTTGCCTGGGGCGCCAAATAACCTAGAGCCGGCCCTGTCTATCGCTTTAAGAACCCATGTGCATTAAGTAGGTTAATAAGCACACACTGCCCGTTTACTATCATGTAAATAAGAAGGCATGGACAACGCAAGCTTAATTTGAGGATTGGTCTATCAGCTGCTTCATACCCTCGGTCAAACATGCTCAGTCTGGAAAAGTGTGTTCCCTTTAAAATTATCCTTCTGCTTGATAATGCCCCAGTCCACCCCCAGCACCTTGATGACTACAATCCTACAGCCAATGTACCAAGGCGATATAAATACGTTCAAAGCGTACTATTTGCACAAGACTTTTTCCAAAGCAGTAGCAGCAACAGATAGTGATGAAGTAACTTGTAGTGGCCTATTTACATGTATATATGTATTTATTGAGGCTAATTATGACCAAAACTTGGCGGCACTCTGGTAACACTGGCGTGACGGATTGTCTCGACTGGCAACCTTCGGCGCTCTCGCGCCCTGTATATTTATAAAGAACATGTAACTGTAATTTCAAATCTTTCAATAAAATACTACTGCTATTGCTTCCACGCCGTGCGTCACTGGAGCCCTACACGCGTCCCCAGAAGCGGTGCACCTGGAGCCCTAAAAGCAGAGCCTGCGCCGCCGCACCATACGTCACGACTATGTTACCTTTGCGCCGCCAGCATTTAATTATTATTTAAAACCAGCTCCACCGACCTCATTGTGTGTAGAGCAGCAACTCCAGGGCCCCCCTTCTTCTATCCTCCTAGTTGAATTTCGCAATTGTAAGTTTATAGGAGGAGAGGCTGGTATAGCAGCCTATTTACATTAAATATGTATTTATTCAAGTTTATTATGGTCAAAACTTGGCGGCACTCTGGTAAAACTGGCGTAACGGATTGTCTCGACTAGCAACCTTCCAACCAAATAGTATATTTATAAACAACATGTAACTGTAATTTCAAATCATTCAATAAAATACTACTGCAGCGGCTCAATCTGTGTCTAATTGCAACCCGTTACCTCCCGTCGCTAAAAACTTTTCGTGATTTTTGGAAATCATGCAACACTTTAGACTGCATAAAGAATATTGAATCAGCTTGGGAGAGAGTGACGGGAGCGCGGCGGTGTTTGTAGGTGGGGCGCAAACTCTGCGTATAGGGTTCTAGGAAAGCGTGTAGGCCTTCATGAGGCGTAAGGGCGCAGCCTCAAGCTGCGTGCTTCGCTCCAATCGGTGTGGAATCAATGTAGACCCGAGCAGCGCGTAGGGCTAAGGAGCGCGAGCAAAACGCGCATGTCCGGAAGCGTGTTGGCGCTCAACTACAAGAGGCGCGTAGGGCCCCGGACATGCATTAAGGGCTCCGCTACCAGTGTTATCAGAATGCCGCCAAGTGTTGGCCATAATGAAATCTTAATAAATATATATATAAATAGGTCCCCTATAGTATTATTACAAAAATTAAATTTAAAATTAAATTAATGGTTCTATAAAAATATACATAAAATTAAATTATCGCGTGTTAAGCTCTAAAGTTATCCCACGAACGAAAATGGCCAGTTGGACAATATTTGTCATATCGAATCAGCACAAACTAGACGTGTACCTAGTTATTTGCTTTTGACTTCAATAAAAAATTAATCGTTTGGATAGATCGACACTGTATCAACTTTTCTATTCTTTGTAATCGCCATTTTCACACCTTTTTTACCCTAAATTATTTTATTATATTTCCAAATGATTACGGTTAGATTGGAGCTATCACCTAGAATAAAAACTAAGCAAAACAAGGCGGAACACTCGCGCTACCAATATTTGTGGTTATATGCCATCACAACGCCAAATATTACACTGTCCTTTACCAAGAAAAGGAAGAAAAAACCTACCGAGGCACGAGTTTGTAGTCATGCATGAACACCAAAATTATCCGAAAACATCATAAATCATCGTCCGCTAACTAAGGGTAATCCGTAACCTTTTACTGGCAGATTTATTTAATTTTAAGTCCTATCTGCTGCAGGTCAACCCAAATGAATTCACGGGCCCCAAGTTCGCCACCCCTACACTATACCATCACAATAAAGAATCGTTCTGTTTATATAGCTAATAAAAAAATACGTGATAGAGCATTAAAATTGCCATAAATATATGTTGGTGTTATAAACTTCAAAAGAGCAATCATGAAATTAGTGAACTGAGTACTAGAGAAAGACCGAATGGTCATTATTTCAGTTTAAGGGTTAAACTAAAACTACTATTGCAATTCTTTCATATTAGTCCAGTCAAATAAGGCGAAATAAAGGCTAAATCTCGGAATGAAAGATAGAAAGCTGAAATTTTGCATAAACCTTTGTTTTGACGTTTTAATAACGGGTTGAAAAGTATCATAAGATTGAGTGTCCGCTAGTCAAGATGTCAAAGGTCAAAGGTCACGAAAATCTTATTTTTGCAAATAGCTCGCTTCCTATACATCACATGTCATTAGATGTTTCACAATACAAGTTTGGTGAAATTAAATTCTTCGTATGATTATCAGTTTTTGAGATATACTACTGCGGTAAAAAAAATGCTTCCGTATTTTCACGCAAGTCGTTGCTTTCTTTGTACCAAATCGATACATTTATATCTTTAAGATATGACTTAATTGAAAGAAACAATGGATAAAAATACTTTTGAGAACATGAAAAACGGATTCTTTACAGAAAGACGCACTGATAAATTTAATTCCGAAAGTGGACCAATATGGTGATCGAGCAAAGTTTCTCGGTAACGAAAGAAAACAGAAGTTTCTCGGGGACGAAGTACGCAAGACAGGGTTTTGTGTAAGTGGGTATATGGCATGCATACCACGAACACTATCTGTGAAAACATCTAATGACGTGCAACGTATAGGAAGTGGATATTTGTAAAAAAAAACGATTTTTGTGATCTTTGATATCTTGACTAGCAGACACTCGATCATATGAGACTTATGAACGTCAAAATAAAATTTCATCTTTCATTCCGTGGTTAATCCCTTATTTGACTGGACTATATACTAATAATGTAAAACACACTTTCTTGTTTATATATTTATTTCGAAAATTTTAATAACAGGATGATATATATCATATACATATTTATAACACTTGTAGACAATAATAAATATATCATCGACAGGGAAGGGTGATGTGTTGGTAGGGTGGGGGAGGGGGAAGGGTCGGTATGTACAGTAAGGCACTGACCTTGACGTGGTATGTACAGGCCGAGGGAAATGCAGTCACGTAGGAACTTTGGTGGCAGCGGAAGGAGCAGCGGATTAGTAAAAAACCTCACACATAGAATATTAGTAGTCTCTCTATCTCTCTCTCGTTCGTCGCACATTATATAACGTTACACGATAATAAATTGACTATATAAAAATATAATACAAAACTCCAAGAAACAACGATGTTCTCAAAATATACAAAAATACGCATAAATAACACGTCGCGTCGGGCGCGCCTCGGACCACCTCCTAATACTGATGAGTGCGTGTTCGACGGCAAGAGACGGCTCGTTGCTCGTGGCGCTCGTCCGCCGCTACTTAGAGAGCTTGCTGATGACTCGTATTAAGGCGCCATTTTCTTCCTTCAACCGTTGGTTCTCTGTCTGCAGCGCCTTTTGCAGCTGAAACACGAGATCAATTATAAGTAATATCACATAAAAGCTTTAAAATAATAAACAATATTTTTTTTAACGGCCATATTTTAAAATACAGTATTTAGGATTTGATTGCTATTTTTTTAAATTAAATTATTTATTACGAATAAATTTATATTTGACTGGTATTTTGCATGCCATTTCGCACTATGCTAAAAGTGATTTTTTTCCATAAGTTATATAAAATAACCATATTACAAGGCTCAAAGGTTCATGGTACCTTCGGATGCATACAACATTTTTCTTGATAACATATATAGATGTCATTCATAGTCAAAGGGTTAAGATCAATAAAAAAAATAGGTTTAACTTTAAAAGACTAATAAATCTTAGGTACGACACTCACATGCAACTCTTCTTCCATTTCGGATAGCTTCCGTTGCAGCGCTCGCTTTTCTCTTTTTTCGTTTTCGCTGCTCTCCGACAAGTTGATCTGAAAAGAAAATTAACGTCAAAAAACCTGTACTTTCGAATTTATCACCGCTCAACAAACCTTGTCAACGAAGCCTTTAGAGTTGGTCTGCTCCTCGTAGGATTTGATTATCTTATTAAGCCGCTCTACTTCTAGTTGACTTCTCTCGTACAACTTTTTGTAGTCAACGGCGTCCTCCTTCTTAACGCTCTCGTCGTTTTGATCATTTATTATCTGTAATTGAATACAATTTGGCGTTACTTAATATCCTACAACAGATCTAAATTTATCACTCTTCATATTGTTTTACTAATTATATCAGTCATAGTATTTTTTACACAATTCTATTCATAATGCACATACTTCAATGGACTCCACGAATTATCAAAGACAATTCGAACATATTTGCTTTATTACTAGAAAATATTTGGGCAATTCAAATAGTAAAATATTTTCATTTAAAATCCATAAAAATTATAACCAAGTTTGGTTTGTTTCTACACACATTGGAATATGTATACTGTCATTGGATTTCAATTCTAACGTCTTTTTAGTACCTATATATTATATATTTACATGTGTCGATGCTTGTTGTTTAATTGTAAGTTTTCGTTATTTTTTTAATTCCAATAATAATTATAATTATACTTAAATAATTTTCAACTATTTTTTTATTAATTTTCATAAAAATTATTTTTAACAATTTAAAACAAATAAAAATAATAGTAAAAGAAGATTCATCATAACAAATTCCTGATCATTTACAAAACTCTAAATAGAGATTCTAATATAATTAAAAAACTCCACACACAATTTACACAACTGTATCAAGAAGGATTTTGATGATTTTTTAACCGCTTAACCACTTCCTGGGCGTGCGCATGTGAGAGCAAAAAAGTGGACCATTTGGTCGAGCGCACACATAATTAGGAGAAGAAATCTGATTCCGGGCATACACACACACGTGAGTGACTTTTTAACATTATTTTCGTTTCTTTTGTATCTCGATGATGATTCTCAATATTTTTTATAATGAAAATATTAAATAATTAGTTAATACATATTAAGTGGTTAATCTCCCATGACAAGTACACTCGCCAAAAATATGATTCAATTTCCCCATGGATGAGTTAATTCGCACGTTTTAGTATTAACTTTAATTTACGATATGGACAAAACTCCCAATGACTGACCGAGAATACTTGCTAACTGAAAATTAATATCTACGGCTAACATAGTCATATACCTGCGTTTTAGATATCTTAAAATTTGTGTTAAATTCGGAAACTGAAGCTGGATCACCCTTTACATGTTTATCCCAGTGCTTTGATGTAATTCTAGGACTTCCAGATAGAGATTTAAAACAATTTAGTTAAAACCATTTTAATTAAAGCAATTCACTATGGTTTTAGAAATATCGCCGAGTTCTGTTGTCTTGATGAAAAGCGACAATTGCAGCTCTTTTTTCTACTGGCAAATTACACTGGTCAACATTTTTCATTTTTTTTTAACTTTCATTACAATGCATTATGCAGAGGTAAATTCAAATTCGAAAACAAAAAATCTAGCAAGTAAGATTTTTCAATTAAAGATAGATATATATATTTTGGATGTCTGTTACTTTATGTGTGAGCAAGCCAAAGGGAGGATATATCATCCTCCTAGTAATAAGTTCAATAAGACGAAACTAATTGAAAAAAAGGAGCAAAAATTATCCAGACTGGGTTACGACCTTCTGCATAGAATAAAAAAACATATGCCATAGTATTATTATGGCAAATACAGAAATCTATTCTTTACTTGGGTAACAATATTTTAAATAGTTTAAAGAAATAAGGGTGGATTCGTGACCATGAACATTGTTGCAGGTTTTAGTATTAAACTTTTGACAGGTAGTGTATGTATGCGTGTTATCTATAGCTATTATAATTTGAGATTTCGGAGTTTTTGTGAAAAAAGTCAAGTCATTAAGTAGTTAATATTGCACACCTGTGATATTCCAGTACTCCTCCTTCTAATGTTGTTCTTGGGTACGGCTGATTCGTACTTTGCGCTCTGCGGTCGGTGCCTTTCCAGCGGTGGTTTTTCTGAAATAAATGAATTTGAATGAAACATAGAAATATAAAATTGAAAATATGGAAGTATATTACCTTCTGGAGCACAGGTAGGGGGACGACGTAGAGGTATGGTGACAGTGTCGGCCACCTCGACCGACTTTCCGACGACGTTGTTGGCATGCTGTTTGTCCACATCGGCCTTGCTCGCATCCTCCAATGCGAACTGAAACAGAACAGAGCGGTCATTGGACTGGACCAAATCGGGGACATTCACACCGATACAGGTCAAGCGTCTACAAGCGAAGCGGCTATGCCGTCTATCATAAATAGATAAGTAGAGAGAGAGAGAAAGAGAGAAGAGAGACAGATGATCATAGTTATAAAGAGATGAGTTAGTAGCTGCTAGCGGTTAGCGGCAGAGATGCACTGTGGACATGCGGAAAGTCGTTAGACGCATCGAGTATGCGGACGACCGGGTGATTGATGAAAATGACCTTGCAGCCAGGATCGAGTCGTAACCTCCACGACGGACGACGTTCAGAACCGCCCGTTGCGATTGTGGCCGTGGTGGAAATGGCGTTATGTATATTGTTGGAGTTGAACGGAAGCGTGACGGCCACGAAACACCCCGCTTCACTCGCTTCCTCCGCCTGGGTCAATTCAACGCCACTGTGTGGTAACTCCGAACGGAAACGGGACGCCACCGGGGCAAGCCAAGCGATATTTACAAACGGCGAGAGTGAAACGCCAGCGGAAATAATTACCTTTTGAGGGGTCGTTTCGGAGACGATCGTTGTGGCGGCGGTCTCATCCGACACCTTCTCCGCAGCTTCGGCGCTCTGGTTGTTGTTGGCGGCCGCGGCGTTTTTCCTAATGAGAAGCTCGGCATTCTGAATCTCCTCTAGTGAAATACCTTGCGTCGAACGGCGCGTCTCCCTAATACGTTTGGCATGAGCCTTTCTCTGCGTGGCACTCTCCTCGTCTCTAGCCGGTGGGACGAAAGACCTGCAAAAAAGATGGATTAAAATAGAGTGTCATCTCAACTCTTCTTGCGGGGTCAAACGAAGCGAAATATAAAACGTCATGCAAGACGTCACGCATCTCGGACAAGACAAACCGGATCGGTATTATCGGCGACGAATGTTAGCAAGTTTAGTACGGATGAACAACAGCAAAATCAGATGCGAGCAAATATCATTGCTCGTCAGATTAGAAGAATCATTTTCGGACATATTCTTCTGCAGAAAGCGAAATTAAACCTAAACATTAATTAAAATATCGCAGGTCCCTCGAGAAAATTTGAGTGGAAACGAAAATTTTCGAAACTGCGAGAAAACCTAAAACTCTTGGCCGATGGGTCGTTTTTTCGCCGCGTGATGTGCAAAATCGAGAACTCTGCGCAACACAGAGATATAATAAAAAAAATGATACCTTTTGAATTAAAAATTAAAATTATTCAAATGTTCTGAATTATATTGATGTTAAAATTATTTTATGTGGTTTTCAATATGTGGGTCGCGTTAAAAAAATATTTACCAAGAAATTAAATATAAACAAAATAAAAGAAAAAATGCTAATTTTGAGAACTAGTTGATGAAATGTGTTGATTTTGTTACCACAAAAAATGTAGTATTCAACTTTAGTATGATATAAATGTAGTGTGTCATGTGTTTTTAAGAATTTTTAATGTTTTAATGCATTTCTCTGAACAAGCAACAAAAAGCGGTTTCGAATAAAATTTGGTTAGAACACTGAGGGGCACCACCGAACTTCATAAATTATCATCATTCAAAAAAGGGGCACCTTCGAACTTCGTAAATTAGCAAATTCAAAGGGGGGGGGGCAACGGCCGTAAACCCCCCCCCCCCCACTCCCCCAAATGATGTCCAAAAAAAGTGAAAAATGTAGAATCGAGAATTCTCATTTCTCGAGAAATTTTATAAACATTTTTTTTATATAAAATTAAATTTGTACAAATATTTTTAAAAGGTTTACAACCACTGTCTTTTTTATAACGCTGCATGCTTAATAAGTATACTTCTTGGGAGGTTTTAATAGGGGTCTGGAAATGAAAAAAAAACTGTTCACAAATTTTTAACACTTGAAGTCACCTTATTTTTGTTAAAGTAAATAAAGAAGACGCTCAGGATAAGAAACCTTTCCAAATGTGTTAGTGCCAGATGTTGCGAGTAGAAATTACTCGATCCCTTGGTAGTGTTATTAACACACTCGTTCTACAGCTATATACTTAAATTTTGAGCTTGTAAAAAATTACTATTAAATGGCAAATATAAAGAAATTACCAAGGCATTGAAATAATATTCTTTGCCTGACCTTATATTAATGGTAGATATCATGGAGATAATTTGGAGCGAAGCACAGAAAATTTTTACAGCTCAACAAATTATTTTAAAAGAGTAAATGAATTCAATTTCATCAAATTATCTTTGTAGCCAAAGTGTAAAATTATCATACAGGCATAATTTCGCTTTCCACATATAAATTTTAATCTGACTGAAAAAACACCCCAACGCAAACGTTACTTGAAAAAGTTCTTGAATATGTTTCCGGGAGACAGTTTGGGTTGATTTCCGACGGCTGTAGCGGAGCCCTTGTCGTTTTCCACGATGTTGCTACTACATAAAGAATAAAACATATGACACGCGAACATTGAACCGGCGCTCGGATCTAGATTCGACACCTACCTTTTATTCGCTTTAGGTTCGTCGTCCGAAGAGATCCTGAAACATACGAAAAACGATTAAAAAAGGGTCTTTTCTCGACAGAAAAGCGATTATTCCGACTTCTACTTACATATTCTCGTGCACTTTAGGAACCGAATCCGCTGGGACGTCCGCTATGGCGGCGGTTTCGCGTTCTATCGGCGCCGTTATCGTCGTTTCCGCTTCTGAAATATCAAATGTTTAAAGTAGGCAATCGAAAGCGAGTCTATAACTCCATTGATGCCACAAACCTTTAATGACTATGGCTTCTTTGGGTTCATCGCTGTCTGTCTTCTTGCGTTCTATGGAGTTTGGCACCGCAGCTGGTTCTGTAATAAAAAAATATCAATAAAAATTCCCTTTTAAGACAATTTACTAAACGAACGAGATCATACCGAGGAAGGAAACTGGTTCAGAATCATCTTCCGGCTCGCGATCAATCGCATCGTTTTGCTTCTCGACTAATCCTGAAAATGTAATAAGTTGAATATTGTGCAGTGTGAATATACTAAGTAAATTCAATAATCTTTACTCGAATTGGCAGCGTTAACGCGATTCATTATCTTGTTCTTCAGCTCCTGTCGCTTCCTAGCGATCTCTAGCTCCTCCTCGTTGGGCGCCCCGCGTCTATGCATCTTCAGCTTCATCCAGTATATATGATTCTCCATGACTTTGGTGGACACGTCCACGCACGAATCGCCCTTCTTGTTCTTTATGTCGGTAGATGCACCCCATGATATCAAATACGCGACAGCTTCGATCTGCTCGTGGAACGCAGCCAAGTGAAGAGGAGTCCATCCTTCACAATCTTGCGCGTCTACGTCCAGATAACACCGCGTAACCAAAACTTCCATGACCTACTCCCGAAAATGCAAACGTGAATATTTTTTCAACAGTCAATCACATGGTTGACAAATTTATTTATTTCACCTTGGCGTATCCTTTCGCAGCAGCTTCGTGAAGCAGTGTTCTACCCGTGTCGAGATCTCCCATGCATGCCTCTAGCTCAGCCGATGGATCGGATGCCCATTTTTCAGCCTTATCCAACATCTCAATCTCCTTATCTATACGTGCTACCTCGCACATAGGGCCTAAAAATGAAGACAATTATTAAATGGACCAAGTTTCAATCGGCGATTTTATCAACAACAGTTTACCGCATGACTTCCCCTTCTTGTAAGCGTCCTTCTCACGGTTCTTGCTGGAGCGGAAATCAAAGGGTCCACGCAGCAGGCGTGCAGCATGTTTCTTATTGTTTGGCTCACGCTCGATCGCCTTGACAAACTCTTCTATCTCGACGTTGGCCAGGTCGAGATAAGTCTCGCCTCTGTTGTTCTCGAGAGAGGCGTCTGCACCAGAAGAGAGTAGAATTTTGAGCGCATTCTTTTGGCACCAATAGGCGGCGGCGTGCAGTGGGGTCCATCCGTCCAAGTCCTGAACATTCACGTCTACCTTGCAACACTTGATCAACAGCCGCATCACCTACACAAAATATTAAATGTTAAAGCTACTCACCCGCCTAAGAGATATAAATATATGATTTTTTCGGAGTCGGTGCATGAACCATTATAAAGAAGATAAACAAATAATCAACTCCCTAGAAATGTGAATGCTCCAAATACCTTGATCATCAAAAATTAAATTGTCAAATACACTTTTCTCGCCACAAAGACAATAACTTTAAAATTTCACAATGATTATCCCTACAAGATATTATAAATTTTATATCTTAAAAAATTGGTAAAATCTATAATTTTTTAACACTTGCTTTGACGAAATAATAAATAAATTATTATGATTATTTATGTGTACAAATAAATTATTCACGGTTTGGAAGTGACACACATAAAATCTAATTGTTGTTGCGAAATTAGTAATGGTGTCATTTAGCTAATCAGTGTAGAATTAAAAATAACACGATTTTTAGAGTTGATGTATGTTGTGTAAATAATACAGTAATATTGAATATTGATTTTAGTACTTTTGAATTCTAGTTTCATGACATGTAGCATTCCAAAATCGATTTATAAAGATCATTTTCGTAATATTTGTGTATTGTGTGATTTACAGTTATGCACATAAGATTAATGATATACTAATTGACCGAGGTGTGTGCAATTTCAGAATGAAATTTAATACGGAACAGGTGGCAATACAGATTGCCATGATTGGTAACATTACACATCAATCATTTTAGAGACTGTGGTACAAATTGGATATACAAAACTAAAAGCTTTTAGGTAAACACATCTGCGATCCCACACAGAGTGGAAGAGACAAAAGATCTGATCTAGAAGCAGTTTAACATTTTACTATTTTAAACCTTCAAATTAAGCGAGGGATTATTGTATAGATATGTATGTGTATGAATAGATGTTTTAAATATGTGTGATAATTAATAATAACTGCCGACAAGAAAGAATAAATCGCATAAAACAATACTATATATAATCAAAGATAATTTTTGTTACGAAAAAGTAATGGCGTGTAATTTATTTTTCGTTGAATACATATAATATATTCTCTATGATTAACTTTCAATTTTTAATATGTACGACCCAGCTTGATTTTAATTAATCATCACTAATTCCGATCTCCCAGATATGATAGAAATAAAAAAAAACATTCCGTATGCAATTCGAACAGAGTCAGACTTATACCTCTCGTATATTGTGCTGGTATCATGCTATAATTGCTGGTAATTGTACAGACGAAGCAGGTTATTAAATCTTTGTAGCAAAAAATGTGTCACACATAACGGTAAAAAGTGATAAAAATTGCATATGCTAGCAAAAACTATATACAGCAGTAGATCAATAAAAAAAATATGTAACCAGGGCTGTGGAGTCGAAGTTGTAAGAAATCGATAGACTCCAGCTTCTTTTTATATAACACGTTTAGTGCGTTGAACACGGCTCCCGTGTCCATACAAACATTGTAGCCGCACGGAGCCGTGTTCAGTGTGATGTGACACAAAATTATTTAGCATTGCAATGAAACAAGCTTTTTCCTTTTTATTATTATTATTTATTCTAATGAATCGTTTTATTTAATATAAATATTTTATTTTATTAAAAATATATTACGTACAGTATACCCTCAATAGCATGGTAAATTGGGGACATGCTATTTAGATGCTCGTTACTTTACGTGTGAATGAGCCAAAGGGATGATATCTGATTTATACCTACATATTGCAAAAAATTGTATGATTATTTTCGTCAACTACACGTCCCCAATTTACCGTGTTATTGGGGGGTCTACTGTATATTTTAATATTAAATTTATTTTTTGCACTTACTTTTTTACATTAAACATTATAATAAGTCATAAAGGTGAATTAGATAGACGTGGCCTAATGATTTTTTAAAATCATTTTATTTTTTTATAATTTGAAAATCGTTGACATTATTTTTATTGCTATCAATTATATGCTGGCAAAAAATAATCTAATTAAAATTGTTAAGTTTTTCTGTTAAATGCAAAAATTATAATATGTTTATTTTACCTTAAGTCGAGTTGCCTATATTGAATATATACATTATGTTATATTTTTTGACGTAGATCTTACTACGGATGCAATGCTTTTACCTTCAAAACTAACACGCGTTTCATTTTAACCGCAAAAATGTAACCCAAAGAGAAACAATATATTGATATTGTGGCATAATATGCTTTGTTAATATTATGCATTATCAAATGGCTCATTAAGAATTAACACATTTTTAATGCCAAAATCCGATATATAAGCTTTTACTTTGCCAAGAATTGCTGGATCTGATTTCATCAATAAAATATCAGATAATTTTTAAATGGCTGTAAGGTATTTATTTTAAAGGCAAGTAGTATTTTTACCGAACATATATTTATTATTATTATGTAATATATATTAAAGGTATTTTTATATTTATTAATTAAAGACAATGAATATGAATCATAATCATGTTTATAAAATTGAGACATAACATGTTGCAATTTTGACTCAACATGACCCAGTTTAAAACCACTGATACAATACAAGTCTATTTTTTAAATTTCTTTTAATTCAAGAGGTATTCTATTTTCAAGTATTTTTGTAGCATTTCATGAGAATTCCGTAAAACATTGTCAAGTGGCATGCTACAAAAAATTGTCCTAATCGTTAAGTGTTAACTGATCGTTTATTATTATTAACTGAGTGCTTTTCATCATGGTCTATTACAGGGGATGACATGCATGAGATCAATGAGAGCCGCATTCCGGTTTTTCGTATATTATAAAGAGCCACGCCATAATTTCATAGTATAAAATACACAAATTCAAATTTAATTTAATTAATATGGTCACATATTCTACACAAGTCTTAAATGCTAGGTAAAGTACACATAAAATGTAAGTCAACGAAGAGCTGCATTTGACTACCCCTGGTCTATTATAATCTAGCATTTTTAGTATTTGTCAAAGCAAGTGTTGAAAAAATATTAGTTTATCGAATTTTTTTAAACATAAAATGAAACCTTATCGCAAGACGTAGAGGAAAATTTTAAAGCGATATTTATTTTTAGTGATGAGGAATATAATGCATAGAATTGAGTTAAAATAATCTTCATGTTCATCGCCAGTCGCTCAACACACCTGTATGTAACCCTTGGCGGCGGCGACGTGCAGAGCGGTGGAGCCCGATTTGGCGTCTGCCTTACAGGCGTCAGGGTGTGGCTGGCAGAGGGCGTGCGCTTCTATAGCCCAGTAGATGGAGTCACCGGTCATGTCACGCTCTTCCCTCTTACGAGCTAAATCACAATCTATTCCTAAAACGCAACAAAGAAGGGTATGTGTGAGCGGAGGTAAGCGATGCAGACGCACCCCACGTGAGCCGGGGTGCGGCGGCTGCAGAGCTACGCGATGCGAAACAAATACAGGACGCGAACTGCGATGCACCGGTAATGTTATGATAAGGTACCTTGTTCGGAGACGGCCTCTTGAATTAGCGCTTTCATTTCGTCACTCTCGGCAATGTCGATAGGCAGGTTGCCATCGCAGTTGACAGCGACTAGATCGGCGCCGCGGCCCAACAGGAATCTGGCGATGGTCTCGTGGCCGCAGTTTACAGTGGCGTGCAATGGTGTCCAGCATTCGCGGTCCTCGACGTTGATATCGGCGCCGAGTTCCACAAGGAATTTTACCATGTCGAGGTTGTTGTCGATTGCAGCCTGTATCATAAATTTATACATATAAGAAAAATATTACAATTCATGTGAATAGCGATGTGTTTTGGCCATTATATTCTATTTTATTTTACTTTTACCAGAAAATTATTTTAATCTCACTTTTCTACTTAATTTTAGATGCACCGAAAAAGAATATCGATTTTATGATGACCATTTTTAAGTTAGATGTATGACAATTTTATATCTACCGCAATTAAAAATATTTGCAATGTGCTCGGTGATATTTTGTATAGTCAGATGGTTTTAATAAATCAGTTTCGGAGTGTTTGATATGTGATACATAAATTCCGTTTATATATCGGTGACCGGATTATTGCACAAACGAAAAAAGCGCACATGAAAATTCCACAGAAAATTTAATTCCAACTGCGTTATATTTTTTTGTATTTTTAAGTAAAAATGTATGTAATTATAAGAAATGTAAGTGTATCATAATGTAAATTACTAATATAATTGTAAAATATTTATAAATAAGATATTTTAAATTATATTTTATTTTTTATATATACAGTAGACCCCCCAATAACACGGTAAATTGGGGACGAGTAGGACTAGAAAATACTCAATTTACCGTGTTATTGAGGGATCTACTGTATTGACGTATTCTTAAATATACATATATGTATATATTGATCATCTATGCTCAGAAATTTTGCTGTACAATAATCACTGAACCTTATGTATCATATATGAAATTCGGACTATGGTTACGTCACACAATAGTACATTTAATTATATAAACATAAAATGTTTCACTTTAGTCATACGGTGGTAACTCGTACATGGCTATACTAAAAATGGGAAGGACATTGACAGATGATAAGAAAAATACAATAGATGACAACTGTTAAATAGCTCGATAATTTTATATTTATTATCTAATGATTCTACCAGGCATTATATACTCAAAGAAATAATAATTTACATGAAAAAAGCATAAAAATAGATTTAGCTTAACATTTTATTTTAGTGCTCAGTCAAGGCAATGCTCTCGCGTACTTACCTTCGCGCTGTACGTTGCCTGTTCTTAAGGAGCCCATAAAAAATATTAATTATACAAAATAATAAGAATTTCAAAGGAAATTTTTTCCAATGGTTAAACAAAAATTGTGTTATTATATTATATAAATAATGCGTCATTATAAACAATTTTTGAAAAGCTTGAATTTCGAAATTTGTTAGGGCTCATCGCTTGCGTCATAACAAACAAAGCTTCAACGTGACCAAAGTAAAATTATATAATTCGTGGAGACATAAACAACTCCCCCGGTTCAAATTAACATCAATAAAAGCTTTTCAAGTTAATTAAAAAAAATTTTCTCTAGTATAACATAACTTCCCTCGCAACACAATATATCAAAATATTTCATGGGTCCATTTCAACCGCCCGAAAAATCTCAGAATGTCAGACATCAGTCCATTGCGCCATGATCATGGTGATAGAACTTGCTAACGTGCTTAATTTAGATGTGGGTGAGAAAAAATCATCTTATTCAGGAGAATAAAATGATTTTTTAAATTTTTATATTGTTGCCTATTCCAAATAATAGCAACTGTTTTCTAACATTACTTAGTAGTGTTCTATCCGGTTTATAGTTACCTGTGCATGGTAATTTAAGTATTTTTTATAAATTAAAAAAATCTGTTTCATAGAAAAAATAATAATAGTTTTGTTTTCTGAGGGAGTAACGCGTATGTGTGTATAATACATTTGGAGCATTGATTAAAAAAAATATTAATTTATTTAACGTATTACATTTTGTGTAAGTTTTAAATATTTAATAAAAATTAGATCCGAATCTTGTAAAAATGCTTAATTGACATAAGATTGTACTTATAGTAAAACAAAAACCTCAATTGAAAGATTTTAAAAAGACAGATGTCATCAAAGCTTCACCGATCGACAGTTCAATATTTATAAAAAAAAGTTACTTTTTCAATGGAAAATTAAAAACCGCAACTGGATGGCTAACCCAATTTAAGCAACGATGATATTTAGGAATTTACAATAGTGAATATGTCAAAACCGTGTCAAATTTAAAAAAAGATAAGATTTTATAATTATTTTTTTCCTTCTATTTTGTTGATTTTTATACTGGATCCTTTAATATTAACACTATACTGGCCGATGACACAACATGTGTGTCATGGCCTGGACAATTGTTCATAGCCAATGGCATAGCATGTGTCATGATTCCACCATCAGTTACTGTCCAGTGACCCAATCCCTGTGCTACGTTATTGTTAAGCATTATTAATATACGGCACAACCCATTTAATCACTTAATTTTTTACCAGAATGCAAGGATATTCAACCTTATTACTTAAAATTGTTTTTTATTCATTCTTAAAATAAGTTTCCGGTCCTTGGCGAAGTTTAATGTGCGGCCCGTATAATTTGCTTTGAATAAAAAGTGCACTTTCTTTGCCACTTTTGTAACTATATGTTGATAACAAGTTTTTTTTAATATTTCCTCAACTATTGATCTAATTTCAATGAAATTAAAAATAGGATGTTCAATCGCCTCCAATTATTTTTTATAATTCGCCTCCAATTATTAATTATTTTTTATAATCACTTTAATTTTTTTAACATTGTTTTTTTAATTCAACTATTCTTGTTTCATATATATATTATTTGATTTACAGCACTGTATGGGTTACAAAACTCTGTACATTTCCTATATAATTGCATTAATTAAATACATTGCATTAATTTGCAATAACATTATAACCCTTTGAGTAACGAGTTAATTTCTACCAAAAGTATCCTGGTTTGGCAACCAGGGATATCATTTTGGGAGGCCATGTGGGGGGGGGGGGGCATTTGCCCCCCTTGAATTTTGGCAGAAAAATACATGTCATTTATGTAAATACCACGAATCTTAACCTTTTGAGTAGTGAGTTAATTTATACACATTATTTGTCAGTATACATCTGGGAGTGAGTTAATTTTACGTTTTTTTCATAATTATTTATGTATATTGCATTTATAGTAAATTACAGAAAAAATATACACAAAAAAATCAGTGATTCACAATGTTTTATTGCTTTGACTTATTTTACTATTATGTTATTTATTTATTATATATTCAGTTTACAGTAAATTAGAGAAAAAATCATCGATTCTGAACATTATTTTAACTACTTTTATGTTTTAGTACGTTTTCTATTATTAATTTTTTTAATTTATTTTACATATTTATTATATATTATTCGGTTTTTGTGAATTATTTGTATATCAATACAAAGATTTATTTTTTTTTATATAAAATTAGCATAAAATATTTTTTGTTATATTTATTTATTTCGTACTCGAAAATTTATTGTTTTATTTTGTATACAAATTATTTACATAAATTTAGATTGAAAATATTATTATATTATTATAATTCTTTTTATTTATTATTTTTTTTTCTTAAATATATAACTAAAAATTAAATTAAAGCAAAGTACAATTTAATAATCAACTGAATATACATATAAATATAATAATATTTATAAGGAAATTAATTTAAAATAAAACACATTAATACATTAAAAAAACATAAAATCCAAAATATTTCAAATAGCCATTTTATTTATCGTTATTATAAATATCAATTAATTTAATCCTATATATTGAGTTTTAAGAAGATTCAAAATTAATAATTAAATTGTTATTAAAGTAAAAATATCATGTTTTTCAAATAAGAAATTAAAAAGTAACAACTTTTTTATAATAAATAATTTTAATGGCCAATAATAATATTTCCTGGCAATATTTTTTACTTTAATGCATATTCAGGATTATATTTTACTATTTAAAAATATTTATAAATACAAGTTTGAAATTTAATATCATAATCCTTATTATGAATGAAAATTTTTCATAAAATATGAATATATTTTTAAATAAGTAATTACCCTCATTGAACTATAAAATTTTCCCAAACAATAAAAAGGTAAATCGAGAGAAGTTCGCAGAATTATGTATTAAAAAACGATAATAAAAAGATGGTACAATTTGACTTTATGTTTAAAAATTATTAAGTAAAATAATCGATTTAGACTAATAGTAATTTTATTTATGTTTTCGCGAATTATGTAGTTTTTTCATGTACCATTTAAACACACATGTGTTGTTGTAACACATCATTATTATTATTAATTTATTACATTAATTTAATCAGAAATGTATCAAATTCGTTTATTTTATTCAAATAGCAATACCTGTTCCATTATCAGGAAGAAGGAATTACAATATCGTTTCACATTATTGTTTATTTAAATATTGTGTTCAATTATTTTATATTATCATAAAGGAAATTTACAGCTTAGAATTTTCCAAGCAATTCGATAAATAAAATTCGATCAAATAAAAAAAACAAAATAAGAAAAGTTTATTTATAGATTTATGAATTTAAAAAAACGATGATAAAAATAATTAACCAGCTGGCGAAGAAGCGTAATAGTATTTTTATCGCTCCATTCTGTAACTTGATCAAATTTCATTTGAAAAAGTTAAGAATTATTAAAAAAAAATGCATATGAATTTGACAGATAAAATGACAAACAGAAATTTGATATGTTAACTGTCATTCAGTTTTTAATAAATAAATCATCGGCGATTAATTGTAGAATCAGTGAACTTTCCCTATGACGAATTGCGGTTCGGTGAATTTTCCATTTGACAAATTTTCCTGGACCGGTTCTAGCTTTAGAATCCTTTCACAAACGTTATCGAAATCACTTTTGAATGCAAGTGGAGGTATCTCTAAACATAAACGACCTCTGCGAAAAATCTTACAAGACCGTTGGCTTTGTTAGGAGTAACGCGTTTCACTTGACGATCCATCAGTTATTCGCATCCTCTATGACACTTTAGTTCAGAAAAGGTTCATGAGATATGGTTCATATATATCTCATCATTTAGAAGCATTGGGATACAATTCGCTGAAAGTTATTTTTTCAACAACCGAGAAGTACTGTTGACAATTTAACTATTCTCGAGGAATTCTAGTTTTGGAGCCTAGAACGTCGTCAGGTTACGATCGTGTCCTTTTCTGATGTCAGAACTTTACTAGCAGGCAGTTGTTGACATCCAGCTCCTTAATACGATGGCATTGCACATTGATATATTTAATACCATCTTTGCGAAGCTGGTCCGGTTTGCATCATTTAATTTTATTATCCTATGTTTCTAATGCATTATTTTTTGGCGCATTGGAGTAACCTTTTAAGGAATTTAAATAATTATTTTTTCAGTTATTTGTACCATCTTGACAGCCCGGATAATCGAATGTCAAATGTATATGGAAAAAAATAATTCAACATACGAAAATGGATCTCTTTCATAAAACGGGGGTTATTCTAAATAATTATTTAGCAACCAAAAACTAAGAAAAACAATGATTCATGCAACAGGATGAAATCATAAATAAAAAAATACATTCTTTTTCTATACATTTCACAATACCATTGCAAATATTTTGTTAGTTCCATTTTAAAAAAAATAGGTCGTTATTGTTGTTGTTATCCGATTTGTCAAATGAATTACGAATTAGTAGGGCCGCGCAGCGAGAAATTTTTCTATTTTGGTAACGGGCCCGAGATTGGTATTCCCTGACGCGCGATCTCGGGAAGAAGAGGAACAGGGCGCGCGCGTTACGTCACGGCGGGCGCGCGCCGAGAGACGGGAGCGCGCGCGGCCACGGGAGCGGCGGCCATTTTGGTCGCGCGACGGCTCACCTGGTGCAGAGCCGAAAGGCCGTCCATGTTGAGGCAGTCAACGTCGGCATCGTTCGGGTCCGCGAGCAGCCGTCGAACCTCATCCCTGTCGCCGGCGGCGCAGGCCGCGTGGAACATGGACGCCCAATCGAACTTGATGGTGCGCGCGAGGTGCTCGCGGATCGTCTGGTAGTACATAGCCGACTTCTCGAAGTTGCGTAGCTGCTCCTCGCGCTTCGCTACCGCCTCCGCCTCACGGCTCTTTGCGCTCCGTCGGTCACCCATGGCGCGGCCGAAGCGCCCGCGAACAGCCGCGAACAGCCGCGCGGCCCGCCCGGCCCACTGCCGAGAGTGCGGCGCGCGTGCGCTGGCAACACCGAGAGCGCTGGCCGCACCGGACCGAAATAGGTTCGTCTCCAGCAATACCTTATAATTATTATATCGACGTTTTAATATTTATTCACTACTATTAATTATTTTTTCTTAATAAAATTTTACATTAGGGGTAATATCGAACAATACGTACGTATAAGTATGTGCTACGTATAATAAAATAAAAACTTTTAAAACTTTTAAGTGAAGATATCAACATCAGTTTCTTTAAGAGATGATTTACACGCTGCCAGTTGCCGGCAGGACGGTTGGGTGTTGACTATGTCACTGGCAGATTGCGACTGGCAGTCGAGTCCACTGGCGCCTTACCGTTTACACAGTACTAGCAATTGAAAGAATTGCGAAATTGTTGCGAAAAAGCGCCATCCACCTGGCGCCAGTGCAGTAGTGTTAGTGGAAGAGGGATCAATGCATGATGATGACCTTAATATTTTTTTATTGCGTTTATAAGCATTACTCAAAATTTTATATATGTTATAATGGTTCATTTAATTTTAGTTTCCGAACTTTTATATTTAAGAAAAAACACAAATCTAGGGATATTTTAATTGATTTTTTCCCTAGTATATTTGTTGATGTGTTTGAGAGGAGGTAAATTTAGAGACCGTCTCGGGCATGATGCGCTAATATATTTATTTTTGCAAAGTGACGGAAATTTACTTAAAGTCAATTATTTGTAATTTTTGAGCTGCATGGTGCGCTTCGTTCATAATATGTTGTATGTTCGTTCGAAATGTGAAAGTAGGGTTGATTCGGTCTTTCGGCCTTCATATTAATAATGAAATTTAAAAAGTTAAAAAAAAATACTTAAGAAATAATTAAAAAACTTTTTAAATAAAATACTTGAAAAAAATAAATGAGATTAATAAAAATGTTAATAAGTTGATAGTTGGTTCCTGGGCTTCTTCAGTATTTGAATACGTCTCTCAGGTAGGAGTATCCATTGCTCAGATTCTTTGGAAATTTCCTTTTCTGCAATCCCTTATATACAGGACTTCCGACCCGTGTAAGGTAACCGTACGTTTTTTAAATAACCTAATACCCTGTTATTTTTAATGAGTACCCAGCTATTTTTATTTCAATATATTTGCTTTCTCCATATGAAATAAATATCTCACACAATTTTCAAGATGCGTAATTCACCGGCTATTCATAAATTTTGAAAAACTCATTTAGAGATTAAGTGGATAGTGAGAGCGATATATCGAAAAGGGACAGGAAATCCCTGTTACAGTCCGAAAGTATTGTTTCACAATGTAAGTTTTATAACACAATTCATTTCGATATCCTCAAACATTTTCCATTTAACAAAAAAAATAAAATGCAAGTATATATTTGCAAAAAATACACAAAAAAACAGCATTCAAGTAAATTGTTATTATTTACCGTCAGTGATTTATAATCGATAGTCTTGTTCGTTATCTATCGGTTGATATTTATTCTTCATTTTTGCAAATAGGAAAAGAGCAATTTATGCATGTTTAATTAAACGATTCATAAATAAAAGATAAAGTTTTCATTCAAAATTTGCTGATGCTTTTAAGTTTATAATCCGCAAGAATTGACAATGGTCGGAACTTCATAAAGTTTGTATTAAACCTTTGACTTATAGTAGAAACACATTTTTGCTGTCAACAATATATTGGGACGGGTGAGCCGCTTCATGTGTTTTTACGACAAGAAAATTAATATATTAAAATTTTCCCACCCTTACAGACAAAAGGCGAAACATTCATTTAATACACCGGAAAATCCTTGCGTGTTATTTATGAGGGAACCCTTTAGTTTTAGTCGTAACGAAAGTCGTAACGCAATCACTTTTGGTCACATTAATTATGCGAGTTTCAAGAATAAGTTCCTGTGCTAATTTTCTGCATTTATCGACATCAATTTTCAAATCCTGTAGACAACTCCATTTCTGACGCCAATTTCTCACTTTAAAAAATAATTCCCATGTGGTGTCTCTCATTTGCTGCAAGGAATTATATAATTCTTGTATTAAACGTGAAGTATTAATTATAGTCAAGGTTTGTGACTGCAAAGTGTTGTTTACTTTATCAACTTCTTGTAATATTAAATTTCATGCGCAAAAATAATAAAAAATATTTGTTTTATTTGGCTTCTAATTTTTTGAAATGTTTTTTTGAGAATAATTTTTTTTATATAATATGTATTAGAGTCTGCACCCTTATATTGTCTATTAATTAGACAATATAAGGGTGTTTTTTTCACGTTTCAGTATCGTATTATAGATTTTTTTTATTGTAATATGCAGTATTTATGAATAAAAAAACAATATGTTTATTATATAATATTTATAATTATAGACAAAAAAGACGTTTTTTTTTGCAAATGTCGAAGTCAATGAAACTTCACCGCCTAAAAAACATAAATTTACTTAATCTTCACCGGCTATCTTTTATCTGTCCGGCTAGCTCATAGTGTATTGGTATAGTTATACTATAGTGCGTGAACTGATGACTAACAAAGTCTATGTTCAGTTCCAAAGATTGGTGAGAGTATGAAATCGGTTTTAACGATTTCCGCACGGCGCGGCCGTCTCATTCATAACTCGATTCATCTCTGTAGTTGTAGAAAAATGGGGAAGTTTAAAATACTAAAAGCAAGCTACAATTAACTAAAGATTATATTTTTTTCAATTTAATATTAGCTTTTTAAACATCTACTTATAAATAACTTTCGTTAGATACCCTTTATATGAGTCGTGTTCCACATCATCATTTTATCTGCATTCGCCGATTAAAATTATGACACAGCGAAGCATAATTTTCCCCAACTGAAGATATTGTTTTTAAGGAACTTATATAGGTACCAATTGAAACTTGAAGCTTTTACTTTATTCTTTGAATGCACGAGTATTTCCCGTAATCATTCCGTTTTAAGAATTCGATAATTTCAGTTATCAACTCATTTCCATCGAAATCACCATTGTCATAATCTCATTGTATAAGTTGAGGTTCGTTCTATTAAAATATTAAACATGTGCTATGTTTCGTTCAGCTAGAGTCGGTAGCAATTTAGTCTGCGCTATAAATCGGACTTCATACAAATCTTGTAATGCTCAACCTTTTCACATAGACGATTTGTCAAAAATCCAGATTTAATTTTGTTTTGAATTAATATTAGAAACGAAGATATTTTTTGTCATTTTTCTTTAATACTCTTGAGAAATATACTGCTTTATATATGTTTTTAAATGTATCCCAAGCATTTAAAGTTTTACTAAATCGATGAAAAATAATAAAAAGAAAATATATAAAAAATATTGAAAAATAAAAGTTTTACTTAAATATTCCAGTAAGAATTCCAGTTTTGGATTTCGAAACGTTTTCGAGAATTACCATAGCGTACTCTTTTGATAATCATTGGCTCTCAACATTAATGTCAGTTACGAGGAGCTGGTCCGGTTCGTATTATATAATTTTAATATTTTGTGATTTTTTTGGTTTGTTTATTTTTATGTATTTTTTGTGTATTGAAATAATACAATGTATTTTTACGACCACCGTGATGCATTGGGGTAGCCGGTTAAGTCATGAATTAAATGGGCTTAAAATGAATAAATATTGGTAGTATGTACTATACATATATTGAGGGGACTATAATTATATTTTTATATAAATTATTAATAAAATTATGCTAATATCTTTTGATACGGAATGCTATAATCTATAGAATGTGTGTAAGATTACTTACTTT
Organism: Plectrocnemia conspersa; assembly: GCF_051122295.1. Lineage (NCBI taxonomy): Eukaryota > Metazoa > Arthropoda > Insecta > Trichoptera > Polycentropodidae > Plectrocnemia > Plectrocnemia conspersa. The sequence goes on along the minus strand of NW_028277170.1, from coordinate 1,034,343 downwards.
TGATAACTTTAATTGATTTAATAATATTCAAATTAAATATCATTTTATAATTCAAATTCATTTGCAGGTGTCAAAACGACCACAGTTCCTCAAAGATTAGAAATATTTAATTTGAATGACTCAATAAAAAATTTACAACCGATATGCCATCGTCACCATAAATTGTCATCTGAGATATTTTTATTTATCGCAGTGCTACGAACAACGTAATTTATAGTATATGCTGTCAAACTAACAGAGTTCGTTTCATTTAACAGAGTCACTTATCTCGATTATCACAATGGTATTTCATTGATCCGCTTATGTCGAGCAAAGGTGTTACGTCTCAATTACTTTATTGTTATTTCGACACTGGCAACGCATGGACGTTTTCATATTACACGGACGTCTTCAAATTGTTATCGCTATTCATACGTAAATGATAACGATTGGTAAATTATTGAATTTATTTATTATAAAAGAGAACTTTTGAAACTGTTAACAGAATCAGAAGTAGATCGTTCAAATGATCAAAATTTTAATATATAACGTAAGTCTTGTTGTATAAATTAATTCAAAATTGGACTTCGTTTACCAGTAGATTCCAAAAATTAAAAATGTTTTGCTAAATCTCATGGAACCATTTATTATATTTTGCTTTGGTAGCATTCGTAACAGAGATAATGGTATTTTTTTATTGAATTAAAGATTCGGTTTAACCATAACTTTTTCTGAATTATTTTCTAACAATTCAATATCAAAATCGTTATCTTGTGGATATAGTTGCTTCTTAATACTAACTGCATTTGATATCACAATATATTTATAATCATATAGCTGAATAGAATCGAAAATCATTTTTGAAAGCAGAATATCGAATGAAACTAATGTAATTTTATAAAGTTGTATTTTAAAAAGATTTAGTTTTAGTTATAATATATGAATTTTATGATTCACAGTCGAGGATAAATTTTGTCATGAAACCAAAGTAAAGTAGTAAAAATGGCAAAGAAAGATTTCAGAAGCACTCATGTTTCGCCCTTTATCTGTGAACTTGGGACAATTTTAATATACGAATTTGCTTATCGTAAAAACACGTAAAACGGCTCACCCGTCCCAATATATTGTTGACAACAAAAATGTGTTTCCACTATGCGTCCAAGAATTAACTAATATAAAGATAACCACTGTCAATTCTCGGATAATAAACTTTAAAGCGTCATGTAATTTTCAATTAAAATTGTATAATCTTCTATTTATGAATCACTCAATTGTACACGCAGAATTTTCTCTTTTAATATTTGCAAAAGTGAAGAATAAATATTTTTTGAAACTTTTAAAACGATAATAAATATTAATTATCAAATTAAATTCTATGTTACAAGCAAAAGCTCGCAGAATTGTACGCCATTATTAATTAATTCAGCAAACAAATACTCCCATTTTTGCAAATTCTCGAGAATGTCGAGACGAAATGTTTTTGCTTATCGTAGTAAAGTTATCTTATCGTCATAAAACTTACATTGTGAAACAATACTTTCAGACTGGTAACTATGAATTCCCTGTCCCTTTTCGATACACCGCTCTCACTACCTGTTCTGAATGCAGTTGTGAATTCAGTGGACCAAATATCATTGAGGGAAAGGGTTCACTTAACCCTTTGCACTCGTAATCGTTTTCGAAATTCGTTCTCTAAATAGGTTTTGCGAAATAGAAGAATATCCGGAGAATTTTTCATCTAGAAAAATTGTGTGAGATATTATTATATATTGAAGTTCAAATGAAAGGGTACCTGTAAAAAATAACAAGGTTTTCGGGTCCTTCAAAAACGTGTGGGTACACAGTTCCGGTTCTATCCTTGTGGGAAGCCCTACTTGAGGGACCAGCAAATATTATAAATTTCGCGAACAGATTACATTGATTTACAATAACAGTGTACAAAATATTAGTATTAGATTACATGAGTAATGACTTCATCATTACGAATCATAATTTTATTTTGAATTGACTCACAAATGAGTAACATATAGTCCAATCAAATAAGGCGAAATAAAGGCTAAATCTTGGAATGAATGCTAGAAAGCCTTAGACCTTTGTTTTGACGTTTTAAAGACGGGCTGAAAAGTTTCGTGCCTGCTAATCAAGATAACAAAGGTCACGAAAATTCGTTTCTTTTTCATCTTATATCTCGCTTCCTATGCGTCGCACGCCATTAGATGCTTCACAAGACTTGTAGAGAATTGTGTGAGATAAATATGGCATATGGAGAAGGCAAATATTATATTGAAATTCAAATGACCCGTTAAAATAACAAGTTTTTCGGATCTTTCAACGGACTTCTTGGAAGCACCGTATATCGTTGCATAGAAGGCTTCACTCAATCTTGCTTTACTTTTTTGTCGTCCGATGGTGTGTTGCTTCCACAACGGTTACGCAACAAAGAAATATATTTTATTGCATCGTAGGGTAATTACGACTGTTGTTTGTTTGTTCCCATTTTTCCCCTGGACATAACGAGAGCTATTGTGGTGGTCTCTTCAGTTACAGTATTTTATCACGTCCACCCTTATAATTACCGTGATTACAGTAATTAATTGCGCGAGTTTCAAGAAGAACCCTTACAATGTCACTTAAATTTATTTATAATATATAAAAAAAAGTAAAAGTTAAAAAAATCATTTTAATGTGGAAATTGTGTCGCGCATTCGGTGGTAATGCCAGCTTATACCTTCTTGTCTTAGAGGGATCATTGACTGTAACAGTCCGACTTTTATCGTTTTCAAAAAAGAAAGGCACAATGACGCTGCCTAACCACAATGCGCACCAAACAGTCATATTATGGACCGTCGCCCCAAATGCGGTAATTTTGCTTATTAACATACCCAAAGAGGTGTAAATGTGTCTCATGTCTTTTGAAAGAGAAAATTACAAATTAGATAATTTTTCATTTGTGTTTGTTTTTTTTATAAAAAAATATACTCAATTATTTGAGTCATCGTATTTGTTTTCTCGAATAAATTTTACCAAATCAATCTGTGTTTGCCAGGAGGTATTTGAATTGTTATCGTAGTCCGAGATCTTATGTCAACCTAGATTGCACGCCCTGAACATGGTCGTTACGTTCGGTCAAAGTCAAAAGAAAAGGAAATAGGCTGTAAAACATAAATGTTCTATTTATGACTTTGTACAAACGACCTATAATAGTGTACCAAGTTGTTTCTATTATTAATTCATGTTACACGTGCGCAGAATGTGAACAATTATTTTCACAGTTTCAAAAAAATAATATGCTTTTGTTATGAAATTTTAAATTTCACAGATTTATAAAAAGTACCGGAACGCGCTCCTGCTTGGAAGAAAAGTGCCGGGGCGTTGCCCCGGCTCGCCCCGGCGCACTATACCAGTGGTTGTAAAGATTGTTCATTTTCTAAATCCATTAACACGTAATATACTTGCTGATCCACTTCCTTGATGGCATTTGAGTCTTGAGACTCATCGTGTGTCTGTATGATATTGTTTTTAATACAGACATTAGTTTATCCCATCTATTCCAAAAAATGTAATCATGCTAGCATTTGAAGCAGAATTTTTACAAACCTAATTAAAGCTGTGAGACACAGAGCACATATATGGCTTGTTCATTTTTCGATTAATTATGGCTTGTAGACCATTATAAGCATCAGACACATTCGTCCCACTGTTCTACCCTTGATCTCTGATGTTTTAAGTATCTAGTCCATCTTTTTCTAATTTATCGATAATTTCATTGGCTAAACCACTACCCGGTTTTTCTTTAGTCGCTGTGAAATATATAAAGCTTTCTTCAATCGTAATATACTTGTCATTAATAACTATATATCGAATAATTTGGCACATTTGTTCGCGATGTGATACATTAGGTGTACAATCAACCATTAAAAATAGTATTTTGATTAAAAAATAAGAAACAATCCCTTTCTTATAATTAGTGGTGTTTACCGCAATGGTCGTATTGTATCAGCTTCTTTATTCTATTAAATTTAAAAAAATCTAAATTATGTCTATCAATAATTTCTTGCGTACCTCTGAGAAAGAAATTATTTTTCTTACAAAATAAAATCACATCTAACACAACAAGTAAAATATTTTGACTAATTTTATTTTTCCATCTATATTACTTTTTGCAACGAATCGTCTATAAAACAACCGATTTTCAGCTTCTTTTCAAAACAATTCCATTGAAGATATGCATCACGAAGAGATGCAGAATTCTCATCATTTGAAATTCTGTTTGAATTCTTCCAATCTTTAAATCCTCGATTTTGATTCTAGATAGCAAAATCTGATTTTCCTTCTGTAACAAAAATATTTCACAGAAAACAAAATAATGATATGGACTATTTTGAATAAATAAGCCAATTATTCGTTTTCTGTTTAAGCATTTCCTCAAAAACCATTCCTTCGAAAATTTTCTCTCATCCTCTGATGCAAATTTCTTGAAATTTGCGAATTCTCTATGCTCCGGTCCATGTTCAATTATAATATATTTTATATTATCAGTGATCATTGGCCAGAAAGGAGTATCGTTAAAATGAATAGATATCAAGTTTTCTTTTGAATTTTCTTGCATTTATATTTTTCTTTAACTAAATTATCTTCCTTTATTTTGATTTCTTTAATATAAATTTGAATAAAAATTGATTTTTAAAATGTATCGGGCCAAATAATACGTGCCCAACTTTTTTTATTAACATTAAAAATTAGTGTTTATTTATATTGTTAATATTTCCTTGAATCGATTGCAGTTAAATTTTATGCATTTTCGACTTGTGCTGGTATTTTATAAACATCAATTGTGTTTTCATTGTTTCCATTTTTCGATATTATTATTGAAAATAAATATGTTTTTTGCATTGTGCGTGTATTTTTCTAAAGATAAATAAATTCAAAATAATAAAACTGTATTTTTTAACATTATGAAATCATCACTATTTTAGGACAATAAAATCCTATTATTGCTTTTAAACATTGGAATGTGTAAAAACATATTAAAAATTTCAAACATACAGTAGCCCCCCCCCCCTCCAAAACTGCATTTCATTTATTGATATACTATGAATCTTGATAAAATCAAAATATTAAAAATACTATTGAAAAATAAATTAATATTGACTGACTAACTTTTGTCCATCTTTAGAAAAAGCTGAAATCACTTTAGGTTACCAATATATGAACACTTGTTAAAACTCTTATTATGCAAATCACCAGTCGCTTAATTATTTTTACAATTTCTATTCCCCAATCTGTGCATTTTATTTTTGATATTTAACAGAATTTTCGCATAAATAAACAATTTTAATTCCAGAGATTTAATATCAGTTGCTCTTTCTGTGAAATTCATAGTAGAATCCTGCAATCGCATTTGATTTTCATCATTTGATTCCTGGCAAAATCAAATATATTGTTTGAATATTAATTATTACCAACTTCGTTTTGGCATCCCCTCAATCTTGCGACCTGAAGCATATGCCCTTCTATGCCACGGTCCTGTTACAGTGAAAGGGACAATAAGCTAATATTCTTGAGAACAACAAACCAAAAACGTCCTGTAAATAAGTAGCGTTTTTTCCTAGTCCTAGTTAGTTACTAAATACATAAATAATGATACATTGTCAATAGGAGGTTTTCACTAACATTTCTTCTACTGAAATACAGACAGAATATTCAAAAACATAACTATAACTAATTGTACCTTTACGTAATTAAGGAAATAAGTTATACTAGACACATAAATTTAATGATATATTAATAGCACCTGTGAAAAATATAGTAATTAAAGTTTTTTATATACTGTATTGTGTACTTACACATATCGTTACACCCCTCGGTACAGACGATCCATCACAGTGCAGAAATTTAGCACGTGATGATCATGTGCTATACGATGTTTTCTACAATAAAGTTGAAAATATATAAACGTTAATATGGAATTAAAGAGAGAGAGAGAGGGAGAGATCTTTTTTATTCAACAGATTAACCCTTTTTGTGTAATATTATATAACACAAGTTTTTAATTATTTTTAAATTTATTATTTTATACTTTAATGCCATAATAATCATGCTTTAATACATTTAAATTACTGGTAAACCAGTTTTAACCTAAAAATTTACCGATTTACCGGTAATGCAATTTAATAAAAAATTTGCATGCCCTAGTGACACTAGGGCATGCAAATTTATTACACCTAGTGACACATTGAGAATTCTCTAAAAAACAGTAGGAAGCCTGAGCCGAACCTTATCATTATTGAATGGATCGTATAACTTGTTCAGCTATTTTATATAAACGGGATTTTTTTATTCATAAAAAATGATGAATCAATTGACGTTGAAGCAAAATGGAACAAATAAAAAAAGCAAAAGGCTACAGGAATACTGAGAAAAATACACTAATACAAGCAATACAGAAACTAGTACACAAATACGGTTTATTTCGTTTAATAAAACCAACTTATTTATGGTGGGGAAAGTTAAGTGCACAAATATGTTCGATAAAATATAACTATTTTTAACTAAAATATAACTGTCTGATCCACAAAAAATAATTAAAAATAGACGTGAAGTCACTCTCTAGGCTGCCCAATCGATAATATAGGCTGGAGTCACTGGCGGACTCGAGGGGGGGCATGGGGGCAATAAGGCCAATTAATTTAAACGTTTTAACATAATGCACTGTTATTTTCGCATGCTTCATTGTAACATTATTGGGAAAAATTAGGTTTACAGACTCTATGCTGGAAAGAACAGAGACGTCATTTGAGGGGGGCATGTGGGGGCATTGGCCCTCCCCCCCCCCCCACCTTGTATTTGGCCTTAAAATGCATGCCATTTAATGAAATACATATTATGATTATTAATGGAATCAAAGTAATAAAAAAAAACTATCACTTACTGGACAAGTAACAAAAATAAATATACTTTCATCAAAATAGGGTATAAATTCCAGTAGTGTAGCGGCAAGATATACAAAAATATAATTAAAAACGCGAAGATTAAATTTGTAATTTCTTGTTAAATTCATAAATATAAATAAAATATATTTGTTTATTTGGTAAAAAATATTATAATTGTATTAAATAAAGAATACTTTTTTCAATTTCTCCTTATTTTTATTACCAAACCCCCTCCACTTTGGCAAAATTCTGGCTACACTACTGATCAGTTCACCAATAAAGACAAATGTATGAGTGTTACCAGTTGGATTATTTGCTTCGTGCAGGAGTGATGTTAGCATGCAGAGGTACGCATCTTGATTTTTAATATTAATTTTATAAATTATTGTTTGGTACGTTTATTTTCTGCATTTATACAGAACAATTACAATGCATTTTATCGTTTTCAGTACTAAAATTACAATAACTATAACGACCCTGACTATTATTAAAATAGTTATTTCGTAATTATAATTATGTTTTTTTAAATTAAATCATTAATTTTTACATGTCCGTTTTCACATCGGTCATTCGAGTGTTAGCATGACTTTTGCGCATGCGTCAAATTAAATTATCAAATATACGTGTGGTCTGAGTAAAACCAATATTTACTTATTTTAGTTCACATAAGCAATTACATAACTATATTTATTTAAGATTAAAAATAGCAAAATTATTCCTTATTTTTGATTAATAGAATAAAATAAGAATTGTTTAAATTTAATACCAAAAACAATTTCATCTGCAAAAAATATGATAATAAACAGATATATCCAATAAAATTCTATATTTTAGACAAGCATCTCAATGTTGGTGCATTTGTGGTAAATATATAAAGACAATCAAATTCAAGTCAAGAAAATCAAATAAAGCTTTAAAATAATTTATTAATAAAATAATACAATATTGCACAAACGATATTTACATTGTATTTAAAATACTCAAAATTTACATATCTTATATTGTAATTATAATGTTTCAGTTTTTCCTTAATAACATACTTCAGTTTTCTAATTACAAACAGTCTTCATATAGCGTGACTAACACATATGTTGCAGTTATATACATATTTTAAATTAAAAACCTATAGTGAAAATACACCTAAATTCTATACTTCCATATAATACTTTTTTACAATTCGTATGCGTGAGATAAAATGTGAAATAGCAAAAAAACATATACCATGCTAATTTCACAATGCCTTAACACAACACAACACTTATATAGCAAAAGCAAAAATACTACTAAAGGATGAACAGCTTATAAAAATATATAATTTCTTATACTTAAGATTCACCATTTTCTGTCATCTAATTACAAACAGTCTTCATATGGAGTGACTAATAATTGACTATGCATACATATAAATCTATGAAATTTCAAATCAACAAGTATAAGTGTTAACATTTTAACAAATCCAATAGCAATGAGAAGTGTTTAGACTATCTATGTTACTTAAAATACTTGACTGGTTGAGAGTTGATAAAAATACCTTTTGCGCTGAATAAAAAATAACGATAAAAAAAAACACTTGGATAGCAAAATATACAATTTTTTACTATATTAAGCAAAAAGCTTCAAAAGATACTTGAGAATTTTAGGCACAATTTGATTTCTAAAAATGAATTTTATTAAGACTTAACTATCACGCTATTCTAATACAAATATTTGTATTCGCGAACAGTGTCGTCGATAAGTCCATTCAAGATGGTCTCGGTGAGCATATTCTTCACAGTGGAAACGTGCTCTTCCATATCCACCCATTCGGCTTCTTCTGTGTGAAGCTCTCGGGTCAGTAGCTCGTCGACGTGATATTGGGCTTTTTGGGCATAGCTACCGTAAATATCTTCTTTGCAAACAACCGCATGCTCCAAATGTTGTTCGGCTAAGGACTGGATCCTTCTACAAATGTTGTTTCGCATCGATGGAGAATAATATTTGCAGTAGTCCCACGGATTGTTCTTTTTATTCAGGTCTCGGTACTCGGTCGCAAACAGTTCGTTGCATAAATCATACAAGAACATATTCTCAATTAGATGAGATTTCGAGCTCTTCGTCGACGATTGACTTTCGATCAAATGCATGTCGGCCTTGTCGACGGTAGAATAACACCCAGACAAGAAAGGTATCCAAACATGTTCGAAGCACACCTTGACTGTCCGTTCGATTTGATTTCCACCACTTATATCTTTTGCATCTTTTTTTAATGTACCTTCCACAAATTTCACGGTGTCTTCCGAAGGTGGTATGTATGGTGGCGGCGGTTTGTCTGGTATCTCTCGCACCAAAAAATACTGCATTGGCGAATTCTGCTCCAACAGCGCCTTGATCTAAAATAAACACAAAAGTGGCAAAAATCATACAGTTTAATTTATGATAATATAATGAAGCAATCAGTTTTTTAAATCAGATTTTACAAACTCACCTCCATTTCCACGGCCAGTTGCTTTTTTTTCAGTTCTTCATATACCATTGACGTTGTGGATACAAATTTTTCTCTTAGGTGTTTCTCTTGATCGTTACGTACAGAGAGCTGCATGTTCCGATTTGATTTTTTCGGCGGTATAGACTTGATCTTTCTTCGTTCGTCTATAAAAGTGCACTCCCTCTGAGCCTTTACTCGAGCAATGTTCAAAGTCAACGCCTCGACTATTTTATCGCAATCCAAAAGGTCCATTCTTATGAACACCTTCTCGAAGTTGTTCAGCAGAAACTTTTTAAGACTGCCAAAAGTAATGATCTTGCGACCCACAAGCGTCTCTACGAGCGACAGTAAAGTGCCGAACAAGCACAACATTCGCTCTTCAAGCGAGAGATGATTCGATTCACTAGGCTGATTTTGGGATAAGTATATTTTCTCAATCACATTCCTAAATTTTACTTTGGCGACCGAAACGATAGCATTTCTACCACAATATGCTCTAAAGTAATGGAATAAGATGGCACCGATAGTTTTAGCCAGACCGTTTCTGCCGTTTTGTGATTCTTTCCTGTGCATGTTTAGGGGCACGAACAGATCGAACACATCTCCTGGACCTGTTGATTGCATTTGTACAATTCTCATATCCGCTGTGTTGATCGAATTTGTTTTGGGTCGATTCGCGATCGTATCGTGACGCTTTCGACAAGCAGGAATACGATCCTCCGACAGCCGCTTCAGGTTTAAAACGACTTGCGTGTGCGGCCGCTTGTGTGTGATAGTTTTCAACGCTATAACATTTTTTCGTAGATCCGAATGCAAATCGAGAATCTCGTTCAACTCTTTCTTGCGGTTTTGCATATCTTCAGCGTCGGGCACGATCTCGAGTCTATAATCATTTTTTTGTTGCTCGCAAGTACCGAGTGTGACGGATCTTTCGGTGCACAAGACAGTTTTGAAATGTTTCAGTTGCCGGAACAGGTTTCGCCGCCTGTCTTCCGAGAGTTTCTTTTGAAAATTGCTCATGAATCTAATCTCATTATATTCGCTTTGCAATCTCATGAGGAGGGCGCGCTGTCTCTTTTTCAAAGATGCATTATCGTCGTACAGGGTCTTTCGCATCTTCAACGTGTTCAGTTTGTTTCTTGTCAAGTTTATCGCGTTTTTCTCTCTGATACTCCGAGCGGTGTCAAAATACTTATCTAACAGTTTCTCCTCTTCGATATGTCGACTGACCTGCATTACAATTAACATTAGCTTCCGATCAATCGAACAAATATTATAATATATAATGTAATAAATTATACTGACCATGTGAGCATATAAATCGTTGAGTCTTTCAGCAAATCTTATTGATAAGTCCGATGTTCGGCCGTTGGTATTTTTTCGGTCGTAAGAGTTATTCAAGATGTCGTACGAATCTTTTGAAGAATCTGAGGCGTCTTCGGAATTATAAGAATCTTCAAGTTCAAATTTAGTCTCCAATTTGACGATGCGCTTTTGCATCATGTTGCTTATTTTGTTTTCAGACGTTTTTCTTAAACTTGATAATTTCTGAAAGAGCAAAAGTTTTTCAGTTCTTTATTAATTTGGATGAAAAAACACTTAAATTTTCGTACTTAATACATTAAAGGCCACAGACGCATTTATAAGTCACATTATCGTCATTTAATATTAGGAAAGTTGATATCGAAAATTTTATATAGTGAATATAGATTATAAAAACGCGTAAAATTAAATGGTCAGAATAAAAATAATAAACGGTCAGAATAAAAATTAAAAACGGGCAGAATAAAAAATAATAATGGTCAAAAAAAAATAATAGATGGTCAGAAATAAAAATAACACGGGGTCATAATAAAGTAACGTGCAGCCACAGTCACATATTTTACGCAGGAAACTTATTATCTCATTCCAATTATTGTGATATTCATATATCCATCTTTGCTTTTGAACAATTGTTTAATGAAATTAAGTAGTATTAAAAAAAGAAAAACCTTTATTAATAATTATATTATAAATTTTATTAATTAGGGTCGTAGAGTAATAGTTGGCGCTGTTAACGAGAGCTGTTGATTCAGCGTTGGCGCGTCGGAACTGCCAAGTTATCAATGAGAGATGCAGGCGTTGCAGTCGAACAATTGTACCAATCTTATACGATTCTTGTAAAATTGAATCAGACCATGTGTCAACATACATCTTACCATTTAAAATAAATTCTGACCAATCCAATTTAAATTCTAACTAATTAATATAAATACTGACTAATTTATATAAATTCTGACCATCTAATATTTCTTCTGGACGATGTATTCTGACCTTTTAATATAAATTCTGACCTGAAAAATGCGAGCCTATAAAAACAGTATACATATGTATTTACATAATATTATTTTAAGGGATTATTTATTTCAATTCGTTTAGTATACAAATGTTTTGGATCTTTGAATGACTTTTTACTAACACTGTTTTATGTCTCAATCGTAAAACTGCCAGAAGGTTCTTAACGATAGTTTTACCAATTTTTCAAGCACAATACAATAAAAAACTAATATCTTACCTCTTCGATCTTCACCAAGCATACCAAAATGCCGTTGTAAGATTGAAGGAGGGTCTCCGCATTATCAAAGCAGTTGTCGCCCGACTGAATGTTACTTTCCATGTTTTCAGCTTACGATTATACTCTGATAAAGAACATAAAATAGATTATGAATTGTCTAAAACTACACAGTATATGATCTTAAAGCATGTATAGATAAACAAGTTTAATAGATAAACGCATTTATATTATTAAAAAAATGGCCAGCCAAATTACATGATGTTTTCTCAATGATATTGTGAAAAGTTATGCGCCTTTTTCATTTATAATGCATGTGTGCAATTTAAATCCAGAAAGTCGGATTAAGATCAATTGCGGACAACTATTCATTCATTAGCATAAGGTCTCTAAATGGGGACAATCTGCGTCACATGAATAACAATTGAAAATGCACGTTAACATTTAATACATAATTTATAATAGACCGCGAACTGTTGTTGAGATAAATTAACCAACGCCAGTTTTTGTGAATTCGTAAATAAAGGCGTGAATTAAAACAGCTAAAAGTTATTATTTTTACATAAAAATTTAATTAGATATTCATATTACAGGGGTATTAAATTCATGGTTTTCGATGGTACATATATACAGAGCGAGCAAAAAAAAACGCATCACTTTTTAAAATCGTAAAAAAATACGATATTTTCGTCATCGCTTGCTGAAAATCTCGAATTTTTTTTTATGTTCATTTAGGGGTAAGTCTCCATTGTTTTCTAGTAGTTATCTAGTCAGTTGACTGACAACTTATTTAAACTATAATACGCTTTTTAGTTTCATATGAAGGTGATGCGTTTTTTTTGCACACAATTTACAGAAAATTATTATATAAAATTAATTATTTTTCAGAAAATTATTCTATGAAATATATTTTTTGTGAGAAAAATAGTTAATTTATATAATTTTTTTTAAAAGAACAAACAGTTTTGAGAACACCAAGTAGTGCTTAATATAAAATTAGAAGAAAACTGTAGAATTACACAACTCAAAACAGTGCAGCACAATTGCAAAATTGTCATTTATTTATTTAGATTAAATTAAGACCATTGTGACCTAACAGGTTACCCCAATGCACCACGATGGTCGAAAACATGAAACATGTCGATGGTCATGCAAGTCAAGATTGAAGAAAGCTTTATAGATGTTATAGTGATTAAAGAAAAACCGGGTAGCAGCTTATCCAATAAAATTATCAATAAATTAGAAAAAGATGGACTAGATATTTCAAACATCAGAGATCAAGGATATGACAATGGGACAAATAAATCTGTAGAGTTTGCTCGCGATAAGGATTACTTTTTGTGAATGTATTGTATACATGTATATGAGAGGGAGAAGCTATATAGGCGCGTAGGTCTATTGATTTAGAATATTCGTCTCGCTTTCTCTTTTAAGGACATTCGTTGATTCCTCATCGCTGTTATTCATTATTAAAAAGAAATGTAGCAATTATTATGAAAATTAAATTTATTGTATTATTGTTTCAATTATATTAATTAATTAATTATGGTTCATCTAGTATTTTTAGAATAATGTCTAAACTTGGAAAAGGAAAACCACTTTCCGCCCAATCCAAGGAAATAAATGTCTACCAATTTATAAAGGACTTTTTGTAATATCATAAATGTATGTTAAATAAACATGTATTTTCTTATTAAATTAATAATAATTAAATATTCTGAGCGAAATTGTTTTGAGTCAGAATGCACACGCATACAACTACAAACCGGAATCCTAATCGCGAGTGTACTCTACAGGCCATAATTAATCAGAAAAATGAACAAGCCATGTATGTTCCCTGTGTCTCACAGCTTTAATTTGGTTTGTAAAAATGCTGCTTCAAATGCTAGAATGATTACATTTTTGGAATAGATGGGATAAACTAATGTCTGTATTATAAACAACTTTTTTTATGGGCCTCAAGAGCAAATGCCATTAGTATATACAAAGGCGGCGCATGCATCAACACAGTGCGAGACACAACGTATCACCAGCCGTCTCTGAGTATATAAGTGTTAATAGATTTAGAAAATAAACAATCAGTAGTGTCGGAATTATAAGCCTATTGAAACAAATAAATTTTAAATTCTTGTGTAACTATCTGCAAAGAAATTAATATTGCAAGAAGTTATTAATTTGTGTGTGGAAGGGATGGTTGTTTTTTAATTTATGATATTCTTAGCAGTTTGTTTGAATGGTAGATTCAAAATATATTCAACATCTTTTGTGACCTGCTACTCAAACGTGCCACTAACCGCACTCACAAAAAATAGCCAGAAAATTTTGGCACGGGTGCAAAAAACTTGTAATTATATTACTAAAATGAAATTGATCAACTTAAAAATTTCAAATGTTTTTTTCCATCAATTTTTTTAATTTTTCAATTCATCGACTTGAACAATTTGGCGCCCTTTCCATAGTTCAGCTGAAGCAAGTGCCTCTCTCGCCTCATCTTCGTACTGGCCCTGGCACAGAATTTTTAAGTCAAAAACTTAACAAAATACTACAGAAGCAATATGTAGAATTACTTGAATCGTACACTTCCAACAGATTATTCATAGTTAAACAATATAACGAATATTCTGAATTAAAAGTAAAAAGAGCTGGAGTACCACAAGGAAGTGTCTAAGGCTGATACTCTACTTATTGTTACATATAGAGAATGTCATAATTGCAACATGATACAGCAAGTGGGGGAAAGAAATGGCGAATACCACCGAAAAACTTTAACAAGCCGCGATAGGATCATCAATTGGAGCAAAAAATGGAAAATAAAGTTGAAACTTCACTAATAAAAATATAACTCATCTGTTTCGAGTGAACATATAAAAAAATATTAAATAATTGTCATTTATAAAAAGAAGATACAACAGTGGATCAAGATTAGATCTTTGGGACACTCCAGACACGATCAAATACTACTTTGAATACTGTAAAGTCGTTCCGAAAGAATCTGTTTAGGTCACTGGAAATTATTAATCAACTTGTGAATATATATTGGAACCAGCCAGTAGTGGTGAGTACATGACATGCGACTATTAATTTATCGCTGGTTTTATTTTGGAATTCACCTTCGAACATTGTGTTGATATGTCTGGTCCGGACCTCTTTGAACGCCGAACTTAGTGAACATTGTGAAGAGTTGTATAACCTTAATTTTGTAACATCTGAGGTAAACAAATCAACGATATTTTTTTATCTCAAAAAAAAAAACATGGTTAAAATTTGGATATTTTTAACATTTCATGACTCAATTATCTCAAACTTATTTTAGGTTAGATCGTAAAATAAAATATAATTTTGAAAACGTTGGCCATAACATACGAAATATCGACACTATTTCGCGAAAACGAAGTCGCTGGTATACACAAGCAAACAAAATGGCGTCACCGGCGACGTAAATGCGCATATCATTAAACCTATACCGCAGCTGGACGTTTTTAACGTTACCAAGCTTAGCAAATTATGATGTAATGACAAACCAGCTGCACGTCCGTCTCCACCAAACACTCGGAGATACGCTGGGCGGATTCCGAAGCGGATCAGGCTAATCAATTGAAAATGTCCTGGCGCTCTTTAATAGCCCATAATCTTCTAGCTAACCATTATCAAATAACGCCATGTATGTGAAAACAAGCGATGTAGGTGGATTATTGCCACCGTCGCCGATAGCAAAAGCGATGACAGTCAAGATAATAACGGGCGCTCGCGAACGTGAGTCCAACTGTCATCCGCAAAAGGTAACGCTATACAACAATTCAGATTTGACACATTATACGGATCATCAATTTAAATTTTTAACAATAAAACACCGCAGAATTATTAACTGTTACATGTCCGTTTTGCATACACAATTAAAAATAAATTAATAATTTATAAATTATACGCTGTTATAAAATGTCTATGAAACTCAATTTGACAGTTACGAAACGTACATTTGCTGTTCAAATCCAAAACTAATCTATACAAATTAACCAAACCCAACTTGACCTAATGAAAGTTCTTAAACAAATTATAGTTTTAGAACTTATAGGCGGAAATGTACAGACAAACGTTGTTTTTCAAATATTTCTCTAAAGTTTGTCTACACATCGATAATAATGTTTTTAAAATATAATAGCTATTTTTATCGATATAAATATGGACTTCTGATATGAGAGTATTGGTTAAAGGGTATTCAATACAAATTTTGGTAAATAGGAGGGAACCGAAACAAATATCACCTCTCAGAAGTCAAAAATCCACGTCAAAAGTAATAAAATGTTAAATCACGCACGCACGAACATTCGCATACACATGCACGTACATATACACACGCACACACGTACATACACGCGTACGCACATTCACGCACAAACACACGCACGCACGCAAGCACACGCACACACACGCACTCACGCACACGCACGCACGCACAAATACGCACGCACGCACACGTGGACGTGTGCGTGTGTGGACGTGTGAACGCTCATCGATATAGTATTGGTGAGAAATATTTTAGGGTGACCACACGTTCGATTATTTTTTCCTTTTTTAATTTAATTTGTTAAGGAAATTGTAAAATATAATTTTCTTGCTTGTTTTGTTTATTTATATACATATTTAACTCAAAAATATGATAGCAGTTTTGGAATCACACTCCAGGTTGAATAACTGTTTAATATAATATTCAATTAAAATACTAATAGAATATTACAGAAATTGTTTTATTGATTACAAAATAGTACAAAATAACACAATATGACAATAATTTATAATAAAAAAGAATACATTATAATTTTTTAATGAATTTCCAAAGTATGGTCACCTTACTATTATAACAGCCCT
Source organism: Plectrocnemia conspersa (assembly GCF_051122295.1). NCBI lineage: Eukaryota > Metazoa > Arthropoda > Insecta > Trichoptera > Polycentropodidae > Plectrocnemia > Plectrocnemia conspersa. The sequence continues at coordinate 1,017,551 of NW_028277170.1, read as the reverse complement.
GACTTAGCATTGGTAACGTTTTCATATCGCTGTAAACAAATTCGCGGAAAACTGTGTATGTATGCATACATGTGTACACGCACCCTTATTTCCAACACAACGATAATGAGCGTTGACATTTTGGATGGACTATATGTACATACAGACGCCTACAACTTCGCGCCTTTCTAAACGCTTACGCAAGCGCACACGTACACTCATTCGCACACACATACGCACATGCACACGTGTTCGGGCATATCCACACGCTCTCGCAAGCGTATACGCACACGCATACGCACACGAATACGCACAAGCATACGCACACGCATACGCACACGCATACGCACACGCATACGCACACGCATACGCACACGCATACGCACACGCATACGCACACGCATACGCACACGCATACGCACACGCATACGCACACGCATACGCACACGCATACGCACACGCATACGCACACGCATACGCACACGCATACGCATACGCACACGCATACGCACACGCATACGCATACGCACACGCATACGCACACGCATACGCACACGCATACGCACACGCATACGCACACGCATACGCAAACGCATACGCACACGCATACGCACACGCATACGCACACGCATACGCACACGAATACGCACACGCATACGCACACATATTCGCACGTACAAAAGTCATAACAAAGTATATTTTGTATATATAAACTTATAAAATTAGATTCAATAAAGTAGTATAGAATTTTAATAAATGTTAAATACTAACAATTATTTTTGCAGTAGGAGGAAAGACTAATTATATACTAAACATATTTACCAAAAATATGAACAGATTTAAAATAATAATTACATTCCTTATGGTTATATATCTATCGTCATGGGCGAAGAAAGAACTGAAGCAAGAGTGATTTTAGAAATATATGAAAAATTACGTTTTTAATAAGTATATATTTTTTGTAATTCAAAAAATAAAATTTAAAAAAAGCTAGTGCATTAAAAGCTTGAGTCTTCATTGTCATTAACAACTCGTTTTTTTAGCGTTTTTCTTTCAGTTTTAACTTCTTGAGTTTGTAAAGTTAATCCATGCTCACTTTTTAAATGTTTAATCATTGATGATGAATTTCCATACTTATTGGTTAGTATTGATGAGTATAAATTACATTTACAGCAATTTGCTGAATCCGTGCGTTGCGTGAAATAATCCTACACTATTAATTCCTTGCCATTTTGGTTCATTTTAATTTATACTTCAGTTATTAATTACAATTTTTAACCTTTAGAATATTAGTGCTTTGTTTTAGTAGAAATTGTTTTTATGTGTAAAATATCTTTAAAATAGACGAGTAATCACAATTTTAGCAAATTATCATTGTTTACAGAATTTTTACTAAAATCTGCGAGATTTGCGTGTTTACACAGAAAAGTTGTTGGTACTCTTAGGTTAATTAATAATAATTTCTTTCTTACTGCAATAAACATATATTCTCAAGTCTGCAATACACTTCTATGGGCGACATTCATATTAGAAAATTACCGAACTATGATAATGAACGCTAGATAACCAAACGTTTCTACTGCGACGGCGACGGCATGATTTTATTGCTTTTGACGTGGATTCTAAACAAAGACCATCTTTAGAAAAATGCACGTGATTTACTGAAATGGAGCTTAGTGAAATGAAAATATTAAAAAAATGGTCAATGACTGGCCAATTTTTTCCCCCCTAAAAAGTGTGAAATTACGTCCCTGTTGACAAGTAGCATACATATATGTGTTTTGGTGTATAAAACGTTTGAATAGCTATTATATATCAATTTACAGAAAGTCAATAAGATATTTATGATTTATTTATACTTTCTGCTACAATATTAAAAGTTTTTCTCATTTTATTTCTTATATTTTAAATACCAAGACTGTGACTATCAGTTTTTTATACCTATAGATTTTGTTTATTTTTATTTCAAAATGTATTCGTTTTTTCTTTTCCTTATGGTTCGAAGTATGAAAGGTTTTGGTCAAATGTCATTTATCCTTTGTGGCAACTCTGAGGTTGCGGTGAGTCTTTGCGGCGATGGTTTCGTCGAAATGGCTGTTCCTGATGTTATCCCTATGTGCCCTGGAGCTAATTTCTGCCAAGAAACACCGGCTGACGGTCACCGTAAGTCGTATTTCGATCGTCTTCATTTTATTTCGTCCACACCATTATCATCCAACTGTCAAATTCTCGATCATTTTCAGGAAGACCGCCGGAAGTACATTGCGCTGAGCACCTTTGGATTTTACCAAGGTGGAGTCCTCGAGGTCAAGATGTACAACATGATGCTGCGGACTAAAGATCCCCACTCCACCAACGGGATGGTATATATGACACTCTTCAACCACATATTATTTACCCTCGTCGAATATCTAGCTTTCAATTATAATGCTCAGAATCGCTTCGAAACATTCATCTTCCATTGTATGTATAGTTTAGTTTGAATTATATCAAAATTTAGCATATTCATTGACATTAAACTATTTAAACTATGTTTCTTAGCATTGGTAGACTGCTATATAGGTGTTGTATGTAATTCACGAATAGTAAATATTATTGACTTTGGTTTCTTATCTACTCGATATAGCTATTCATTAAATACACATACAGCGCTTCACAGAAAAAAACTTTCTACTTATACATTTAATTACAGTAATAACATTAATAACTAGACCACAATGCGTCCACCAACTGCCAGTACCTGTATAAAAACAATTATTCAAGTCTACGACAATTGGATGAAAAATCATATAATAATTTATAATATTAAAATTGATAAAGAGGTTATTTAAAAAAATAAAGGCAGTTTTTTGGTTTAGACGTCAAAATTAATATTTACAGAAATTTTATCGTTTTTATTGATTATGCTGAATTACTGTCATGGATTTAAAATATCCACTAAATGGAAAATTTAAATGGAGCTATGATTTTTCATTATGTAGACTTTTGCTTTTAGTTATTTTAATAATAATAGTCTTGCAAATTATCTACAAAAATCGGTATGTTAGTAAAAAACAATATAAATAAATTACTTCAAATTTTTTCGGTATTTATGTCCCAACTCTATAATGGCCTAGTTATTAAACGTGCTGTTATTTTTCTTTATTATTTTGCCTATTTATATAAATAATTGAAAAAATACAGTGGAAATCAATTGCCGCCAATAGTTTATCCATATTTATAACTGAGCAAATATTTTCCATGAAACAATTATCTTGACTAATGTATTGTCACACATAATTGAATCACGGTGTAACAAATAATACGTAATAGAAAACGTCTAGACAAGCAAAAGGGTCATGAAATGATAATATTGTTTTGAACAGCTCTTTAGCATTTTTCAATATTTAGTTGATCATGTTTACATAATACCAGTTAATAATTCCAACAAATACATAAAAGATGAAATCATATTATCGCCTCGCGTTTGTAGCTTTCAGTATTTACAATTTAAAATACCAAAGCCTTCTCAAATATTACTAAATAAAAGATAATTTTAATTATATAAACTTTTGTATTAACCGCTTCCCGGGCCCGAAATAAAGTGTACCGTTTTGGGCAAGCACACACGCATATGTGCTAACTCATATTGAAAAAATAATATTGTTAGCATACACATTTGCCCGACATTTTTAACAACACAATTTTACGAAGTTTATGAACCAAACTGTCGTTTCTTTTTTATCTTGACGGTGGTTCTCAATATTTTTTTATAAAAAAAATAATAAATAATTAATACTTATTTAATACATTATAATTTGATTATGTATTATAATTTTATTAGAAAAAAAAATGTTTGTGTTTTTTACGAAAACTTAAAAAAAATCGCTCGGGAAGCGGTCAACACATTATCAATGGGAAGGCTGTATTTGTATTAACACAGACAACGGAAAGCTTATTTTTTAGCTTAAATTGTGAATAATAAAAATAGTTTTATGAAATCTTATTAGGAAATGGTTCAAGTGTAGAATGCATATGCTTCTATACACACTGTAAAAATAAAATTTTACATATTTGCCTCGCGACATTGTTATGTAAGTGATCTAGTCAGCGGCGATAAATCGCTATGCAAAAAACTTAATGGTTTAAAGATATGTGAAAATACGTGTATGGAAAATGTATTATTTATAAAAGTGGCTCAGAAATTCTCAACATATGTATAATTTATTGAGTTTGATAAGATGCCTTATAACTGTATCCTTCAAATCGTTCTGAAAAAACAGCTATCTTGTTTTGTTCTACTTTCGGTCTCCAATATAACAGCTTTAATTCTAACGCTGAAATCTTTTCTCTGGCTGAAATTATATTGATGTTTTTTCCTTACAATTCTTTGTTTAATGTGTTTGTTTAATATCAGCTAAATACAGAAACCCCTCAATAACACGGTATATTGGGAATGTGACTGGACATTATAGTTTGTCGTTTTGAGTAAACTGAAGTGTACTGGTGATTGCTTCTAGGATTTTTGGAGGCGTAAATTATTTTTGAGTCCTTGAAATTTTTTCAGGATGGGTATTTTAAAATGTCGGAGTCGTTTAACACTAGATTTATGGGTATAAACCTGTCAATTTTCCGGATGTCATTAACCCTTTGCGCTCGTAAGGTGAATGGGGCTCACCAGCGCTTGGCTTTTTATTACTCGGATGGTGCGTCGGTCGTACCATTTCAATTAATGAAAAATAAATTTGATTTTTGGGAATTTCCTGTGCATGTTTTGAATGGCGTTCTTGCAATGTTGTAGACAAGAGTTTCAAGAAGCATATGTCATCAAAAAAATATAATTTTTACTTGAATCAAGCCGGGGATAGCTTTTATCGCGATAAGTTGGTGTTTTTTTAAGACTAAATTTAAAGGCAGATGTACCGTAGCTTTCTCCCGATGGCGATCTTCTTTTGGTAGACATGCGTCGGTGACGTTTTTATTGTCTATTGTGTTTTCAACATTGATTGATAATTTTGTTTTAATTACTTATTTTTTTAAATATTATTGTGAATTTTTTTAAGTTTTATTGTAAAAAAACAGTGTTATGGCTCAATATAGTGATTGTGATGATAATATGTATGTAATGATAGTTCTGGGGAGCATTTCATATTTGATTTTTCATCTTCTAATGATGATAGTGAAGAAAGTGACTTCGAAATTATGTCTTGCCGTGAATCAAAGATGGAATACAGGCAATTTATATAATAGCGACGAAGAAACGGTACCTCAAACAAATCACACCACATCAGAAAATTGGAGAATAATAACTAGTATTGACAGTGTGCCAATATTTACCACCAAGTGATAAATGTCATGGGCCGCTAGTTCCTGCAAACTGTATAGAACCTATTGATTATTTTACACTGATGAGTAGGTATACTAATAGAACTTGCGGATTTAAGAAAAATAATAAAATAATATTTGTCCATATTTGCTTCTTTAATTTATAATAAATCAACATCCCACATACTATTAAACATAGAGCCCTTTTTCGTGCATCACTTTGTTTATTTTTATATAAAACTATGCTATATAAGCATTATTAGCTGGAATATATAAAATTCCAAACAAATACGTACGATATGTACTCATTGAAAGTTTTGTCTATTTTTAATTAAGAAATATATAAAATAATATGACACTAACTGCAATGTTTCATTTGCCCTTCGATGGGACGTATTTTAGTTTTTAAAAATATACCTAAAATTAGTTATATAAATATTGATATATTTTGCGGATTTTTTTATTGTGAGAAAATGGTACAATTTTATATTTCTGCGAGCGATGTAAGCTTTCTTCGTTCGCAGCTAGATATATCTAAAACTGAGCGGCATGTCTTTTTATTTGTGTATACTTATTTTTTTATGGTTCAAACAATTTTCGGACCCATAAATATTTTAAAATGGGTCATCACCCTATTGTGTTAATTTATTGTTATGGATTGTCAACCAATGGTACTTGAGAGAACCTAAAATAATTAAAATGTAATTTATAGAAATGCCTGTATTTGTTCTGATTTCTTTCTTCAAATATTAAAAGTCGTAAAAATACCCAGAAAAAATACTGTGATACAAATCAAATCAGAAACCTGTCAATTTTACGGTTTATGTAAATCTAGTGTTAATGAATATCTCGTACGGTTAGAGACAATTCAATTTGGGATTGAATTGTCTGTTGCAAAAAACCAAAACAAGAGCTATTCGCATTATGATATTAGCAAGAAGGACATACCCATCGTTACATGAATGGACCGAAACAAGTGTGAAAAAAATTACTTGAAAAATATTAACAATAGGTATGATTTAGTATGCCGCTAAATAAAAAGTTTCATTACTCGGGAAATTTACCCTTGTTAGTTGATTTAAATAGTGTAAATTTAATACTACAATCGTTTTGATAAGGATGATTTAATATTGATTTGTGTTCGGTTTCAGTACGCATTCACCCTGGACCGCACTACCAACGATGCCATAAAGCCGTACTTGGATTACAACAACGAATGTCCGTTGCAGCGGGCGCTAAGCAGCGAGTACTCGCATCACCCTGATATTTACTTTAAGATGAATCTCGTGGATTTAAAGTAAGTTTAACCAACCAGCGCGATAGAGCAGTTGTGAGAACCGTTGTTTATAAAGGTTCGAATCTCACACGGATCTGCAACATTTTCAATTTTCTATCGTGACTGGGAGATCGGAGTTAATGATCATTATTAATTTTAATTCCGATCGATTACCTCAGATTGGGTTTTCCCAAGCTTCCTGACCGAGGTGATTAATTAAAATATAACTAAAACTTTCCTTACCATATATGTATAACAAAGTAAAAGTCACGCAGTTATGACACATTCTTTGTTTGTGTTTGCGCAGCGTTATTTATTATTTTTTTGTATTTCTGGCATCCACTTACCAGCGCCGAGCACAATATTAATATCTCCGCTTTCAACAGGTTGGAGATCGAATGTGGCTCCGGCATAGAAGCTCTGCACTTGTACGATGACAGGTCACAAATTGACAAGAAGCTGTTATTGGATCGAAACACAAGGAGTGGTAATAATATTTATCCTTTTTATGTTGTTGATTTTTTTATGTTCCCGGTGAATATTGTTTGTTGTTTCAGTGTCAAATGAATCTGTGTCTAACATCGGCCCGATAATGTCAAACCCAGTGTGCGCTAATAAGTTTGTTAAGATTTATAAAGAAACCAAGAAAAACTTACACGATAGAGTTTTCTACAATGTGACGGTGAGTCATTAAGTGAATTAATATTTTTATTGAGTGAATATGTAAAACCATAGTAATTGCAAATATTACAGTTTGATAGTTGAAAATATAGTATTACTAAACGTTACATAGATATATTGTGATTTTTGCTTTAAATGTTGCTTCGCTGAGTGAAAAAGTTTTTTTTTCTGATTTAATACATTATTTCTCAATGGAAAAAGACAGATTCGTTAATAATGTTTAATTGTTATGTTACTCAGTTTGCTCTGCTAATGGAAACTCCACAAGAAGAAGGCTTTTACAATCTGTACTTTCACAACTGTCCCGGCTATTGGTCACATCCAATGTATTTTACGGTGGAGATTTACGAGAGCAACGCTGGCGGAAACTTCCTGTCGGCCGGCGACATGCTTCTGCCTTCGCTCTACGTCAAGATGTCGTTGCTGTTTGCGCTGTGTGCGTGCGTGTGGTGCTACATACTATGCACCAGCCGCCACCCCGTCTATAAGATCCACTACCTGATGTGTACACTAATCTTTCTCAAGTCGTTGTCATTGGCGCTGCATGGTGTCAACTACTACTTCATCCAAACGAGAGGCGAACACGTGCCCGCTTGGGCCATTCTTTATTACATCACGCATCTGTAAGTTTTTTTCACTGTGACATAACCGCGATAGAAGCATTCATTAAATCGCATTTTAGCTTTAAAGGTGCACTGCTGTTCATCACAATTGTATTGGTCGGCACCGGTTGGAACTTTATCAAGCACATACTCGCCGATAGGGACAAGAAGCTGTTCATGATTGTGATTCCGCTGCAGGTGGTGGCCAATGTGGCCGAGATCATAATCGAAGAAAGTGAGGAGGGAGCTGTCGAGTACAACGCGTGGCGGTACATATTCCTCTTAGTGGATCTGCTCTGCTGCGGGGCCATCCTTTTCCCTGTCGTGTGGTCCATCCAGCACCTGAAAGACGCGTCCACTACGGACGGAAAAGCGCTAATGAACCTGCGCAAGCTCAAATTGTTCCGACACTTTTACATAATGGTAGTGTGCTACATCTATTTCACGAGGATCATAGCTTTCCTGTTGAAGGTATAGTTCGATTTAATTTATCTGTGCCGTGATTCTGCATCATCGACGTCCGTTACATTGCTTCTGTATAAATTTTTAGAAAACTGTTCCATTCCAGTACTCTTGGCTGGACGAATTGTTCAAGGAAATGACCACGTACGTGTTCTTCGTCATGACAGGTTATAAGTTTAGACCGGCGTCTGCCAATCCCTACTTTGCGACGACGTCCGATTCATCAAAACCTGAAGTGTGAGTAATTTTTGATTTGAATTGTATAAGACAGAATTTTTTCTGGGCTTTTTTACGACCTTATATTTGAACAATTGAAATAAATTAACATTTTTTATTTTTGAAAATCTGGTTACTATATATCTATTTTTAATGACACCCGTCAAATTGAAGGGTTAATAACCGTAAACCTAGTAATTTTATCGGGGTAGAATAATATTATCTCTTTTAGTCCCAGAGGGTCGAAATGCGAAAATTCCCATTGGGGCCGATATTTCAGCACAAATTCTTAGAATTTAAATTAATTTAATATGATCAATATTTTTATACGATATGCGCAACGTGCCAATATAAAAGGTATATATACATTTGCTTTTACTTAGGTAAGTCTAACGGTAACTAGCAGCTCCCAGTAATTCTAAATGATGCCCTTTTTTATGATAGGGTTGGCTTTCGAAGTGAAAACAAAAGCAGCTATTGCATACACAAAATTCTTTCTGCTATTTGTATATTTATATGCTTCACTAAAAATAGGTGTTAAACATTAGCAATAAATACGTCTAAATAATTATATTTCAAAATGATTTCTTAAAAAAAATAACTTTTTAATAGGAAAATAATTAATAATGGGTACTAGATGATATAATTAAAATGATGTTTTTTTACATCAAACTTGATTTTTCTTTTATTTTTCAAACTACTAATACATCATTTTAAAATGAAATATAATATTGGTATTTTAAAAAGATTTAATAAAAAAATTCGACAAAAATATTTAAAAACGATAAAAAAAATTTAGAAAACAAATTAGAAATTAAAAACGTTACATTTTTTTATATTATATAATTTTTCATTTGCTGGTAGATTTTTTGCCAACTCTATTTTTTTTTATATTCTGAAGAAGTTGGTTGAAACCGCAGAATCACTCATATAACGTTATTTAATCAAAATCTTAATTCAGACTTACGTTATTCGCGTCGCATATTCAATTAATAAAAGTGTTTTAATTAAAATAACTTGTAATTAAAAAGCCTGGGTATTTGAATGCTTTGGTTTTGCTTATTAATAAACACGATGAATCATGCGAGCGGTACTTGAATTATTTCTCGTTCAATTAGTAAAAATAACAATTTTAATGTCAATACCGGTAATACTAGTATTGACTTTTTACTCTCAGTAATACAGGCGGCCCTCAACTTTCGCACATAATTGTTTCCTGAAAATGTGTGCGAATGTTGAATGTTCGAAAGTAGAGGGAAGTAAAAAAATTTGAAATTGCGTGTATATTAAAATATTTATTTATCAAGTAAATATAAGATGTTTAAGAGACATGTTTAAGTGGGGTTTGTGGGTGTTTTCTTTGAAAAGTTATCAAGAGTTAACTGTTTTTCACTATTCTTTTTCTTTTCTTCATATATTATTTTATAATATGCTATGTCTTTATTGATCGCCTTACGCACTTGAGATATGCGTTCTCCATTGGGCTCACAATCTTCCATAATATTAAAAAAATTGTCAAGATGCGTGAAGACTTCATTCATATTTTTCATTGTTATTTCCCAAAATAAACCTGTCTCATCTACATTAAATATTTGGCTAGAGGAATATTCTCCATCTTCAATAATTTTGGATAATTAGGAAATAAATTCTTTTGCAGCATCTTTATCCGCATCAGCCGATTCTCCAGTAAATTTAACATTATGAAATCTCATTTTAAAATTGTAAAACCAACCGTTACTTGCTTGAAAAACCATGTTAAAATCTTTCTTTTAATCTATACTTCCAATCTGTGTGCAAACTAAGAGCTTTTGCTTGAATAATTGAAATACTCAGAGGGACATCTTTTTGATGTTGGTCATCGATCCACGATGAAAAGATTTTCCATTTCATCCATGTTTTTTTGGAAACAAGTCTTTAAAGATTGTGGAAATATATCTTTATTTTCCACAATTTTGAACGTATTCCTTAATTATATTTTTATTTTGCAAAATTGAACATATCGTAGACCTGTTTGTATCATACGAACGTCCGATTGAAGCAAAAGATTCAAATGTCTAATAATTTCCATCTTTGTCTTGACACGTGTGAAGTTTATGAGTCCTTGATTTATTTTTGTTCGTATCAATACAAGTTTTTCCGTTTCTCACTCATGTTTATAATTTTTTTTAAAAAAAAAATTTAATTTAAAAAAATTGTTTTTTTTTTTAAAAATGTGCGAAATAGCGAAAGTCGAACGTTCGAAAATCGAGGGCTGCCTGTACCGATAATGAAAATTCCGGTATTATTGCAATCCCTACATCTAACCAAAAGTTGTATCTTGATGATTTGATTTAAATTTTCAGGCTGTCAGATGTGGCTGTGTATGACGGCATATCGAGGTTGTCGAAAGTGAAGAAGAACGAAGCCAGCTCGGAAGACAGGGAGCCGCTGATGCGTGAGGAGTATGACTAATGCCGCATCAGTTGCGTTCATCATTATTGTAAATAATAACTATAGACATTCGTCGAGATTATATATTTTCATATTTGAGGAGAAGAAGAACAAACAACGTTGTTGCAAAAACTACGGTTCGTCTTAACGTGAATGAGTGTGTGCGTGCGTGTTTGTGTTAGCAATATTGCCAACAACCTCCCAGAATGTGATATTTTTTTAACGATAATGAAACAACATGTTTTCGTTTTCTCAAATTTATATATTTGTACATATAATATAAAAAAAATGTTTTGCAAAAAAATAATTTTGAAATGTAACGACGATATCACCATTGAAGCTTGCGTACACAATTGTTTTTTAATTACCTAAAAGTTCGCCTATATCCACCAATTGTTTCGCTAGTTTTTCGTCAATAAAATGTTATATTACAACAATAGAAATGTATTTTACTTGTATCGTTTAATTCTAGATAAACGTTCCTCAAATAAAATATATAGATTTAATGTAATAAAACACTGATAGCCTATGTCAAATAGTGGTGGAGAAGACAAGACACACTCGAATCAACTGCTTACATCAGTAAGAGTACAATAGTAAGTAGCAAAATATTCGCCTGTGGCGCATTTTACGAGTTCTGTTATGCTCTGTTACTAAATTGAATTGAAGAACTCTTTATATAACCAATGTTTTAATGATAAATTATGATATATACATACATATAGTAAACCCCCCAATAACACGGTAAATTGGGAACATGCTATTTGAGTGCGTGTAGTTGTGGGACCAGAAAATATGCATACCATTTTTTGCAATACGTATGTACGAATCAATATTCTCCCTTTGGCTCGCTCACACATAAAGTAACGGGCATCCAAATAGCATGTCCCCAATTTACCGTGTTATTGGGGGGGGGGGGGGGGGGTCTACGGCATGTCATAAAATTGAATAAATATTTTTGATATAATAATACATTATATGATACATTACAGATAAAAAATACTTATTTGACACCATAGCGAAATATTCAAGGTAAAAATTAATGTACTACTGATGCATTTGGAAAAACTATGTTTTTATTGCATTGCAATTTTATAATAATACTAAAACATTATCTGGGATTTGATTTAAATATAAATTTTAACAATAATATAAAAATGTAAATTGACATTTATATCTATTTGTTTAGTATGCTCAATACAAAACTGTAATTCATCAGTCTCCTTGCAAAGAGTAAACATTTAATATATACATACATAACATTTATATAAATATCAAAATTTTTATCTTTTGAGTATAAATTATCACATTAATTTAGTGTGGCGCATATGTGGCGCTAAAGTATAATTTTTTTCTAATTTTCTAAACTTTGTAAAGGTATATTGGAAACTGCCTTAAAAGAGGTTAAGGTTGAGAATATAACGATTCCCATTTTATTATCATTTCGGTCCATAAATTCGTACATATTTGCAAGAATAATTTCTAAGTAAAAAACTTATTTGAGATATAACATATGGAGGTAAGTCAAATGAAAACCTTGTTAATTAAGAGCAATCTTACCTATAGTTTTAAGAGTAGCCGTATAAATTATGCACCAGGGATTGTGCATTTCATAGAAATAACTTCATTGCAAAGTCTACTGATTTTTGAATCACGGTCGTAACGTAAAGACCACTGGTTACCAATCTTGTGCCACATTTATTGCCACGCCAAAAATTAAAATGTTTACATACTAACTGACACTTGCTGGCTGGTGCATTTGGGTTTTCTGAATTGAAAATTGGGAAAATTGAATTCTTGGAGTTGCGAGGAAGAGACAAACATGTTATAAACGACTTAGAGTACGATAATCAAAAGTGCTCTTATTTGCCTTCTTATTCCAAATTCGGTACTACCAAAATGCACTTTAAAATGATATTAACATGAACATCATTAAAACACAGTTTGATTGAACAAAAATAAAAATAATAAGAACATAATTATTTTTCTAAAAGCAATACAAGTACTTAAAAATATGCATGAATTTATGGGTTGTATTTTTAAATTAATTAATACTTAATCTTTGGCAGCTCAAGATGTTGGCAAATGCAAAAGCGTAAAAATTGCAGAAATCTATATTTTTCTCAGTCTCGGGAGACTACAAATAAATAAATAAAAACAATGTACCCTGCATGAACATAATCTCTCAACTCTAAAAACGACATACGGCTTGTATTAAAACGACGATACGTTTGGTCCGTCGGCCGAAAGGGAATAACTGTTCCACTTCAGCCGTGATAAATTAAATTATCAGTTTACTGCAACGTTGACATTAGTCGTCTTCATGCGCCGATACAAACAGCTTCTGACTGAGCACCGTCACTTTTTCTATAGAAAAATTATATATGAGACACATTTTTATAATTGAAATTCTAATAGCATTATCCTTACCTGAAATAGTAGTTAGAAACTCGAATTTTTTAACAACGCACAAGTAGAAAATTGGCGGTCCAGTTAAAGTTATTAACGTTCCCATTCCGACTGCTATTGGTTCTTCGTAGAAAGGCACTATTAGCAAAAATATGCAGAGTATCACAAACGATATCGGAATCCAAAGTGGCACCTAAAACAAAAAATAAACGGAAATATTACTGAATGTTTTGATCTTGAATATCTTTAAGGGTATTTAATTATAAGTTTCTTCTATCTGAAACCTTTTTTTTTAATTTTGAAATAGCAATCGTTCTAATTTATTTGGAGCATGGCCAGTAAAAATGTTGTTATGGCCAAGATTCTTAGACCAAACCGAGCGAGCGCTCGTTGATCATTTTTGTACGACCACGCTTATCAGCTTTGTTGTAAAATAAGGAATTCTAACAATCATGCAAATATTTCGCATGGTTCTTCGTAGCCTCGTCAAGATGATCTTCCTGTGAGGGTTAATATTGAACATGAATAAGAAGAACGCTACTTCTCACAGCAAGAAGTTAAACATTAGGTACTTCTTTAATAAATCATTATTAGATAAGGTAGGTTCGGGTAATAAAGCCTGTCGGGTAATAAGGCCTAAGTAATAAAAATCCAATTTAAGCTTGTTTGAATCATTCAAGGTTACAAACATAAGTAGCTAACACTCAAAGATGGCCCTTCAAACGTGTCACGACAGGATAGCTCGCGCGATGTCGCCAGTGCGTCGTCGTTCATTGTGGGAAGCGGTTGCGAAACACGAATAACAAAAAATCGTCCGTTACAAACGTAAGTATTTTTTGAAATATTTCACATAATTATGTTATTTTATATAGATTTCTATCATTTCATACTTTTATGACCTTAGAAGCTTAAATTATAATATCATGATCCGAATCATTTTATTTTTCTTTACACATGTTGTCGGTGGTTATTAAGGCCTACAAAATTTGATCGTAGGCCTTATTATCCTCCTTTTTGTATCAATATCACAGCTTTAGTTAGTATCTTTTTTAAAATGCTAGGAGTGTTATGAAAAGTAATGACAACTGTTTACTAATTGTTTATTGTTTTTTTTAGTGACAGCAATCACAATGCCTCCCAAACGAGCATTGTGGTCTGAAAATGACTTGGTGTCGGCAGAAAGAGGAATACTGAGCACCTATAAAGCTGCTGAGAGGTATAAAGTACCCAGAAGAACCATTAGAAATCATCTTCAGACCGGCAGTTTAAAGAAAACACTAGGTCGAAAATCCATACTCAGTGACGACCAGGAAACTGAACTTGTAAGCAGAATCATAAGGATCGCTGAAATTGGATTGCCTGTGACACCACTGATTCTCCGACGCTTGGTCTTTAAATTTTGCGAACTTAATAACATCAATCATAAGTTCAACCCATCTTATAAAGTTGCTGGTAAAGATTGGTTTAATGCATTCATGAAAAGACATCAGCAAACTTTTTTAGCAAAGAAAGGAGCTAAAAGTCTTCAGAACACGCTGAAAGTGTCACAATCGCCGGATGTATAAATGCACTTGGCATTGCAATACCACCAATGATCATTTTCAAAGGTAAACGACTGAAACCAGAGTTATATGACAACATTCCACCGGGAACATTAGTTCAAAAATATACAATCTACATGCATGATTAATGCATGTATATGATTATTGATCATAATTACCAAATATAATATGCATATTTTGATTATTATAGTATGTTAAAGCCTTAGGCCTTATTACCCGACCATAGTATAATAAGGCCTAAAGATAGAGTTTTACAAAATGTTTAATTTTGTTTTTGTTTACGGCAAAAGTTGCCATTTCTTGTTTTTATTTTATAGTAATGTATCTATAGGTATACTTAACATTAAAATTAGTTGATTTCGATATATAGTTTTTATTTTATTTCAAATCTCCCTTAGCTAGGCCTTAATACCCGCACCTACCTTAAGCTTTGAGACATACGTCTAGAAACAATACTCTGTTACCTTTGTACTATTATGCTAATCTACAT
The DNA here is from genome assembly GCF_051122295.1 of Plectrocnemia conspersa. Lineage (NCBI taxonomy): Eukaryota > Metazoa > Arthropoda > Insecta > Trichoptera > Polycentropodidae > Plectrocnemia > Plectrocnemia conspersa. The sequence goes on along the minus strand of NW_028277170.1, from coordinate 1,002,140 downwards.
AAAAAGTAACACTGGTGAATGTATCGCAGGCGGAGTTAAACAATAACACGATTTGTTATAAATTGGTTTTGTATTCTGTGTATAATGCAACATATGATTACTTATGCAACCGATTCACTCGCGTAGGGACGATAATATTATTTTTATCACAAAATGGGAAATTACAATCTATGAAGCGATTTTTCATTATCCTAAGAAACACGATGAAATCAAAATTGAGCAAATTCTGGGGTCGGTTCTGCCATCTCTCAGAATTTTTGTAGACAAAGACGGCCTCGCGCTATACCAAACCCATCGTGTAAAATAAAGAAGGGACAGAAAAACTTGAATGTGTCGTTTCTATAAAGCGAGCGTTGCACTCTCAACGAATCTATTTAATTGTGTGTAGGACGCGAAGGTATTTAGAGCGACGAATGAAGCGGGAATAACGACAGAACGGCGGTGGCTTGTTGCTTTGACACCTGACAATATTATGAGTCCGACCAAACAAGTTGACCATAAAACACCTTGATTGATATGATATGAATGACATATCGACCAGTTGTACCATTCTTCAGCATTACAGAAATAACACTATTGCCAACTGAAAAATAATTCTAGCCATTTAATATGATTTCCGATCAATAAATATAAATTCTAACCATCTAATATATACTCTGACCTATTAATATAAACTTTTAACCTATATATTAAGAATTCTAACCACAACCGTATTCAAACTGACCAAAAAAATACGAGCCTTGTTTTAATATTTTACTTATAAGAATGACTGTTTGGTTCATACCTTAATCGGTCTCTTCAACTCTGGTTTCTTCCAACGAAGCCATAGAACTGCAGCGGCGCTCAGAGTCGTAAAGAAAGACTCCACGAATGTGCAGTAAGTGATAAGTTTATATACGTCACCCGATATTAGCATCAACAGTGACATCAACATCTGAAATCAGAAAGACGTATCAAAATAAAGAGCAACGAAGAATCAAAAAGTATCATAACGACATACATTCGTTTCCTGAGTTATATATGTATATATTATAAAAAATATTTATTTTGCTACCAGGTTATATTCGTTTTTAACTTTTATTTTGTTATATTTACTAGCACAATAGACAACTAAAGACGTTAAATTTTAACCACGCACAAAATTCGAGGGCTTATACAAGAAATAGGCGTTAGTTATCCAACTGTTCTAGAACACCGAAATGGTTGACGAATGGGTACCGCACGAATTGGGTGAAAACAATAAAAATGTAACGTAGTTCGTTTGAATATTTGTTACAATTTACAGTAAAAAATAAATAAATGGAGTAGAGGAAGTATTGGTTAAAGTAATTAATATAAATGCACCAGATGAGAACACTGTGGTTACCTTGACAAATAAATTACCGGTTGAAATAAAAGTAGAATGTATAATAAGAACACACCAAGAATACGAGGGAAGGCACGGGCGTTAGCCGCTTCACGTTCAAATGGCACAACATCATGGGCATGTGTCCATTCCTGGCACCAGCAAAGCACATCCTCGATGATGTCATTATGTGGACACTGAGTCCTCCGAACGCAGCCACCGCTACGAACGCTGGCATTATCCAAGAGAACTGCCCTAAGGTGTTTTCGGCGAATGTCTACAAAAACATAAAATACCCTGTAAGATAACAACAAAGCAGACTATGGATTCTGATCAGTTTTTTTTCTGGAACTGTACACAAATTAAACTTACAACAGCAATTGCCGGGGAAGCTAAGACCTGTTGCGGTCCTAACACTGCAAAATATGCGAAGTTTGTTAGCACGTAGATGGTGGTGACGAGAGGTAACGATATGTAAATGGCTCTGGGCAGATTCACGAAAGGGTTCTGAAGCTCTTCTGTCATGAAGTTCAAGTAGCTCCTGTGAATTATTATATTAAAACACGAAACAGTCTATAGGACGTAATGGAAACGAACTTCACCAGCCAGAGTATGAGAATATGCCCGAGTAGAAAGCGACAGACCATTTACTGACGTCAGTAGTGGTGCCGTCCCATCCATCCTTGAAGTACTCTGTGTTACCTTTTAACAAAATAAAATTGAATTGATTATTTTTAATTTTCCATTATTTTTTTTCGATAAAATCTTTCAATTTTCAATCATACAGTTGTGTTGAAAGGGAATGAAAATAACGTTTTCGAGTGATTTCTGACGAGCTTATATATTTTATAATGCCCTCACAGGAAGCTTGGACGAATGGGAGACAGGGATTAAATAAGAGTTAAATCGCATTTTTTAAAATATGTTGTTTACCATCCCTAAATTATACTGGTATTCTATACAATACTTTGTATTCAATTTGCTTCACATATAATAAAAATCCTTATCGGGTTATTTGTACATATTCTCTTATCGCATTCGGATGAATTCTTAAAACAATTACGATCTACGAGGTTGTTCCCAACATTTTAAGTTGCAATCTATGCAGAAAATTAATTAAAACTGTGATTTCTTGACTCGTGTTACAACACTAATTATTGTTTACTTAATCATGGATGCTAATTTTGTTCATTCTTTTTTTTAGTACTAGCTCGTGGATCACTAAATCACTGACGTCACTTGGGAAGGGGAGGGGAGGATGATTAAAAACTAATTTTTACTACGAAACAACGTTTTACGACCATGTATGTCATACACGGGTGCAGTGATACGATAGAAAATTAGCTACCGGATGTCCACTTGGAAATATTTTTTTATAAATTCGACTTTCGTTATATATACTTTATGTTTTTAATATTTTTGATTGTCTATTATCTCTTTTATAATATAAAAAATAAGCTTATAATAATCCACGCGTGGGTCATTTAAAAATCCTGCATGTCTGACCCGCGGGTCATAGGTTCGCCGTCATTAACTTTATCCATTAGTAACTAATGGATTAAGTTATATTTATAAATTTGACTTACCTTGAGCCATCCATACAATGCCGCCCATTATGATGATACCCACAGCAGATATCTTGGTAAACATGAACACATTTTGCATCTTGGTGGTGAATCTGACGTCATACGCGTTGATAAATGTGAGTGAACCTAAAAATAAACGCAATAATGAAGCAGTATTGCTAAGCTTACAAATCCCACTGTAAATATGTACAAAAAATATTAAAATACACATTTATCATATAAGTAATGATAACTTAAAAGCTATATGTATACCTACATACGAGGTGCAATAAAAAATAACAACAATGTTAATTTTTATCAAAAAAGTATTTATTTATTTTTTAATATTAATATTGTCTATTTAATTAGAAACAGGAAAAAGTCGTAGAATACCATGTCTGGTGAATACGGTAGGTGCGGCAACATGACGGTGTCATTTTTAGACAAAAAGCACGAATTAATAGTGTGAGTCAATAAATTGTCATAGTGTAAGATCTAAGCGTTGTTTGCCCACAATTCTGTTTCATGAAAACTGCTTAAAATTATTAGGAAATATTTATTATTGAGCGTACGACTTGGTAGTACGAATTCGCAGTGGATTGCACCGTTATAATCGAAGAAAACAATAAGAATGACCATAATATTCAACCGCAGTTGACGTGCTTTTTTGGCGTTGGCTCTTCAAGGTGATTCCATTAATACGATTATACTTTTAATGCCACTCATTTCATAAATAAAATGTCAGTCAAAAATCATTCGCAAAACTGTACGAGTAATCAAGTTATTTTGTAATCTCCCTTATTACTAAGCACTGTCCTTATTTTTGTTCTGCTAAACTGCTCATCACTCTTAATATACCTTTAATTGTGACATAGAATAATCAGGGACGACATTTGGGGGGAGGGGGGCAAGTGGTATTAACCCCCTTGCCCTCTCCAAAAACTTTTGCAGGACTTTTTATGTACACTTTTAAGAATTTATGTGAATAAATACATCCATTAGTTAATTATTTCAAAGGCACTACAAATATTTTCTCCTCATTAAGTCATCGTCGAAATTAAATGTAGTTGTAAATTCTCCTGTAAAAAAATGCAGATGACATGTTGTTCTTCTGCTGGCTCATTCTCCTAATTGTTTTTTTAAACTTATTTAAAACACATATATATTATTTAATAACTCATTTTAAAAAAAAATCGTCTTGAGTTTTTTTAACATGATCAAATTCCTGCGGCGCAGTCAAATTAATTAGTATTTTTTTAATATTCCACTGAATATTACTTTTATAGTAAGCATTTAAAATAACTCAATTCTCGCTACGCAACCACATAATACTTATTAAAAAAATCATCTATATTAATAGTAATTTGTTAATCATCGTATAATGCACATTTTAAGCACATTTTTTATAAAAAGTCTTAAAAATTTTCGCAACACAACTCAATATAATTTGAATTAAATAAATAGTATTTCTTTCGATGTAAAATACATATAGGACTAGATTGTTATATTGTGAGCATGTATGAGATATATGTACATACTTTCCATTAATGTATTATCCAAAACAACACTAATTAAATAATATAGTAGAAAAAACATCTGTAAATTTATCGCTGCGCTGCGTTTCTTAAACAAGAAATAAAAAAAGATTCGCAAGGTAGTTAATAATACATATAATTTGTTCAACCATTTGTTTGTCATAAACTATGTTGTCCAAAACCTTTTGCTGATGTATATTTTTAATTATATAATCAAAATTGACAGACAAAAGGTTAAAAAAAGTTAAGAATTACAGGATAAAGGTGAACTTACATATCGCTAGAGCAGCGATAAGACGCTGCGCTCCCAAAGGCACATCACAATTGGGAAATAGTGGTTGCAGGACATAATTGGCGAACGTAAGGGCCATTATGGCGTTTGTGGTGGGTCTGAAAATATAATATAAAATTAATACATGTTCATCAGGTAACTAGTTTTTAGTAATATACTGTATTAATGTAATTGTTTACTTATTTTTTTATCGACTTTGAAAAGGCGTTTGACAAAGTCAAAAATGAAAGAATGATTAAAATAAATCTACAAGAATATACGACAAGGATTTCCAAATTATTAATAGTAATCGAGTCAGAGTAAGCAAAGAAACATCAGAAGATTTTGAAATACAATGCTAGAAATGAGACAAGGTTGTATTTTATCCCCTATGTTTTTAAAATAGATTTTTGACAGAGTATCGCTGAATATAGATGAAATGGAAAATACTCCATAACCTGCAATTAAATTATAATTTATCACATGCAACTACTATCTGTATGTTAATAGAAATGAGTTATTTTGCATGAGCATTTTTCTACCTGTATATTGGATGATACCAAAAATAAACTGCTAAGCTTATAAATAATTTAAAAAAGTTTAATAAAAAACTGACGTACACAAATATGATGTTGGCGTCCCATAGATAGAGAAACGCTGGCAGAGGCCCGAAAGACTGATTTATGTAGTGATAGTCTCCGCCGCTCTGCGCCAAAGTTGTCCCTGAAAAATTAGAAAAAAAGTGGCTAGCACATCATGAACAAAGATGTGTCACTTGAGAATTGCATTCAATTAAAACATATATATGCTCATCATGCAGCAATTGCTTATTGAATTAATTAACTAAGATTAAACTTTGTAACCCGTATTAATGATTAGATGATAATTGTGTGTGTGTGTGTGTTGAAGTTTAAATATTATAAAATACAGGAATATTATATATATGACAAACACATAAATACAGATTCATTTATTTATGAATTTACATACACGTGCATAACAGATTTACGCCTATTCACAAAAAAATATATTTGACTTTTGTGCATTTCCAAAGATCAGGAAATGATCATGTCTTGATTATTATATCAAAAATACGTTTTAAAGGAGCAGCGAGACCGACTTCGCAACTTATGTGTCCTGATACCGTTGTAGAAATATTACAAAAAAATCTTAGTGAACATGCATTTTCTTTGTATTCATTGTAATTATTTCACGGCATTAAATTTTCATATCACTGATTCATATTTTAATATGCCAAGGACCAATGTGTCAAATGAACTATCTTGTTTAAATATTTCGTATTTCAAAAGCAAAAGCTCTTATCTTTTAATACTGAATTATAAATATGGACCACAGATAACGATTTTCAAGTTCAATAAATAATCTTATAGTAAGTATGTAACATAAAGTCTGTGTCATTTATAAACTCACGTGTTACGTTCAGGTTATTTACACATTTCATTCATCTTTCAGCGAACAATGTTTCGCCCCACGTGCATGCGTATATACGTATGTATATCATTCGCTCACCCAGCTCCGCGTAGCATAGGGCCCCCAGGGTGGCGAGGCCTCCGCACGCGGCCCAGACGACGAGAGCGCCCCACACGGAGCCCGTCTGTTTCAGCACGCCCATAGGCGAAATGAAGATTCCCGAGCCGAGGATGATGCCTAGGATGATGGCTACTCCCTCCAGGAGACCCAGCTCCTTCTTCATCCGTATCCTTTCCCCGGACATGATGACACGGCTACTCCTATTGCTCCTCTATATTTGTCTATATTTAGCGGATCGAGTTTCCTCATGGTTAGCATATGGCGCATGCGTCAGCAGGAGGTAGGGCTATCACCCACCGGTGTCTGGCGCTTTTACGCTTGTTCGTAAAATTCATTATCGTATTCACTAAGTATCATTACTACTTTTCGTCGTTTGGTTTTTGTTCTTACATAATTCACCGTAGAAAAATTTAAGTTAAAACACATTTATTTGGCATTTGTAGTCCATATTGTATCAAGTAAAACGTTTAATTTAGTATTTAAAATCAAAGCTAAAAAGTATTATTAATACATTTACATTATATAAATATAATTCCAACGCGTATTACGCTCGACAGTGTACATTTATAAAATAATAATACGGCAGTACCCTTAACTATTTAACCACGAGCCGCTACTGATTGAAATACAACCGTGCTCAGAAATCACCATCAGTAGGTAGCATTGAACAAAAGAGTTTCATTATATAAGCCCCACTTTAAAACTGTATTTTTGTGTAGTAAGTATAATATCTTATATAATACATACTTTAGTTTTATTAAAGACTATCGAAAAAAACATCCTTGTGTTTAGTAAATTCATTGAAAAGCTGGATGACTTTTAAGCACTAAAGTCCTGGTCACGACTAACAAGAATAAGAGATGCGATCGCGACTCTCTAGGGCAGCGTTTCTCAACCTTTTTGGACCCGTGGCTCTCTTTTGAGCTTACTATTTTTCTTTGCTCCCCCCCCCTCTCTCCACAATAGTAGCTCGAGAAAAATAAATGAAAAACTACATTGTGTTGGCTCATTTATATATATTTATTTAGGTTTTTTTATGGCCAAAACTTGCCGGCACTCTGGTAACACTGACGTGACGTAGGCACATTTGATTGGCGAACTTTGGCGGACCCGCAAAGACCCATGGTGGGGTATTTGCTCGATCTGAGTGACCAAAAGTCGTTTAGGGAAACTTTAACGCAGGTTAAAACAAAATGTTGCTCTATAAAGCTGATAATCTATTAAAATTTCAATACTATGTTCTAATTTTGAAACATTATACATTGCTAAAAGAACACGTATTCCATTTTCAAATAATATATTTGGAGGGCTGTTTTCCAGTTGAAATAATTCCGCTGATTGGTACAAATCAGGGTGCTTCTTAAACATTTTTATAATTTGCAGTTTACCTTTATTAAACACCGCAGATGTTGTGTCAAAATAAGATATGTTTTTTAGAACGAGGATATTTGTCGAAGCTTTTAGACAAATACATGCGTGTCTCCAAATTTCTTTCAGAAAATATCTTGCTGATGTGATTAAAATAACCATCAGATCAATATGTTCTCTAACGATGATGGCGGTCTTTTGTTCAGACTTTGCTCTATTGCTTTTATGTTTTTACTGTAGTCTGAGTAAGCGTCGAATACAACAACAATATTTGAACCGAAATACGTTTGCAAATAGTTTTATTGAGAAAAATGGAAAAAGTAACATCTTTGCCTCATACGACGCGATGTAGAAGAAATCCACCATCGATGATGTGTTACATTATCCTGATACAGTTCAATATTGAGTATAGACTTAATTCATACTGTAGATATTCCTCAAGATGATCGTTAAACCTTTTGTTTGCGGTTATTCGCTGAAAAAGTAGCAAAGGATTTACAGTAACTTTGCAGTAATTTACCTTATTTATTTCATTATATTTTACTCCAGTTATTTTTACCATCGATTCCAGGCCAATATCATATGCTTTGTGGCAGTTTATTTTGTCATTTCCCACAATTCCGGGAGCTATAGATACTATTTGCTTTATATTTGGGAAACGATTGTGAAGGGTGAACCACTCGACAAGTTTACTGACATCTGTAGTATCTCTTTTCACTCGTGAATCTCTGACGTGTTGTTCCGCAAAACCTAAAGAAATATTACAAAACTTCATTATTTCCTCATAGCTAGTGTTCATGGCATGCATGCCATATACCCATTTACACAAAATCCTGACTTGCGTACTTCGTCCCCGAGAAACTTCTGTTTTCATGGATTTCATTAGACTTTGCTCGATCACCATATCGATCGTCTTTCTGTGAAGAATCCGTTTTCAAAGTTCTCACAAGTGTTTTTATCCATTGTTTCTGTCAATTTAGTCATATCTTGAAGGTATACACGTGCCGATTTGGCATAAAGAAAGTGACCACTTGCGTGAAAATATTTTTTCCCCGCATTAGTTTACCTATAAACGGATTCGCGCTTCCCACCCTCCGCACTATGTCTCAAAAACGGTTAATCATATGAAGAAATAAAGTTTAGCCAGCTTGTAGAAAATTTTATGCTCTACAAGTCTTGTGAAACATCTAATAAGGTGTGATGTATAGGAAGCGATATATTTGCAACAAAAAAACATTTTTGACCTTTGATGTCTTGACTAGCAGACACTCGATCTTATGAGACGTTTCAACGCGTTTTTAAAACATCAATAAGGTTTATGCAAAATTTCAGCTTTCTATCTTTCGTTCCGAGATTTTGCCTTATTTGACTGGACTACAACGATTCTAGCTAATTGTATGTAGGACGCGAATGTATCAGTATTTAGAACGATAAACGAAGCGGGAATAACGACAGAGCGGTGACGGAGAGCACGCCCGGCTCGTTGCCATGACATCTGACAATGTTGCGAGCCCGACCAAATAAATTGGCCCTAAAACACCTTGATAATGATAATGAACTGCCGATATGTGAATAACAGATCAACCAGTTGTACGTCAATAACAACACTATTGACGATATAAAATTCATACTTTCTATTGAAATTTCAATAATCCTAGCATGTTGATTTTTTACATATTTACACTGTTAGTTAACACATGTGCAAAAATCAGGTTCAATTTCATAAATTTTCCTTGCAAAGCTGCCTCAATTTAACAACTCTGACTATACCAGTGATGGGCCAATTCCGGCCCGCCGCAAATTAAAATTGTTGGAACATTATTTCTCAATGTTCCAAAAGTAGTTTACAAATCATTTTTGAATGCAAGTTTCTCAAATTCAATATCTCAAGCCAAGAAAATCAGTGCCATGTTTGTTATGTGAACAAGTGTTTTCTACCATGAACCTTAAGAACAATTCTATTAGAAATAGACGGACAGATAAGCATTTACATCACTTCTCAGAATTAATACGTCGCAGTTTGAACCACAATGTAAGGAACATTGTGCAGTTGCAACTTCATTCATTACATTTGTTTTTAAAAATTTAGAATAAATTATATTGGTCTGCTAAATTTTTTTCTTTTGTTTTTTGGCCTGCTCGCAAAAAAGTTTGCCCAACTCTGGACTATACCATTCAACTGTCAAAACTTATACTTTCACCGGCATATACCAGTGAAATTGTATTTTCATCTATAATAATATACATCCACTGGCGAAAGTGTATTCGGAATATGAATTACCTAAAACGCCAGTGAAAGTATACTTTCACTGCTAGTATCATTGTAACATATAAGGATCTTGTATTTCATTGTCGATAGTGGCCAATAGTGGAAATTGTGTTAATTCACAACGACCAATATTAATTTTGAAAAGATTGATCTTTCCAAGAAAAGCAATAATTAATTTTTCATACGTTATGAGGTTACAATTTTTTTCTTGTAACTATTTGTTTAACAAATTAAGTTTTTTAAATATATCACATTTTGTACCAATCATCTCAATATAAATAATTGTTATCTAATATTTGTCAAATTTAGAACACTTAAAAGACTTTCGAAAACCAAAAATTCATAACTGTTTGTTACCACAGGATGAAGTACTTACACAATGTATTGTGGTCGTCGAATCGAAGTGAAAGCATTTGTCAATTTTTTAAATATAAAAAATATCTTTTAAGTTATAAGCCATTTTTTATTGCAACAATCAATAAGTACGTATAATGGTTAAAATATTTATGTATACTGAACATCAATTTTATTATTTATATATTATGTAATTGTATTGTATACCATCGATTAAGTTTGATCAGAAAAAGAACAGTCAGATTTTACATAAGTTATATGATTACATTGCTAAATGTATGTACTATAAACTACAGTAAAGTACTATATATGTACGTAAGTGCAATAAACATCGCTTTTTTTTTGTAAAAAAATAAATTCATTGTTTGTAAATATAAGTTTGGGCAGGGAGGGGTCGAAAGGGGAGCGGAAGGAGGGAAACGGGCACACGGGCGGCACGTCGTCACGACATTTATATTTATACGAGATTAAAATACGAGATGCGATGCACGGTGATCGAATTGGTCCCTAAACTACGACAGATATCACAAAAGGCAGTCTTTCTGAGATCAGATCCTACGTATTCTGCCCGAGGATGTACTCGATGGAGAAGTCGTAGAACTTGCCCTGGGGCTGGGGCGGCGGCCGCTCGCCGGGGCCTTTGTCCTCCGGGGGAGGCGGCCCTGCGGGAGGGGCGACCACTTCTCCGGACGCTGCGGAGGTCTGCTGCTCCATTTGAGTGAGGATGGACTCGGCCGCCCTCTGCGCGGCGTCCAAGGATTGCGAGCGACACGAATAATTGATGGGCTGCTGGCCATCGTCGGCCGGCTGGTGCTGTTGCTCCATCGACGGCGTCCTGCTGCTGCTGCTGCTGCTACTACTGCTTTGGTGGTGGTGATGCTGATGCTGCTTCTGCGGGTGCTGATGCTGCTGGGTAGCGGACGTCGACGGGAAGACTTGCAACCCTGCTCCGCTGCCCGCTCTAGACGTTTTTCAGCTGGGCTTCGCTTGCGCGTCTCTCGGCGGTAACTGAAACCAGAGCGACATACGTGTCCAAATACTATTCGCAAACACGACTGACTGAGCCGATGTAGCGCACCTGTTGACCCCTCTCAGAAACGACGGTATCGGCCCTCTGTTGAACTATAGGAGGCGGGTGGCGGCTGCAACACACAAAACGCACGTTTAAATGATCGGAAATCACAAAAACGCAGATTATGCGATGAAGTCATATCAAAACTCATCTTATCCATATTAAATAACTACCGATTTATCACTTAAACAATAAGAATTCGACCGTAGTCCAGTCTATATAAATATTGATAATCGCTCATTTGAATGATTTAAGCAAAGAATAAGTATAAAAACTTAAGTTAAAGGGCAGATTTGGAGTTATCTAGAACAATAAACACAACAAATTTGGCTATAAACGCTTTTATTATTCTTATATGATTTTATATTTTTAAACTAAAAGTCAAACATATATTGGTTATAGTCATACACAACTGATGGATTTAGTTGGCATTTAGAGAAAAGCACTTTGACGACAAACGAAATATAAAGTGTTATCTCAATATAAATATGTATACATAAAAAAAAAAAAACAACAAAAATCCAAACCAAGCTTTAAACATCTAGCATAAACTGAAGAAAAGGATATAAAATAATTACCATCCACCAAAGAGAATTGAAAATCTGCCTGAACCATAAAAGGACATAGAATGTAGATCGATAATTTTTTTAAAGCATGAACATTCTTACCATATAGTTTATTTTTAACATTTAATTTGTTAATTTGGAGAAGATAAGTTTTAATATGATAATGAAGATTATGGAAAAAATAGTAAGGTCGTATAACGAGTAATTTAAGTTGATGAAAAAAATTTAATAAATAATACAATGCCGTCGCATGGAGTAGTTCTCTAGTTCTTAAGATATACGTATATAATATATACTGTATGGAAAAAATATTATTTAATATAATTTAAGAAAAGATATATCGGATAATTATAAATTTATTTAGGTTGAACTAAACAAAATAAAGCCATTATTTAGCAACGACACTATTCAAAAATAATTTAGATGATCATTAGAAAGACCTGAGAAGAAATGCACGTGAATGATTAGAATTTAAGTAAATGAAAATGATGATATATGTGGGAAAAAAAACAGTTTATTATACGTTACATGGTTCTGGGTGTTTTTCCATAACGCAGAAAGATTTAATGGATTCCAACTAAACAGAAACAAATAAAATGTCTAAAATATGCAAATTATATCAAATAAAAAAACCCCCGGATGAGAATGAAGAAGCAGTCGCTGACTTTATAGCGATTCCAAAGATCGTGCATCGCATAAAGTGTGTGAAAATTAAGATTAAATATTTAAAAACAAAAAAAATGTTTCAGATATTCTAGCATGCTTTATAATATAAGTCGTGCACAAATTCAACATATACATCAGGTGCGTACGGTGAGATGCTTTCCCTTTCGCTCGCTTGCGTGTTAAGTGACAAGAGTGAGTGAGTGTGTTTCATACGCTGAAAGGGAAAGTGTCTCACCGTACGCGTCTGGTATTAGTAAAGGTTAAGATTTTTATTGGTTATTTAATAAATCGGATTGGGTTTAGAAGGTTACTACAACATTTTATTTCAACTCTAATGATGAAAATATAATAACGGCATGATTTTAATGTTCCACTATCAACTTATTACAGTACAATTGTAGCAATCTTGACTGACTGTACGATAGATTTGTCAGTACGAGTTAAGTGAAACCATTGTGTTTAAACATGCATTTTCAAATATTTAAAATTCATTTTTACGAATGTTAAGCATTTTAAAGTTGGTATTAAAATCGAAGCTCTAACATTATCATATTAAAAAAAAGCAATGAGTTAAAAAATTGTTGTTTGGGAGTCATTGGAATATGGCTTAACAATAAATTAGTGCAGAAGTTATTCATGCAAATGAACATCTATGTTTATGTTAACACGTTACAGGACGCTGACGTGCTTTGTAAATATATCGTAATATATTTTCACGCATCGATGCGTGAATGAATGTGAAGTGGTTAAAAATGTATGTTTCTTTCTTCAACTATAACATCAGATCTGGCAATTCTTGTCAAAAAAAAAAGCTATTATATCGGATTTTGGCAACTGCTGACTCACTTATGCGTCATTTTTAACATTAAAAAAATATGTTTTAGAACATGAATTTGCATAAAAAAATTGTTTTCAGCGGCCTGTATAGTGTTAATGCATGCATTTTGAAAGGAATATGGATTTAAAAGTGTTAGTGGCATAAATTAACTATAGAAAAACTGCAATTGACATCTGTGGTATAATGTCGATTGAAATTATTCCGTTTGTATCAGTTGAACATTTACGTGCAATGAGAGCGTTATAGTTATCAAGCGTGAAGACAATGATCTGTTACCTGATCATGGAGGTTGCCGCCTCCCGGGACAGCTTATTGGCTTCGGCGGAGCCTTGAGTCGGAACTGCGGAAATAGAATCGAAGATTAAATCGATCGGTCGATGAAACAAACGAACAGACAGTGTGCGATAGCAGTGCTTAGTTACATGTAGCAGAAATCGTACACCCTTTCCGCGCAACATAAGAAAAAAAAGGCGAGCTGAGTTGCGCGCGGAAACTTACGCTGGCAATGTCTCCTTCTCTCTATGTTTTCGTTAGAAAGGATGGTGGAACCTGAATTTAAGGGGATGGCCAGTCGCGCGTTGACGGCCAGCAAGTGGTCGCGGCGCTCCGTCAGCGCCACCACGTGCTCCTCCAAGTTGACGTTCTCGCTGCGCAGCTGATGCAGACACGAAAGCAGAGAAGCGACTGAAAGAAGAGTGACCGATGGTTAATCTTAGTGAACCGAGGGGTGTTGACTCAAAAAAAAAAAAAACATATTGCAAACCCGTCGAATTATTCACTAGTGGGAGTACAAAACATTAAGTTTGATTTTGTTCGATTTATTTGTAAAAGTAAACTCACTGTCGAAGTGTTGAGCTTGTTCCATCAGGAACTGAGATCCTTGCTCCCACTGGCGCTCCAGGAGCTGGTCGAGGCTTTGAGCCCCGCCGGAAGTCAGCGAGATACTGTTGTTGGTGCCGAGAGTACCCAATCGACCGCCGCTCTGAAACGACAATTGGAGAATGAAGCGACGATCGAAGGTGAATCCTCAGACAATCGACGTACTGTGGCTCGATTGATCAGCGGCGGAGGTACCAGAGGCGACGGAGCTCTGAACACAGAGTGTGCGGCCAGCTCGGCGCTGAGGTGCTCCGACAGGCGGGCCGCCGCTGCGCTGTCAGGATTCAGTTCATTTCCTAACATGTGGGGCGCGCGCCTGTAAGCAGACGATGCTTCAAACGGTCCGTCTTTCATCTGATAAACTGATCGATCGATGATCGGATACCTTTGGTGGGCGTTCGACTTTCTGACGTTATCGTTCCCAATAACTGAAAACATTTATAAAAAGTCTAAAGAACAGTGCACTTTGGCTGCTTTCTAAATATAATCTAAACACTTTGCTAATCTAAATTGTTTACAATATATCCAGTTGGCTTAATTAAATGAATAGATAATATGGAAATACAGTTTATTCTTTGTTGTGTTGAGACACAACAGAATACTGCAAATACCTTATCTATATGCAGTAGAGGGTGAATCACAACCATCTAGATTAGCAAAGTTCAGTTAGGTTACGATAATATATTACATTGATTAGTTGAATAACTGTCATTGGCTGTAATTGCGTATAGAATGCATACTTTTTGATGTCAATAGCCGCCTCCGAAGATACTGACCGGGTGAGGCGGGCGGCGAATGCGCTTCTTGGTAAGTCTGCGAGGTAGACGGTGGCGGCGTACCGTGCGTCATCCTCTTGCTGGGCAGCATTTGAGGCAGTATTCCCGGCTGCATCACCAAGTTGCTGTTATGCTGGGGCATGACGGGTGGAGTGGTCACTGTCGCTCTCTTCTTGCTGCTGCGCATCCCGGTGCTAATCTTGTCATCGATGATTATCATCGGTTGTTTGATGTTTTTGGAACTCACATCGACGGGTTCCATTCTGTAATAAAACGAAAGATTTTTATAACAAGATGATCCAATTCGAGTTTCTTATGTTGGCAGCACTCTAAATCAGACAGCTGTCAATAATCACTCATGTTCAAAGTGTCAAATGTTAGTTTGCAACAACACATATACGAAATGGATCGCTTGACCATAACTCAACGCGCTAAAATTGTTCCATTGTTCTATAGAAAAAATAATTCTGCCCCTCCTTAAATATGACCAGAAAAATGTATGTCATTTATCTAAAAAATGTCTCGAATCTATCACGAAAATATTTCAATGAAATCATATTGGAAAAAATTTTCACAGATAGATATATATTTTAACTAGTGAAAATATAATATATCTGGCAGGCGGTAGTCAAATTATATGATTTCAACATTTCCGATAATCATTTGCTTACATGCGATGTAAAATGTTACAGTGAATGTATTTTTTAGTGAAGTTATATTTTCGCTAGTGAAGTCCAAAACTATTCACCAGTAGATATATATTTTAAAAATATAATTTAACTGATAAACGCTAGTGAAATTATAAGCTGCTCTATGAAACTCAATTCGACAGTTGCAAAACGTTCATTTTCTGTTCAAACCCAAGCCTATCCTACGAATTAACCAAACCCAACTTGAAAATTTTAGCTAATTATAGTTTTAGAACTTT
Organism: Plectrocnemia conspersa; assembly: GCF_051122295.1. Lineage (NCBI taxonomy): Eukaryota > Metazoa > Arthropoda > Insecta > Trichoptera > Polycentropodidae > Plectrocnemia > Plectrocnemia conspersa. The sequence goes on along the minus strand of NW_028277170.1, from coordinate 986,157 downwards.
CATTAGATCAAGTCCAAAATACAAACTAAGCCAACTCATCTCTCAGGGGAAAATAAGAGGAAGAAGTACAGATGTCGCATCTCGCATATTAATTAAGCAATTAAGGCGCAAAAGCAATTATCACTTCTCAGAAGTTAAAAATTCACAGCAAAAGCAATAAAATCGTGTCGGCGCCGTTGCAGTGGGAACGCTCCTATTGGTCAAAATTTGGTTTAGGTGCGCTTTATTCGATTCTTACTTATTGTAAGTCCTAATACTGTTATAAAAAGTCTTAATATGAACACTAAATTACCAAGCGTTCCTACTGCACCGGCACGATTTTATTGCTTTTGATGTGGATTTTTGACTTCTGAGAAGTGAAAATAGCTTTTTTTTCGTTCACATATTGGTCAAAATTCGGTTTAGACGTATTTTATTTGATTCTCACTTATTGTAAGTCGTAATACTGCTATAAATAATTCATATGAAAAGTAGATAACCGAGAATTTCCACTGCGATGGCATGATTTTATTGCTTTTGATGTGGATTCTAAGCAGGTACATCATTGGGAAGGGGGGGAGGGGGTAATTTATTAGACTATGATTTATGAAATACAAATGAAGCATATCATTAAAATATATGTGCTGTGTCAAAAGATATATAAATTTGAAATTTTTTTGTCCAATATTTGCAAAAAAAACGCCGGTTTTTAATGTAAGTCCGCTAATTAAGGTACCGGTCGGTAAGTTAAATTTGTGTGTGTTTTTTTTAATAATAAGGCATAGTTATAGAATCACACCTAGGACGCTTCATCACCGGATACAGCATATCATTCTCGGTCGGCATCTTTGTAGGTATGCTCTGGCTCGGCTGTGGTTCGTAAGCCACTTTGAATCCCCAATCTCGAGTAGACGGTGCTGACATCATAGTTGAAGATATATAATCGCTCGAGCCTACGGTCTGAAAACAAAAAATGGACCAAGTTCTAAAATTTGTTTAGAAATAATCTACAAATGCAACTCATAATATAAATACCTGGTTAGCAGACAGATTTAAACCTTGACTAGATTGGGAATGCGGAGATGACATACTAGGCGCGAGAGTCTCTGGCTGGACGATCTCGCTGACCAGGGGCAGGGGCTCTTGCGAGTATTTGATGGTCATGTTTTGATTGTGGAGCAAAACGGACGGCGATAACGAGTGCCTGAGATTTAAACTGTAAAATTCAGCTTTGAAATGACGAACAGATAAGATTTGAGTCGTTAACTCACCCCATTGGCGATCTTTCCACAGGGTATGGTTGATTCATAGGCAAGCTACTCGTCGATGATGCAGACATGAAGTAGGGAGACGGTGCGCTCACCGTATCCATCGGAACATTAAAAACCTTGGCAGGTATGTCGTTTTTCACCTGAAAAAAAGCATTCGCGTCAATTTCAAATAAATAAAAAGTAATAAGTAGACACTCACCTTTCTAGGTTTGTCTTCTATGATTTCAATAGGCCTCTCGCTGGGCTCGGGAGGACGATCAGCTCTGCTCGGAGGTCGCTCTTTGACCGCAGCAGAACTCGGTGTCGGCATGTTCAGTTCTGGTACCTAAAAATATATTAACAATAGTATTTTCATACAAATATATTTACAAAGTAGGTCAGCAGTTCTTAACCCTTTGAATAGTGAGTTAATTTATACACAAAAAAATCAGTGATTCTCAACGTTTTATTGCTTTGATTTATTTTACTACTTTTTTGTATTACTATGTTTTAATAATTTATTTTATGAATTTTTTTATATATTATTCAGCTTTCGTGATTTTTTTATTACAATACAGGCTTTCAATATTTAAAAAAATTTAATACAAAATATTTTTTGTTATGTTCATTTATTTCATAATCTTTATCGGTATTATTTTGATTAAAAAAATGTTTTTTATTGATTATTTCATTTGTTATATGTAAATATATAACTATCTGGGGTACTCTGATATTAACCCTACAAGTGCCGAATTAATTTGCATAAAGTCACGTAGTCAATTACATATACACCAAGCGCGGGCGGTGAGATAATTTCCCTCTCGATCGCTCGCGTGTTAAGTGATGAGAGTGAGTGAGAGATAAGAGCATGCAGTCAGCATGCCCTTATCTCTCATTCACTCTCGTTACTTAACACGGGATTGATCGAGAGGGAAAGTATTTCACCGCCCGCCTCTAATATATACTAAAAAATAAATTTATCTTTAATTTTATTTTTTACCTTATAATTGACTAATTACGTTACTTTTTATGCAAATTGATTCAGCACTTGAAAAAAATGTATTATTTTTATTGAGAGTGGGCACAAATCCAAATTTTGCAATTAAGAGCCGCACCAAGCACATAAAGTTAATAAAAAAAAATAATGAAGCAAAATACAGATGAGAGCGATTCAGATGACGGACCATCAACCTTGAAATCCATTAAGAAACGTAAAATTAGAAAATATTGTGGTGAGTATTTATTACTTGGATTCACTGCAATAAAGATGTGGAAAGACGTGTTTGTCTTTTATGTCCCGAATGTATGTAATCCGTCAATCTCTGACGTTATTTGGAAACAAAACACAGTGAACACAATAGCATGTCGTTTTTATTGTAATGGAAAAACCGAGAACTTAAAATCTGATGCAAAAGATTGTAGCCTCATAGTATAGCAGAGCAATTAATTCTTCTTGCTATAAAAATAATAACATGTCAAGTTTGATTTCATTATCGATTGACGATATGCCATATATAATAAAATAACAGTTATTTGCTAATTTGTTAGCTTTTATTATATATGAATTTTAATACAAAATACAAGAGGAAGCTAAGGCCATATTTAAGTTTGAATCATTTTATAACCAAAAATGAAATCGAGTGGTCAAAATGCGTTGGAATTCGCACCGATAGAGCTTGTGCAATGTCAGGAAAAGAAAATGGATTGATTGCTTTAATTAAAGGTGTCGCAACTGCACACATGGAATCATTAGTATCCAAAAATATATCAACATAACTGCCAAAAAACATTGGATGAAGTTGTTGAAAATGTCAATTTCATTACACTCAATCTACACATCTCGAGTTACACACAAAAGTATGTTGGTTGTCAAGTGGAAAAGTACTCAATCGCCTTTTTAAGCTTCGTGATTAACACATCTCATGCGGGGCCGATCGAGCGTAAGTTAATGAGTGACGCGGGCGTATTCGGGGTCGCGCGAGCAATTAGTCGCGACAGCATATAAATCATTAATAACATTTTAAATCTTTACGATAAAAAAAAGAAGAAATATAAACACTCACCAAAAAGAAAATTAATTTATTTGCATTAGGTAAACTGAAAACGTTCGAAGAATATGCATAAAAAATATAAACAAGATCGAAGAATATGCATAAAAAATATAAACAAGATCGGGATTTTTTTTTTATCTTGGCCACATGTGGCAATTACGCATGTAGGATTGGGGACAGACCCGAATTATATTCGTATAATAAAGTTAACGAAAATTTAACAGATGTCACTGTAAATCATAAATATAATAATATAATTTTCGATCTCGACCTAAACACATGTAAGGGCAAGGACAGTCTCGAATTCTACTCGTAAAAAATTTTTTTTAACAAAAACTCACAGATGTCACTGTAAACCATAAATAAAAGAATATAATAAACAGAACTGTGATCACAGTCTCCCGCTACCGCGGTAAAGATTTTGGTAATTGTAATCACAGTCTCCCGCATACAACGATTGGCGGACTGAGGACTGTGATTCTCGTCTCCCGCATGAGATGTGTTAAATACGAAGCTCAAAAAATTTTTTTTTAATGGATATGCGATTTGAACTGAATGAACTTTTTTCTAATTAGCTAAGGTTATTTACTTGACTGATGCTTTTACTTATTTAAATGAATCGAATTTGAGTGTCTGAGGTGCAGCTGTAAATATATTTAAAGTTGAAACTAAATAGAAGTGATTATAAAAAAAATCGATTGTATTATCAACTGTGTGTGTAAGTATTTGCCAGCATTTAACGAATATATAGAAACTCTTAATAAAAAGTTCCAAAATGTAACACGGAACATTTAATGGTTCTAAAAGCAGCTTTAGGTAAAAAATTATGGTAAAAGCCTAGGTTCAAATGTGTGTTGGATACCTTCCACTGAATGCATTAATTTTCATAGATGTATTATATTTTTTAATTCGTAACGAGGCTCAAGAACGACGTAAAATGGTTAGGGTTGAAGTGGGGTCCCCAAAAAAGTGTTGTTCAAGATGGGGTCTACGGACTACCTAAGTTTAAGAACCGTTGAATTAAGTAATGCATAGTAAAGATAGTAACTTGAAGCGTCAAGTCCTGAGCCGTAGACTGCACGATAGCTTTCTTCTTCTTGGTCTGCTTGATGTCACCGCCGACGGGGCTCATCTTTTCAATATTCACTTTAATGATAGTCTCTTGAATATCACTATTGGACGGAACCGAGGATCTAAAAATAATTTTATCATAAATATTCGAATGCAGAAATAATCATATATAATTTTAATCATTATTGCACGTACCCTACGACCATCGGATAACTTGACTCAGAATCCGATATAGTTATGGGCGATTTGGCCGAGCTGCTCGACTTGCCAGTACTGCTCTTGCTCGCTTTATTCTTGGGAACGAGCATGAAATTCTTCTTATGACGATGGCTGTGACTACTGCCAGAACCGTCAGAATCGGAAGCGGGCTTCGGAGTTAACGAAGTACCGTCGCTTTGATTCATTTTAACCGGTACGGAACCGGATATCTTAGAGGTAGACGGTTCTACATCACTGGATGCCGATTTCGAATTGCTGGACACAGACGAAGATGTGCTGGAAGATGACGTTATGGTAGACGTTGGCGCACTGGATATTCTCTGCGGTGCAAACGAAGACTTGGGCACGCTGGAACTTGCTTGTTGACTGCTCGATTTCCTTCCAGCACTCTGTTTTTACGAAATTTAGCGGTCAATAAATAGCGTCACTCGGCAATAATTACGAGTTACTTACAGATTTGCCAGTAGGGACAGTCTTGGGAGCGCCAGAAGTAGAACTGGCGCTAGAGACCGTTATGACGCTGCCAGAATTTTTGGCGGCGTTGGGTTCGCCCTCCTTTTCGGGGCTCGAGTCGCTAGAGTGGCCGTCCTGCGACACGGGCTTGTACGGTGGAATGGTTTTGACGCCGCCCCCTTTCCTCTGCAATTTTTTTAAAGAGGGAAAAGATCGAGCGAACCATGGCGGACACACCGGCGGTGCAAAATTAACTCACAAGCTTGCTGTAGTGGTGTTGGCAGTAGCCGCAGTACTTAACGTTGTCCAGAAAGTTTCCAGCCTCTTCGCACAGCAGCCCTAGGCTCTGAGCGCACGTGACGTGGAACTGCTGCTTGCAACCTGAAGTTTGAAAACGAGTGCGATTGAGCAACGGGCGTGTCGTTTGAGTATCGGGCCATAACTAGCGTGTCAATTACCCGACTTATTACACTGCATACACGCTCCCATGCTAGCTTTGTTAATTTTGTTCATTTCCTGACAAATGTAGCAACTCTAGAAACAATGACCACAACATTATTCAATCAATTTCAAAAAAGGGATACTACCAATAAAAACAGAGCGTAGAACTGTCTCATACCTTGCTGTACCGCTCTGGCGGTATGAATTGCAATATGATCGGTTCCATCGTGGTGACATTTCCAAAACGAACTTCCGGTATGTAGAGGGCGCAAACTACATGGGCCCAGCCGCCGGAATCGACCCTTTTAAAGGCGCCAGAGCGAGACGGGCAAATTTCACATCGCTAACATGGAACAAGATTTGAACAAATCAAAAACTAGCATACGGCGACTGCGTGACGATTAATTGTTAGTATTGCGACAATGTTCACACTTACGATTTTCGCGTTCTTGTCCGAGCTCTCGCACTTTCTGCAATACCACGGGCCAGTGGGGACGGTCACGATTCCGTAACAAGCTGGAAATCAAAATTCAACCTAATCAGTGAATGTGTGGCATATATTAACCGATGTAAAATAATACGTTGCAGTAAAACCAATAAGTATTGTATTTTCCCACATCCTTATACATTCAAAAAAAAATAATGAAACTTCAAACAATTTATGTGTATATTGGAACGAACTATACATTATATATAATTTATACAAACTGACGATATATATTTCTCAACTTTTTCCAGTTTATTATTCTTATTATCAATAGGATGTGATATCCTGTAACTGTAAATATTTTCTCCATTTCTAAAAAATCGAAAGCATTATAAAAAAAATGGAATAAACTCAATAATAAGCAATGGACGTAATGTAATAAAGATATCTTTATTTTGAAGACACATTCATACGAAAATATATTGCGTTTTATAAATTCAAAGAAATATGGAGCAATATAGTAATAAAAGTGTGTCAAATTATTAGAAAAATAAAGCAATCGCATTAGTCAAGGATGCTTACTTGAATATGTTCTGCTGGCTTTACTACCTACTTATTCATTCAGTTTATTTTATTGTCTACATCCCATCTACTGCAATTGAGAAATACTTCAAGGGGAAAAAAATGTGAATAACACACTGCCTTGTATTTGTCTAATTTAAGACTTCCACAACTAAACAAATTTACCCTTTTTTATTTGTAACGAAATGCAGGGATTCCCGCATATGACAAATACAATCACGTTTATATGATTGCATTAATAAAACCATCGCAATCATATTTAAAACAGAATTGAGACATTCACATTGGCTAATCGAATGATAACATTAAAAACAAAATAAAGTCATTATTGGATTTAAAAAATAAACTAAATTAATCGAGATATTACCTGAACTTATTACGAATTAAATTTAAAAAAACACAGATACCAAATTACGAATTAAATTTAAAAAACACAGATACCAAATTACGAATTAAATTTAAAAAAACACAGATACCAAATTGCTTAAATAAAGTTAAGACACCTAACCTATGATTCAAGCAATTAATTCGGGTGAACTAGAACACTAACATTTTTGAATGATGACACTTCATGTTGTGTCATACAATATAAAATATCCTGAGACAAAGACAATTCCATTAACAAGAATGGTTCTTTGTTCGGGCGAAAAATTGGATTAAAAAACAACGAAGAAACTAATCTGGATTATTTAATTTCTGATTTCTAGAAACGTCGCTTCTCGACAAAAAAAATCTTGCTATGCCTTCAAAAAAACATTTATGAACAGAATGTTTAATGGCAGTATCTACTATGACCGAAATTAGCAGAATTAGTATGTCAAACGAAACAGCCCACTTTTTATTATCGTTTAACTCTTATCATGGCGTGTGTCGCAACATTTTTTAAAGTTCATGTAACGTTTTTATATTTGTTCTTTTAAGATACAAAGATTTTATTTCAATCAGTTTAATAATTTAATCATAGTTAATTTATTTATATGCAAATCCGCACAAAACAAACCCCAATACGAATCAGATCTTTATGTATATCAAATTCATTCTAAACAATATTAGCTATTATATATACAATAAATTCAATAAAATGTTCCATCAACTTTTCTGAACTAATTTAATTGCAGCTTTGAAAAAGCTGAAATGACATGCATTTTTCTTTTGACGCCCTCATGGATCAATAATTCGCACTGCATTGTGATATAAAATTCAAAAAGTTTAATGTAAATAATTATTAACCAATAATTATTTTTTAATTAAATATTATTCAAACGCATAGATTTAAATATGTGAAACCTCCGCCAGCGGCTAAATAGATACCGTAAGGAAAGAAAAGACAAAGAGGGAATTATTAATAAAAAAATTATATACATACATACAATTTTGTTTTTATTTGTGTTAGTGTAGTGTGTGTGTAACCACGGGCGTAGCCATTTTTTATCGTCCATTTAATATAAATTGAATGCTATTTGACAGGGAATTATTTTGTGGGATATGTGCATTAAAATAAATACTTTGTTCCATAAAACGAATTGTTTGTGCATTTATGTAAGGTTAATATTAGGATTTTTTTCTTCGAAAAAGGATACATTGCAGAAAATTATTCAAAAGGCGTTCTCTGTTCTGACCAATATTCGCTCGCTCAAACCTAATCCGTCCAATAGTAATGCGCAAGCAATTCGTTTTATAGAACAATAATTATTTTATATTCTCATTTAAACTATCAAATAAATTCCGACCAATTATTTTAAATTCTGAGCCTAATATATATTCTGTACGTTTAATATAAATTTTGACCATATGCTATTTTTATTCTAATTATTTGATATTAATTCTGACACTGAATAACATAATTATGACCGGGATTTGATTTTTATTCTGACACAAAGTTTATTCAAATTTCGACCATTGAATTTGTTGCTTTAAAAAAATCAAAATAGACTAAAAAAATATGATATTTTGCAACATCTAAGGGATGCAGCTGATTTTATTTTTGTTTCTCTATTAAAAAAAATAGTAAAATTGAAAATGTATATTTTTATGCATTTTTATATTACATATAACTTATTATGTAGTATTTATTATTGAAGATTTGCAATCTCATTGTGTTGAACCATCCTCTGATGTGCAAATATAAATTAATACACATTATACAAATAACCTAGATCACGAAGTCTTACTTTACACTGTACAATCTCAATTTGTTATATACTTAGTATGTTATTAGAAGCATACACACTTTATAGCAAATGAAAAAATTTAAATTAAGAAGACAGAAATATAGTGGTACACACTTTAAACTGCCCTAGGGATTAAATATTATGAATCATTATTTCTACTGTTCAATTTTATTATTATTATATTATAAAAAAATGTTCTAAAAAATATACATTAAAATTTTTTTGTTGAATATTTATTATAAACCTAAAAATAATATCGGTATTTTGAAAAAAATTCAGGCATGAAATGGTTAAGAGACGTGCATCATCACACATATATTGTTCCAGCTACTTGTAGATATCGCTGAAAACAACTTTGTATTTTTTTGCATCAAAAATGGGGTAGTGCAATTGTGAGTAGGGACACTACAGCCTGCAGTTCAAAATCATCGAGTATCGACGCATTGTCGACACTTTTCCGTGCTACGGATTGTTGAAAAAAATCTATTTTAGGCAACAGTCCGTACTCTTTCTTGTAAATATCAGAAATTTCCTGCAATTTTTTTCTAACGATATGGAGCTTTGATTTAAGAAAATGGAGCCATATTAACGAAAAAAACTGAGCATCTTCTATGCTTTATCATAAGTCATTTGCTTAGTCATTTTGTAAACATAACGAATCCGTGTTTGTAAAAGCAATCTGAAACACTTTCAGATCATACATGTTCAGGGCCGGCCCAAGAGGCGGGCGCCAATTACTCTGAATGAGCTATTTGAGTGTCGATATTCCCTCAAAAAGAATCTTCTAGAGATGGTTTTTAAACAAAAATTTCGATGGCGAACTTTTTCTTTAATTCTTAGGTATTTGTCCTCTACAAACAAAAATTTCCCAAATAACCCTTTTTTTTGGAGTCTGGGCGCTGAATATTCTTGGTCTGGCCCTATGCATGCCATTAACCCTTTCACTGCGGATGGCTTCTATAGAAGTCATCAAGAAAATCGTCAATACTCATTGGGCATCTAAAGATGCCATAAATCTTTGAGCTTAATAATATGGTCATTTAATATAATTTAAGGTTGTAAATAACTTGAATTTATTGAACCATAATATTTAAAAAAAAAAATGGAACGAATAGGTGCCCTCCACATATTAACAAATTTTGAAATGGCACACAAAAAATCAACCGTGGTGAAAGGGTTAATAAAATAGAAGAGCAGCAGACGCAAATTAGAACCTTGCGGTAACTTGAGTATAAATGAAATACTCATCGTAACGACAAATATCATAGCTCACATATTGACGGCGGCCAGTCAAGTAGCTCGAGAAAAATTCTGAAGTAACTATACTTGACGGATCAATATTTTTTTCATCTAGCATACTGATGGTTACACCCCTTTATTCATTAAACTCACAATATTTAGATCAGAGGATCATTATTTACTTAAAAATATACTCAAAATAGTTTGAAAATATGATGGTTCACATCACTATCCTTATACGAGATTGTTGCATGCAAGTGAGATGAGAAAAAATGGTGGTACCCCTGAATTCAATACTGTTTTGAACAATGTACATACTCTCACAGAGAGCGTCGGGCATGGGAGTGGGGTGGAAAAAAATGGTGGCATTCCCGAATTGATTACCTTGATGGACAGCGACGTTGCAGCCTGTTCCGTCGCAATAGACGAGCGGATTGTCGGGCCAACCGCGCTCGTCAGAGCAAACGCAGCATCCTCCGACCATCTCCCTCATTGTGTTGCCAATCCCATCACAATTCCGCGTCTGAAACGAAAAGTTCACACATGTCACATATGAAATGAGAGAGACGCGGCCGGCGTCTAACGGCGGGGCGTAACGTCACGCGTCCGCGTGTGTTCGAAAAGTCGATCGAAGTCCTCGCCTATGCTTCTTGGATGAAGTGCTAGTCGCCGAAGCGGAGGTGGCTCGGGTGTACAGTCTCAACGCAACGAGCGAAGAGCAGACCCTCACACCGCGACGCACCACGACGCCATTTGTCTGAACGGCAGGCTGGCCAACGACACGACGCCCGATCGATAACCGAGCGCACGCATACATATATATACGCTAATGTTTACACAAGCGATTAAGTGTCAGCGCAAAGGCAACTTGCGCAATTTTGTCAATATTGCGCATGCGCCGACACCACAAAATACATTTATACGTATAAAGACGACGATTGGCGGCCAGAATCTGGTATCCAGACAAATATTATATATACTGGTACTGGGAATGGAAAGGGTAAAATAAAATGACTAGAATTTTACTAGGGCACACGGATAAGTAAAAACTAAGTTGTTACTACTATAGTGATGCGTTACCAGTACATATTGCTTGCAATAATTTAAATATCTATATAAATATAGTAATTACTGGGTTATGATTTTAAATATATCTCCATACTATTATTACCCATTGAATAAGATAGTATCAATAAGCACTCATCGTCGCAGCAGATATATTTTGTCGAATTCGTTAATTTTGAGATCCATTTTTCAATAGCTGCACGCACTCACGCTTTGCAGCTCACTCCCATTCTTTGAGCAGCAAGAAAGAGATGATTCAGTTATGTTGTGTACTTTGATGTTACGGGTGACGTTTGTGTCAGTCCTTCATAATCCTTCCGTGCCCCTAAATTAAATGTATTTTTTAAAAATCTATACATATTTTTAATGTAAATATTAAAAAAAACTAAAAGAAATACAAGTTGAATATTGAAAGCACTATGTAGAATAATATATATTTACAATTAAAAACTTATTAAAATATTTGTTAGTTATTTAATTATACCAAATTAAAATTGTCGACAAAATAATCTGAAGCCTAAAGCAGGGCTCGGCAAACTTTTTTTAGAAAGGGCCAGATTGTAAAAAAATTAGGCTCGGTGGGCCAGATACTAAACTGGAGAATATTTTTATATTGTACATGAGTAATTCTATTAAAATACTAGGTTCAACATACATACTTTTATTAGGAAATAATACTTTTACATAATATTTTTACAATTCTTAAACAATAAAAAAAAATTATCAATACAAAAAAATATCAGTTAGTATAAAATAAAAAAATACCGTTACGTTACAGCGCGTAATTTGACTTGTTTTTAATTGATTAATGTAAAAAATAATATTTAGCCCACGGGCCGGATTGAAGGCAGGCGGCGGGCCGTAGTTTGCCGACTCCTGGCCTAGAGAGCATGGATGGCAAAAAAGAAGAGCAGCAGGAAGTTGATACTGATTTTTCAAAAAAAAATTCTAAAGGAAAGAAAGACAGAATTTAATTCGTACCAAAAAAAACAGAGGAGAAACTATAAAGCAGTATTAAAAAATATACATTCATCGTACGACTGGGAATCCTTAAAGGAACCCATTTAAAGCGCCAGAAAACCTTCAGAGAAGCCTTCACGGAATAGAACAACGGATGAAAACTTGGAAAATGGAAGCAAACACGACAAAATCAAAGCATGTAACGTTCACATTGAGTAAAAATACCAGTAATCCCTTAATAAATCAAACAGCGTTAAATTGCATGATCATAACGGCCAGTTGACATCACCAAATAAAATATAAACCATCGTGGTTTTTTAAAAAAACTCTTCGAATAAGCATATATAAACGGACATTGGTTTTAAGTTAATTTTTGCTTTATAGGTATTTATTTTATTTTATACGCTAATAAGAAAAGGCTGATCTTATTAAAATTATTCATATCCGTCATATACATACATATGAACATACACACACACGCACGCGCGCTAATACGCCCGCACGCACATATGCACATACGCCCGCACATACGCCCGCACATACGCTCGCACATACGCATATACACACCACACGCATGGACGCACGTATACACACATAAACACATGCTCGCATGCGCGTACGAATAAAGCTTCTGAGGTGTTGGGACTTGTCTAGCGATACGTACATCAATTGAGAAGATTGAATTTAATGTGTACCTTGTATAATCATCTAGTGCGCAGTACCCTCGAGCATGCTTCTCTGGTCTGGTTTCCAAATATTGAAACTAACTCACATCTTACAGAAAAGGTTTAAAATCATTTCCCAGATACAACTACGTGGGGGAATATAAATATTACACATTTTAATTTTACACAAAATTCTTACAAGGTATGCTGGGAAATACTTTTTTTACGTGATGTCGGTCAGTGTATTAGGAGAAACACTTTTTAGCTGTTATTAAGAAATATACACAATTCCAAGATTCTGCAACAATTTTGTATTTGTGTGCTACTACCAACGCCTGCGCTCTCGAGTATTAAACAACTCCCCAAAAAAACGGTAGGGTAGTATTGATTTGTTCTCGTCCAGACACTCACAGTTGTTTAATGCTTTGTGTCTAGCCATTAATATTAGTATTGTGAGTATTTTTGTTTTTTGTGCAAAGTGCATTAGCGTGAAGCTGTTATGCCTTGCACATGTTTGTAAATGAATAAACTTTATACTAATGTAAATCACTTGATTTTAATAAAATAAAAATATGTATGAACATAATAATATTGTATGAACACTTGTCTAGGCGCTAATGTATAGATTCGTTATTTTTTTATAGTTCTTCAAATGCGTAATAATAATTATCGTACTATTCGTCACTATGTCATTGATTTTTCAACAGGTACGACGCTAAATTTGAAGTTCACCGCCCGACGGTTTCCGATCGCTAAACAAAACTTTTCCAAATTTCATTTTTGATTATCTCCGGCGGTGAAATTCGTCGGGATATCAGCAATTTTGCCGCCCTGTGTGCTTACCGGCGCTCGCGCGCAATTCAGTCTATAGTAACATTGTTCGTCAAAAACGATCGATAAAACGGTGAAAATGTTTGCGTTCGCTGTCAATACTTTTTCTTCTTATAATGCGATACCTAATATTAGCCAATTGGGTGAATATGAGATTTGATAGAAAATCAATTACAGATACTGAGTGTATTATTTTTATTGTATCGATTTTGATATATTTTGCGAATAGGTAATAAACTGTTGCGAGAGTGCGGTCGACTGTAACGCCACGCGGAGAGCGGTGGCGGTGGGTCGAACTAAATATCGACGTCAAACATGTCACCGCTGTGATCGCCCGTCGGCCATGGCTTGCGGCTGCGTCTGAGCGTTGCGGGGGCGCCGCCTCAGCCCGACGATGGGGGCGCAGCAGACCAAGGAGCGCGGGCTCTCCGGTGGGGCCTCCATCAGGGCCACCAGGAACAAGCCGCGTCTGCCCAAGGACCCGCGCGCTCTCGGCTCCAACATTTTCACGGAACATAGCGGTGAGCTGCTCCTTGATTTGGGTACCCGGGTGCGCCCTGGAAGCCCTGCGCCCCCTATGCCCTCGGCTTGAGACGCCCCCGATCGATAATCTGATCGCGCACACACACACACACACTGACACGCGCTCTCGCTCGCGCATACATACGCACACAAACACACACACACACACACACACACACACACATGCAAACATACGTTTTTATATGAACAGTGGCGCAACGGTGCGAGGTACGCGGGCTCCCATCTACGAGGGGGTCTCAATATGTTCACCTCTTTTTCGAAAAATTATTAATCTTATGTACACCCAATCCTACTTCTCTTCAATATATTTCCAAATTGTCACTGATAACTAGCATCTCCCTGAATCATGGAGATGTACCCGATCCATCAAAAGAGAGATAAATCATGTATAGAAAACTAGACCAATCGCAGTTTTCATTTATCTGTGGAAGTATACAAAAATCACCGAGACTCATAAAAAGAATTATAGACCGGTGCCTGTCCAACATTTCATCCTTCTCGCCGATGGTTTCTTAATCCATTGAAATGCGAGTGGATTCCATTACAGATTTGTATTAATCCCTTGAAATGCGAGTAGATACCATTATGGATTTTGTAAATGCCTTTAACCTTTTGACCGTGGAAGACACCTATAGAAGTCATCAAGAAAATCGACAATATGCATCGGTCCAGGCATCTGGCGAGACATCGGGCAGGGGCGTTGTGGACTTCTCTGCAGCATTGGAAGGTTCTGAAGCGTGTCGTCGGCGAGACGGCGGGGCGTATTGGTGATGACGAAATTTAGCCGCTTACCATCGCATTGCTTGGCCTAGAGTCCACGGATTTTGAGATTACCTTTTTTGCTCTCTTAGTGGGCTGTTGTTGAGCCGCAGCTTAGATTTTAAGCAGACTTTTTAGTTCCGCAATTAGTGATTGCTGTTCCACAATCATCTTTGCTTGTGCAACGAATTTTGCGTCCATTTTTGTAATAATAACTTAAATCGCTTCCATTACTGGAGCTAATGTTAGTCGACGTCCGATAATGACGAGTGATCGGAATAATCTTCATAACACTTATCACTTGTCGATGCGCAAATGGAACAAGTACATTTAATGTAATAGTCGTGGCCTCTATTTGATGAACTAACTGAATGACAAAGTCAAAACAATTGTGACTCATCAAACTCATACTGAGAAGTTCTAAAGGGTGATCCAATTTCAGTTTCTAAACTACTAAAGGATGATCCAATTTCAGTTTCCGAGCTTTTTATAAAAAAACAAACAAATTTAAAGATAGCTTTGGATTTTTTTTATTAATTAAACTTGATGTATTTATTTATGAAAAATAATATCAATTAAATGGCTGTCTTTGAACCTTTAAAAGTACCTGCCAGATATATTTTCACTAGTAAAAATATATATCTATCTGTGAAAATGTATTCCGATGTGATTCCACAGAAATGACATGTTTTTAAAAATATTTTCGGGATAGATTCGAGACTTTGTTTAGATTTTCTTAAAGAGATGACCCTTAAATTTTTGGGGATTCATTTCAGCTTTTTTTAATATTTATATTTCATTATGATTCATAGTATTTCATTAAATGATATACATTTGTTTCGACTGGCATAAATGCGTTCTGTTTCAAAACCTTGAAACAGATCATATTTATGCCAGATTTTTAATGGGCTGTTTTTGTACTGCAACTCTGTTCAAACCTTTTTTTTATACCTGGATAGTTCATTGACACTGGGTTGGCAGAAGGGATTTTTTGTCACACTTGTCACATTGTGATAAGTGACTATTATAAGTGGTTCTTCAATGGATCTTTAGAGTATGAAAACTTAGTATATGGGGGGTTTAGAATTTAAAATTTTATTAAATTATATTAGATACTTTAGAAGCTATGATGATTTTTTTGCGCACAAATAATTCTGCGCGAGATTTAAATTATCGCCTGTGTCAATGTGTTAATGTGCTTAATCAGAGAAGATTTTCTTTGAAAAATCAGAATCAATGTCCTGCTGCTCTAACACCCAGGGGTACCAGTCCACCACATGCTGGAGGCCCGTCGTAACTAGTGTGGAAGAGCAAAGTGAACTACTCTCGAGGAGCAGGGATTCTCGGGGGTAGGCAGCAGAGGTAGCATTTAAAATCCCTCACAAAGTCCTTGGGGGATGGAGCTATAACGATGACGATAATGCAAGATAACGAGAGTCCGATTATTGATACTAAGCAAACTTAAAAATAAATAGTAATATGGTGGATGCGGATCGCTCTTCTAGATGTAAAAATCCATGAGATCATCCGAAGTGTTGGACTCGTAGGGCATCAATACCAATAGGCTTGTGCAAGTGTAAGCGCTCGCATCAGCTATCGCATGGTGCTGAAACTTAAGCTGACACCGAGCAGTAGTCTGGCATCTGATTGCGTTAGTTGAGGCTTGTATCTATGCTTGCATGGACTCAAGCAGTGAGTGACGAAAAGGATAACATGTAGTAGCTTTCTCTGCTCTAACACCCAATCTGCGTAAATTCTTCGCTGTCGATGGTCTCTGGGCTTCAGTCGTTGTGTTATCAGAATTATATACAAATGCAAATTTTGTTATCAGAATTATATACAAATGCGAGAAGCCCAAAATCGATAATTCTGAGTCATCGGCTACACTGATGCACACAATGATGCATAAGCCTTACTCTATCTCCAACACTTGAAGTTTTTTCATTACATTGCGAATTGTTCGCTCAGTAAGACGATGGAAATGACTATAATTTTTCTGTAAATTTCAATACGCAGTTTGTACAGAATTGTTGTTCCTGTAGAACAATTAAACAATTTTAACGCGTTGACCGTTGGTTAAGCGATTCATTTCGTAAATGTGTTGTTGCTAGCACTTGATACTTTAAATATGCTTGATTAAAAAAAAAGTTATTTAACTCAGACAAACTAACTATAAAATTAACATTGTATTAGATCGACAAAATTTAAGTTTGCCGATTTTTAATCTAGGTCATTATCTCTTAATGATTAAGGGTGGTGGCTTTTTGCCGAATACTAGTACCAATAAATAAAACTATTAGTTAATGATTCGTAAAATTATTTTTTTAATTTTACAATTGCAAATTAGAGTCAGATTACTCTAACAGTCGGATCTTTTTTTTATTCAAAGAAGCGGAGAATCAACAATCTGTCCATTTTCCACATTTCTACACTTATGTTTTCAACAAGGACAAATTTCTCTGAAGTTAATTGATTACTATTGATTTAATTAGTCTTTTGATGTATATAAAATAATTGGTGACGGGAGGGACTGGCTTTGCTTTGGATTAAATGACGCTAAACGATACCATGTTGGTTTCAGAGGCCCTACTGCAGAGCAGGCCCCTGCCGCATATCCCCGACGTGGCGGACGGCGACTCTTTGCTGATGGGGACGGGCCCCCTGAGCGGACCAGTCCCTCCGTCGTCTTCTTGCGTGGCCGTGTCGCTGCCCTTCGATTCGGCCAATCGGTGGACGTCGAAGGAGAACTTGCTGACGCACCACGAGGACGACGATCCGCAATTGTTTGTCGCACTGTACGACTTTCAGGCGGGCGGCGATAACCAATTGAGTCTAAAAAAAGGTAAAGTCGGCGCACGATACGTCCATAGCGACGCATGGTATTAACCGTTACTCTTTGTATGTGCAGGCGAACAAGTGAGAATACTCAGCTATAATAAGAGCGGCGAATGGTGCGAGGCGCACTCGGCTTCGGGGCAGATGGGCTGGGTGCCCTCCAACTACGTCACACCTGTGAATTCGCTCGAGAAGCACTCGTGGTACCACGGACCCATTTCTAGGAATGCCGCCGAGTACCTGCTCAGCTCTGGGATCAATGGCAGTTTCCTGGTGCGTATAATCCATAGTCAAATTAAGTTGCGATTGTGTAAATTAAATAATAATTTAAAAATTCAGGTGCGAGAATCTGAATCAAGTCCCGGTCAACGGAGTATATCTTTGAGATATGAGGGAAGAGTGTACCATTACCGAATAAACGAAGGCTCAGACGGAAAATGTTTCGTGACGGCCGAGAGCAAATTTGGCACTTTAGCCGAACTGGTGCACCATCATTCGATGCTCGGCGACGGTCTGATAACACAGTTGTTGTACCCGGCGCCTAAACATAATAAGCCGACGGTGTTCCCCTTAAGCTCCGAGCCCGACGAGTGGGAGATCGATAGAACCGATATAGTGATGAGACACAAGCTCGGCGGCGGACAGTACGGCGATGTGTACGAGGCCGTCTGGAAGCGATACAACATGACGGTAAATTTTCTGTTGTTTCTCAAGATCATTTGACATAATGAAAACGTAAATTTTGGTGAATTCAGGTCGCAGTGAAGACGTTAAAGGAAGACACGATGGCGCTCAAGGACTTCTTGGAAGAGGCTTCTATCATGAAGGAGATGAAGCACCCGAATTTAGTGCAGCTGTTGGGCGTGTGCACGCGTGAGCCGCCGTTCTACATTATCACCGAGTTCATGAGCAAGGGTAACCTATTGGATTATCTGCGGAACGGAAACCGGGAGCATATGACCGCTGTGGTTTTGATGTACATGGCGACGCAAATCGCGAGCGGGATGAGCTATCTCGAGAGTCGGAGCTTCATACACAGGTATTCTATTGTACATAAATATATAATTAGCTAGATATTGTTTTGTTATCAGCCGTATATATAGATTGGCAATCGAAACATTATCTAGGGATGTTAGTTGAAGTGAGTCATAACAAAATTAATTTTTAGGGATTTGGCTGCTCGCAACTGCCTCGTTGGCGAAAATCACTTAGTGAAAGTGGCCGACTTTGGCCTGGCGAGACTGATGCGTGACGACACTTATACGGCGCACGCCGGCGCCAAATTCCCCATCAAGTGGACCGCCCCTGAAGGCTTAGCCTACAATAAATTTTCTACTAAATCGGATGTATGGGCTTTCGGCATTCTGCTCTGGGAAATCGCCACGTATGGCATGTCACCCTACCCCGGAGTGGACCTCACTGATGTCTACCACATGCTAGAGAAGGTAATGACACCTTTGAAAAGATCGGCTTGCGTTGTGAACGCGACTTTTATATATTTGCCATGCGATTGATTAACAATCTAAGAATTTGATTCGGCGATGATTGCTAGCAAGCGATGCTGAATTAACTGAAATTGTTTTATTATTATCGTTCTCTTATAGGGTTATAGAATGGAGTGTCCGCAAGGGTGTCCGGCGCCGGTATATGAGCTCATGCGCGGCTGTTGGCAGTGGAACGCTCAAGATCGGCCGTCTTTTCAAGATATCCATCATTCACTAGAGCACATGGATAATTCAATCACTGAAGGTACTGCCTCTCGATATAGGATGGAATTATAAGTATTCAGTAATTGATATTGTTTTTTTTTGTAGTCGGCCACACAGTCAGTTGTCGATCGACTAATAGAAGAGGCAAGCATCCACCGGCTCCGCCGAAAAGAACTAGTTTATTATCGTCGTGCAGTTTATTCCGCGAATCACAATACAATCCTGATGACATTCAAAACTCTGCTTTGGTCGATGATGAAAATATTGGTAATTATATATATATATTTATATATACATACATAATTTAAATAATAATATATACGTCTTATATAGTTTTTTATGTTGTTTAAATTTTTGACGGATTTATTTAATTCGTTACTTAGCTTTTTGAGATGTGAAGGCTTGCGTATAGCGTCTTTTCTTTCTCGTATCTTGTCTACCGACGTTCGATCACCGATATTGCTATCATCATCTTGGGCGTAATTTTGACCTTATCTCAGCTTCCGCAAACAAAAGACAGCTGAAGAGTGCGGTGACTGTGATAAGGTCAAAATTACGTCCAAGATGATGACCCCAACATCGGTGGTCGAAACATCAGCAAACGAGATTTGAGAAAGAAAAAGCGCGATATGCAATCCCTTACATCTCAAAAATCTAAGTACCATGTTGAATAAATGTATTAAAAAATTTAAAAAAACCGCAAAAATAATTGTAGTAAAAAACAAGTGTAGTTATCAAATATTTCTTAGTAGTGGCTAGAATATAACTAAAATATCCGAGACTTGTCTAAAACGGTGCAGTGTTAGACCAAAAATTCCAATATTGACCACACACATAGCAACTACTTGATTAGTCATTTTAAGCAAGTACATCGCCTTTATTGGTCGGCAATGACATCATAAATTTCGAAGAAAATGTCTCCATTGTTTATAATTTGTCTTTGATATATACCTATGATTTCAATACTTGGATCTACGCATACCACTGAAGAAAGTCATTGTTATTGATATTATGTCTGAGAAACTCGATCAAAACATGTAATGATATACTGATATCAAATTGAACAGTCATGCTAATATCACTGTAAATCGACCATAGTGTTAAAATAAATAAATTTTCATGTATGTCACAAAGGTTGATATTTGTTGTTTTTATAATGGATAAAAGTATTTCACCAGCATTTTATCATAATCTGTATCGTTTTTATTTTTAAAATATGTATATATGGTGATTCTGAACATAAATTAATTTTTTTCACAGTATTTGACATTTGCTGATTTTACCACTATCAATATAAAAAACAATTATTACGAAACTGTATTTTAAATTTTAAGCGGTAACAAATGATACAAGGTAATTTAACCCTTTACGTGCGAGGAGCTGATAAATCCGCTTCATATCGCATGTCCCTTAAGTGAGAGAAGGGGATATATCTCAGTCAAGAAAAACATGTATATCTGAATATTATAAAGCAGCTCTTTGTCTCAAATTTAACACATATATTTTTTAGGATTTATAAGATGTATAATGATGTTTTTATGATGTTATGTTCCAATGGTTTTCTACCCTCATTTAATTACTTTTATTACCAAGAATTTATTACCAAGAATCAGAACCACAAGAGCTCTGGGGGGAGTGACCCAATTTTTTTTAGTCAAAGATCTGTCATTCCAATGAATTCCACATGTGCAATATATGTTTGAATATATATAATATATTATATAGTTTGCATTCAGTTTAATTCTGAAGTCGAAGAGTATTGGTGTGCCTCGAATTTCACCGTTTACAATTTTAGAATTTATAAAAAAAACAATTACCAGAATAGGAAGAAAGATAAAGGACCCAACGAAAAGTCGAATATTGATAGGCTAGCATTTTCCGACGAAGTATGAGGACAAAAAATACCAACGCAATTATCAAGTGTGCAGTATCATGCCCTCATCATGCAAGAAAAAGGGGAAAGGAATTTGCAGAAGGAGGCAGACTTTTAATTTTTAAAATAGATATTATTTTTTTTTTAATTTTGAAGGTAAATATAGATGCATAAAGGAATAACTATATTCTAATAAAAAAATCGTAATTGAATCTTCAACTTCATTTTTTATTGGATAATTGACTCATTTCGTGTCTTTTTATGAAATTTAATTCCGCATGTAAAGGGTTAAAAAAATTAAGTTTAGGTTCTAATTTTTAGGAATAATGCCCGTTATTCAATGTGTTATCACTTAAAGTACTGAAATCCGATTAACACACTTTGGGGCACGATCGTACAGTTAACACGCTTTTATGAAACTCGATCTTTAACAGACTTACTGACATCTTTGAATATTTTACGGTACCAAAAGGGTCGGCGCCAGCTTACCACACGCTGGAGTTCGCATTAAACAATGTGGGAGAGGGCATGACTCCTTTTGAGTTTGAATTCCAAACTCTTGAGGGGAAGTAAGCTCTTAGACTACCCACCCGAGGTAGCGTCCTTTGGACTACCAATGACGAGTAAAGCATAGCATATCTACTCAAGCCGGTCAAAGGGCTCGGTTTCCTGGGGAACTGAGGGTTAAAGCTGAATCCGAGAACGAACGTCCCTCTGATTTCAGGAGGAGAGAGTCGAACAATGAAGAACTGACACAAAATGCATATGCAAGCAAAGCAAATGCAATGCAAAGGCAATGCAAATGCTATGCAGGTAGTCTAGAGAATGTCTCCTAATGCGCTTCCGCTCATCCAGCTCTTAATAGCTGGATGCCGCCCATTGGGTTGGACTCGTAGGGCCCAAGTACTAGTGGCGGCAGTGGTTTTCGCAAACAGATTAACGTAGGCAACTTTCTCA
Organism: Plectrocnemia conspersa; assembly: GCF_051122295.1. Taxonomy (NCBI): domain Eukaryota; kingdom Metazoa; phylum Arthropoda; class Insecta; order Trichoptera; family Polycentropodidae; genus Plectrocnemia; species Plectrocnemia conspersa. The sequence goes on along the minus strand of NW_028277170.1, from coordinate 964,077 downwards.
GGGCACCGAAAGGGATTATATACATATATATATTATTCTAACAGATATTGTTATTATAATTCTTTCCATACAAAATTAAATAATTAAAAATTAATTAGTGGTTCGAGATTTTGTTACAAAAAATCTTTTCAAATATCCTTACATATAATCCTAAATCGGTTTATATAAATGTCACACCATAACGAATTCTCACTTAGAATCGATGCCGACAAATTCTACTACTACCTTTTACGACTTCTGATGTTTAATGACTGGTTTGGTAGACTTTTTGGTAGACCATGTGAAGGACCATCAAAGAGCTCTTTGTTTACACACAAACCAAATTTTATTTGGGATTATTTGTTTTATTGCTTGTTCAAAAAATGCATTAATACATTAACAATTCATAAAAATATATATCATACTAAAATTGCTCAAAACCAGCATTTCTTACTTTTCTTTTATTTATGTTGAGTTTTATATTTTTTTTAAACATTTCATAAATTTTTGTTTTTTAATTCCTCTTAATTCAAAAGTTATTGTTACGCAAAGTTCTTGCGAAACTCGTTTTTGTACATCACGCGGCGAAAAAACGTCGTTCAAGTACTAATACAAAAAAGTAGTAAAATAAATCAACACAATAAAACGTTGAGAATTGCTGATTTTTTCTATAATTTATTATAAATGCAATATAAAATAATAATAAATAATTATGGAAATATATGTAAAATTAACTCAATACTTAAATATAGTTAACACTGATTTTTTTTACAGGCTTAATGAAAGAAAGTAACCCTACTTTGGACTCGGGCAAACCGGCGTCACTCGATGGTTCTCTGCAGGAGCATACTCCCGATACGGATGATTCGCAGATAGACGACGTTCTGTTCACTCCGTCTTATGATATTTTCTCGACTACACCAGTCAAATGGGGGTCCGTGTCCGGAACCAAAAACGTACAACCGAAAGGCAAAAAAGCAAAGACTTATCCACCCAAAGAACAGGATCAAAAGGTAATATTTATTCTTTAATATTTATATCATTTTTTCCTGGTGATATTTATATCGATTATGTTATTCAGAATTGGATTTTTTTACAGAACGTACAGGTAGCTGCGTTAGAAGTGCAAAACGTCAAGAGGGCTATCAATCGCTATGGTACTTTGCCTAAGGGGGCTCGTATTGGCGCGTATTTGGAGTCACTGCGACAAGGGACGCTTTCGCCCGGTCAGAAGATCTGCGATGAGATTCCAGTGGAGGATCTCATCGGGCAGACGGCGTCGCCTCATCCTTCGCTGCGCAACCCGTCACATATGATTCGCAGCAATTCGTCGGGCGGAGTGACGGCTCCGTCCGTCCCCGTTCCGGCGTCGCCTCCAGCCCGCGGACGCCGCCCTGTCACCGGTGTGCGGAACTATTATCCCAACGAATCGTTGAGGAGTGGCAGTCCTAGTAAGGCCAATCCGTCTTTAGCCGATTTAGAGTTTCCGCCTCCTCCGACCGATCTTCCGCCTCCACCCGACAACTTGCCGTGTCCTCCACTGTGCTTTCAAACACCGAGAGACGAGTCCGTCAAGAAGAAGCCTCGCCCGTGCAAAGAGCTCTCGGGCGATTCGTTCAAGTCCAAATCCAAATTAACGGAGAATAAAATTATCAACGATAGAATCGAAGACGATGACGACTCGCACAGTTGCTTCAGGAGCACTAAAGAAATGCTAGAATTGAAGCTGGTGTCTGAAATTCAAGGCAAATCCGATAAGAAAGGATATAAGTTTCCCAAAGAGTCACCATCCAACAACGGTTTAGACACGTTTAAAAATTTGATAGGCGATCCTGCGGCTAGATTGGTTTCCGAACTTTCCGAAAGTTTCAACATAGTGCCGGTAGTGAAAGTGAACGAAAGGCCATCGGATCAAAGAGTGCCTAAGGACATTAAGACCGGTCTGCGAAGAACGGGGAGCGGCGCCAATAACCCTCTCGCTGAAAAGAAAAATTCGTTTAAACCGCTGATCAAGAGCGAGACTAACCCCAAAGTCATCAAAAAGAACGACTCTTCTGAGGCTATCATAGATTTCAAGTCTAGACTGCGAAAAGTAGACACGACATCGGCTAATGGTAAAAAGCCCGAAGTTGATATTCAATCTAACGAGGACGGTCAGCTGAAAGAAATAGATCACGATAGTTCGACAGAGACGAAGAAAATGGATCCCAATAGCAACACGGAGACTTTAAAATGCGAGGAGGAAGACGACAAACGTCGCAGTACTGGTAGCATAAGTAGTTTAAAGAAATTGTGGGAGCCGAAAGAGTCGATGGGGGACATCGCCGCCTCGCAGCTAAGTCCTAAGCTTTCGCTGAAAAGCAATAATAAGCAACCGGCAATAGAAGAGAAAAACGACGAGAGCGAGAGGGCGGCGTCGGACGCTGCGGCTGAAGACAGCATGAACAACGTGATGACGCGCAGCCTCAACGCTAACAGCAAGCCCGTGACGGAGAAACGTACTTGGGGACCGGACGAGAAACCTGCGGTACCGGCTAAACCGGCCGTAAAATCTGGAAAACCTGCATTCACGGGAAAGACGCCCGGAGCTATTTACGCCACGCCAGTCGCGCCAATTATCACTCCCATTAAAGCGATCGTTAAAGATGAACCTAAGACCGCTCGAGAGAGCATTGTGGATATATCGCAAGCGCTCGAATCGAGCATCGCAGGCATGAAAGGTAATTCGGCCGTCAGTTCGTCGTCGTGGCTGCAGCTCTCCGATAAGGTGGACTCTTTTCACGCGGCTTGCGTAGTTTACAGTGACGATATAGCCCCGCCGCATCAACGCTTCCAGTTCCGAGAGGTGACCGCCAAGCTGGAGGTGCAGACAAGAGCCTTGCGCTCGGCCGGGGCGCGAGGAAGCCGCGGCGAATCGGGCGGTGACGGTCCCCGGCTGCTGGCGGATGTGACGGCCACTGTACGCGACGCCGTCGCTGCACTCAACCGTTGAAAACAAGCGATTCGGTTCGCACATCGATATTATTATAATCTACGATAGATTTGTTGTTTGAATTTGGCATAACTTTCGTATCGTATAAGATCAGGTGCCGCTTTGGAGACGGCGACCGCTAGTCATGCGTTCCGAGGTCGGACGACTCTCGCTTTACGTTAAGGACGAGGGCTTCCCACCGTCTGCTTTGCGGTGCTGCACTTTTGTTTACTGTCGCCGAAGTCTCGCATATGTGAAATCTCAAGGATCAAAATATAAAATACTACTAGATTAGCTCACAACTGAGCTCTTGTAGCTGTATTTTTTAATATGACTTTATACCTTGTACTTATTTTGAAAATTTGAAGTTAACGGTGTTGCAACTCTTTGGATCATTTTTCACTCTTTTTGGTGCCATTAGCAAGTGTTCATGATTGAGTCTTTGCAGGACCAGAGTTGCCTATTTTATATTTATGTTTAAAAATAGGGATAGTGTTTTTAAGTTTTATGCGTCACGCATGAAAGGATTGTATCTAAATGGGTCGGACTTTCCAAGAGAATTTTAATTCCATGTAATATTAATCTCAGTGCCAGTTTATCCCGGAAGATGCCGAGTTACTTAAAACACGTTAGACAGTCTCATTCATTGAAATCTTCGGGTGCCTTGCCTGTTGTTGGGCGTTTGTGACTATCTATATACATCGTTGACGAATTTCACGTGCTGCACTCAGTTTTGTTCGGTTCGTTTCCGGATATGGAGGATCTTAAACGTTCACTCTTAATATCAATATTGGGTTAGTCCTTTCTTTTAACCACTATGGCATTGGTCTTTAGTATATTTGTCAACTAAGGCTGTGGTCTATCTTTTTTGATTGTAAAATAAAGAATAGCTCGGACCTCGGAATATATTACTTAGATATTTATATGATTCAGTTCTAAGCTTCTACTCGATTATTTATTAGTGCTCACGATCTTGTAATTTTAAATACAAGTTAATATTAAATTAGTTATATTATTAGTAAAAAATACACAGAGCCTAATATCGCATTCGTCGAGTCAAACATAATGTAAATCGATTTAGATACTGTGATAGTCATGTACAATATATTTAAGAGACCTTTCGTACAATTGAGTTTTCGCATACGCGACTACGGCGGCCATATTATTTATCTGCGGCGTTTCCTTTTGTAAATATGTTTGTGTACGTCGGGACCACCGATCGCATTCGGCGATTCCGCTATATGTTACGTATCGTTTTCGACATTCCACCGTTTCAAACGCCAGGTCGCGAGCGACTGACTGATCGTACTATACTTGATATACATACAGGGTGGTTAACTAATATACATAACAACCGGACGTAGACAACCGACTATCCCTCGAGATTGTAGCTCCGTTGCCATACGTACGTTTGCTTTTCATTTTTGCGACCGACGACGACGGGGTAACGTGTACAACGTTTCAGTTCTACTTGATGTTATATATCAAGGCAGACGAAGGTGTTATTTAAATAAAATAAAAATAAAAACTAGACTTACTACTTGATAAATATTTTTAAGTTATATAACATGTGTATGTATAATATGTATACGCATATTAAATATATACATATATTAAATATTATATATAGTATTTTATAACAATTTACCAATGATAATGTGTTAATATAGTATATGTATGTATTATATTAATGTAATACTCGAATAAGTAATTTAGTTTTTATTTTTTATAGATTTGTTAAGAGCTTGTCTTGAGGATTTTGTACTTTTTAGGTTACGGTCATTCCGCGGAGACGCAGTCGTGGGCCAACGTTGAGATTTGCGAAAACAATTTGCGCAAACTTAAATTTGTTCTCAGTCGAGGTGGTACTGATTTATGCTAGTCTCTTTATTATTGTGGAGCGAAGATGTTCAGCAGGTCGATTGTTTTTATTTTTTGTATCGATTAGGTAGGCTTTTGTAAAGGCGGTGATGCGAGGAGAAGGATAGGGGGGAGGGGAGTAATGTGAAGTCGTCGACTTATGAGATTTCTTTTGTATATACAACTAATAAAAATATAAGTTTCAAAATTTGCTAAAGTTATATTTTATTTATTGGACAGTGCTAGTCGACGACTCGCCGTATATGATTCAATCAATCTTTATTCTTTAAAAAATCATATTTGTAGTGATACATAAACATTTATTTATATAATATATGTATACACGATGTTGAAAATATTGTTTATATTTATATACATATATAAAACTAGGCTTCAGTAAATTATCGATTTCACAGTTATTAAATCCAGTAATAAGTAAAACGATCAATTAAGGTACTAATATCATAGCCGCTTATGGCGCGCTCGATGTGCAAACTATTTTTCTGATTCCGTTGTAATATTTAATGTAAGAGTGAAGCGTCGAGCGCACTATATTCCCATATGACCGACTATCCCATTGTTTGAAAATAGTTTTTATAGCATAGTAGAAATGAAAAATAAAATAAAACTATCTATATATGTATGTATGATTTTATATAGTTTCCAACTTGCGATTGAATTGTAATAAATAATTTTCAATCTATTCGATGCATTACCTTATTTCATCCTTAATTTGCCCCATTTTTTATCCTTTTATCTTCACATTTAAGCACTAGATTAGTCAGTTAATATTAGGCATATTTGACAGCCAGAGGAAAGTAAGTGTAGACATAAATTGAAGAGGACGATTTGCATAGATTGACGCCGGAATAAGTGGGATAATAATACTATGGCCGATTACAGCGCGGATATAGGAAAACGAGTACGGCCAGGGGAATAATGTACGGAGTTGTTAATTTGTATAATAATATTCCAAGGACAATCCACAAAAATAAAAATGTAGTGGGTTTCCTAAACGGAATAAAGAAACACCTTCGTGTATGAAGAAATAAATTATAATATTAACACTTTTTTTATGTAAAAATTAACTATATTAGCTAAATAAATAAATATTATATGAGTTAAAAAACGACTCCATAGAATTGAACCAACTAGTTGTTTCTATTATTCTTTCATGTCACACGTGTGCAGAATGTGAACAATTATTCTTCCAGTTTCAAAAAATATATGATTTTATAGTCTTTATAAACAATCTGATTCAATATTTAAAAAAATATTCATACTTTAGATCAGGAAAATCTAGAAAAATCCAATTTGGGATGATCGATCAGAATTATATAATATATGTTAATCACTAATTCTGATCTCAGAAATTGAAGAACACGTTGGTACATATGGTATTAGAAGCATTAGTCATCGACTTATAGTACCATTTATCTATCGTATTAGTATGGTATGATATTTTTAATATTTCATACAGGAAGCTAGATAACTTTTTAATATAATATCGATTTCGACATTATAACATTACGTTAAAAAAAATTAAAGCAGAAAAAATATTTTAGAATTCATAAAACACATTATAGACTTCAATGGTATTTTATTATGAAGTTATTTTCTTACGCTTATGAGTAATATAATATCGCTTATGAAAAATTGTTGACATGCATGTGTCTCGATTGTTCTATTAATGATTATTATCAAATTACAATTTTGCAAGCTATGAATATTTTGATTCTATCAGCAATATTACAAGCTAGAAATATACAGAATGTTTTGCGCCTATGTCACGTGTTTTGCACAAAAGCGTTTTGTCATCAATTTATGTGTTTACTAAGTGTAAATTTGATTTTTATTTTCTTTGTTTCTAATAAAAGATATTGAAAATATCAGAAAGTAAATATTATATTAAATATATATTGTCATACATTGCTAAAATTTAAAATATTTATTTCGCTTGTGCCATATTTACTTCCGTATTTGATATTGGCACGCATGCGTCATCTACCATATTTTAAATATTTTACATGTAAAACAATTTACAAAAAATGATAACAAAGATACTAATTTTGAGAAAGGCGATGATACGAGTAGGTGGAAATTATTGTGCCTAAAAAGATAAACCGCATGTGGCATGCAAAGTAGGCCAACTGGAATAAATCAGTACCAACCGGGTAAGTCAATCGGACATAATGAATATCTACAAGTAATTTATTTATTAATTAATATGTGTATTAAAATTTACAATCAATAGATGTAATTTTGCTTAGTTTTTAGTAATGGCGTATTTTTATAAATATAATTTTTAGTTTGCTGCCGGAAACCGAACCCGTGGCATTTGGGTTACCAATCTAGACTATACGGACAACACTATTTCGAGCTGTTGCAAAATAGCGACTATAAAAAAATCAACTCCTTTAAAGAAAAAATTAAAAAACGTAAAAATATAATAATATAAAAATGACTTTTTTTTAAATTTTAGTAATATGGGATATATTGATTTTTAAAGACACGGTAACTACCGTATTCATAATTAGAACTCAAACATTTTTTTAAGTAGTCCTTGTAAATATCTAGACTAAATTTGTTAGCCACTCTGATTTAAATAACGGTTATTAAAATATAAAAAAAACGTAACACTGTTATAAAAAATATTGTGAAATAGAAATTTAAATAAAAAGGGCAAGAAACTTTTTTTTATACAATTTATAGACGTCCATCTAATTTTTGCGACATTTTCAAATGGATTTTACACAATTAAATAGACTAAAAAATAAATAAACGATTAATTTAAAAACTTTTTTCAACATTACATATGTTCTATTCTATACATTCATAGGATATGAATTAACATAATTTAGTGAACAAATCTAAAAGTATCGAAAAACGATGATTAACCCTTTGGAGGAAAAACTATTTCTTACATAATAATTATCAAAATAAAGAAAGGTTATACGATTAGTAAATAAAGAATTGACTTACTTGATTTTCAATTTTCAGTTTAATTTTCGCTGCTTTCAACAATTTCTTGTGTAGTGCACGCATTTTTAATGTTTCTTGACAATTATAGTTTTAAGTCCGTTAATAATTGTATTATAATTATAATATATTATATTTGATTTTATGAAAATATTATTATATAAATGTTACAATCACGATATATTATGCTATTGAGTATTTTTAATTCGATTTTATAAAAGGGAATATATCATTCAAAGAGCGAGGCAGCAATGTGCTCACTTTTAGAAGTTCTAAACATAACTGACTCGATGATCAAATCGTGAAAAATTAGCGAGTCGTTAATTGAGTTAATCTAAACAAAAGACAAATCTTCGCCGGCGTAATTTCACTAGGCGGTCAACTTAAAGATGATATTCTGCGAAAAGATAATAAATTATTTTGTTAGTATATACAATAGTATTGACATAGTATTTTCAAGATACTTTATTGAATTGAACATCTTTTTGAGCCATATCCGACTTAATATTATATAAGACCGATGGGAAAAAAATGCGGTTTATAATGTATACAAATTTTGTTTTCCATTTTTTTCATTAAATTCTTTCGCCCATAAAATACACGATTTTGTTTAAAAATTATAAAATGTTTAAAAAATTATATTATACCTTTCCGGGAAATTATGGATCTAAAACACTTTGCGTTTAAACATATTTTATCTCATTCTTTTGTTAGACATGAATCGTTTCAAACCGGCTGTTTTAAAAACTATGTGTTGTGCTAGTGCTTTGAGGCTGTTCCAGATCGATACCGAATTCAATATTAACAAGTTAGTTCTAGGTTTGAGTTTTTCGCAAAAAAAAAAAAAACAATAAAACCATAACAGTAATACAAATTTTAAAACAACTCCAACTATAAAAATATGAAATTACAGGTTCATTATATCTACACTTGTTTTAATATGTATATTTTTTATTATTTAATTAATTTCACAGACATCACACTAACCTAAAATCGCTGACACAATATAGAATAGGTAAAAGCATTTCCCTTTGAAGTGTTTTAGTGCGCACGTTGTTTTTATTCTGTCAAAGCATACAATGCTACATTTAGCGTATATTTTTATTAGATGGGTGCTTTAACTAGTGAGTGTGTGAACTCTCTGACGTGAGCTAGTTACATCGTTAACGAACAAAAAATAATAATAAAAAATAGCGTTGGATAGGTTAGGTGCGAGCGAGCGTTTGTCAGAACAGTGAACACCCCATGGATAACTCTCTGCAACGAATTTACTTAAAAGCAGGATAATATAATTTGGCAACAATAAATTGTTTAATTTTGAGTACTTTGACCATAATCGAATAGTGAGAGCATACAATCACTAGTTATTGTTCATAAATTTCTTTGTATGTACTATAACGAAGTGATTTGACAGTGCATACATTGACTAGTTAATGAATGCATTTTCGAAATTAACACTTTGACTTTATAAATTATTATTCGCATCTCATTATTTTTTTAAGTTGAATATGTATAATTTTAATTTTCGTGATTAAAAATTATATAAAAAAATTTGTACGTAAAATTTGCGATCGTTGAATTTTCCTGACATAAAAATTTACGTATAAGTAAAAATATTTTTAATATTATTTTTTTATTCGAAGTAAGTGTTTGAACTTTTGAATTTTGTATTCATCAAAATGCAGTGTACAAAAAATATATTTGTAATCGTAAAAACGTAAAAATAGATCGAACTATGAATTATATATGGAATCGAGTGGGCGAGTGCGTTGATGTTAAATCTTCCCTAAGGGCTTTCTATTGATGTGACATATCCTAGATGGTTTTCTATTGATGTGACATATCAATGAAATTTTCTCCTGAGATAATTTCAATGCTAAAAATAAAGCAAGTAATGGAAATGATCGGTACATCCGTCTGATCTCGAGAAATTTCGTTCATTAAGAGCGCGCGTTAAGTGTTTGATAATTTCCTGTCATCGCAATTATTACAAAAGTTGCCAAAACAAATAATTCATGATCCCAAAGCGTTCTGGAAATTTATTAACACTAAACGCGCTACTCAATCGACGCCGAAAGTGATGAACTTCGACGATAAAACATTGTACGTTTCACATTGGTTTTGCGCAATAGCGCAATTCTGTTTTCGAGAACATTTTTCGGCTTCTGCTCAGTCGCTTCATTATTCTTGATCCTGGTCTTCAGTACTGATTTGATTCCTGATTTCATTTTGAAAGGTTGCGAAATCAGTCTCACTGCTCCTCTAAAACGTATTTTTGATCTAATTCTCAAGACATTATCATTTCCTGAGCTATGGAAATGCACAAAAGTCATCCTTATCCATAAAAAGGGTGATAAATTGTGTATAAAGAACTATAGACCAGGCGCAGTGTTGTCAGCTCCTGCTAAATTGTTTGAAATAATTATTCATAGATATGTTTTTAATCACTTTCGGCAAGTTTTGTTGGATTAACAGCATGCACCCGCTCCACTATCTTTCACCAAAACGGTGACAAAATCTCTTGTTGCGGGAGTTCAATTAGACATCGTATATACAGATTTTGAGAAAGCCTTCGACAAGGTTTGTCATGCGTTATTATTAAAAAAATTGTCAAACCTCGGTTGCTCGGATGATTTAACTCTGTTTTTCTCGAGTTATTTGAGCGATCGTAGATAGTCTGTAACCTATGGCGGCCGATTGTCGAAAGAATATTTCATCCTTTCGGGGGTTTCTCAAAGGTTCAACCTGGGCCCTCTGCTCTTTATGTTATTTATTAATGACATAAATACAGCAGTTACAAATCAAATTTTCTTCTCTATGCAGGTGATTTAAAATTGAATAAATGCATTCGATCTGTTGCGGACTCCTCTCTACAGAGTGATTTAGATTCTATGGAGATGGGCTTCCGTTAACCGTCGGAAAGTTCCATACTGTGTCATTTTCATGATCCCGTTTGTCATCAGTTTATTGCAACGATCTCGGTAGGAACATTTTGACCAGAGAAACTTCCATTAAAGATATTGGAATCACTTTTGAGAGCAAGTGGAGATTCTATCTAGACATACGCGACGTCTGCGATAAATCTTCTAAGATGTTCGGCTTTGTTATGAGGAACGCCTTTCACTTTGACGATCCGTTAGTTATTCGCGTCCTCTAGGACACCTTAGATTGTAGCATTCTTGAATCGGAATCTATAATTTGGAATCCCCGAATAACCAAATATTCCCTTTTAGTAGTAAAGATGTAAAAAAGGTTTTTAACATACCTTTATAAAAAGACATATCGCCGTACATGTACGGCGGTTAATCTTTCACTGTTTTGAGATACCCCAGATAGTTATATATTCACATATAATATATTTGTAATATATTTATCTATATTACTGAGTAAATAATAAATAAAATACTTTATTTTTGTATAATATTATTTTTAATTAAAATTTTTATAAATGATTTGTATACAAATTAAAAATACCAATAAATTAATGAGTATGAAATAAATAAGCATTACAAAAAATATTTTGTATTCATTTTATAATGATATTGAAAGCCTCTGTATTGATATAAAAAATCCACAAATGCCTAATAATATATAATAAATATGTAAAATAAATTAACAAAATTTAATAATATAAAAATGTTAAATTAAATTATTTAAACATACTAGTACAAAAAAGTAGTAAAATAAATTAAAGCAATAAACTTAATAGAATCACTGATTTTCTATTATTATTTACTATAAATGCAGTATTAAATAATAATAAATAAATAATTATGGATATATACGTAAAATTATACTAACAAATTACCGAATGTCTATAAATTAACTCACTACTCAAAGGGTTAAACCAATTTTAAAAATAAAATGAACGGTAAATATATTTAAATTATTGATGTTTTAAATTAATTACTAAATAATATATAAAAATAAGAAAACATTGTTGCATTTTTTTTATTTTCTAAAGACTTATAATAGTTGAACGAACATATATATATTTTTACTTATTGAAATTAGCTAATATGCAATAAGCAATTCCTGTTTTATGAAAAAATATTTCATTTATTATATTTCTATATCTACTTTGATTTTTTCTCTTGATCTATTTTTTTTTAGTTCCTAGGTTTTAACTAGGTTTTCTTATGTATCAACGTTTTTCATTTCGCGAAAAGTGAGAAATTGTTCAAATTTATCGAGAATTCTCGAGATTAATATTTACTCAAAAATTTAAATTATGTTAAAAAATATATAAAATACATTTTTTGTCTTTTTCCCAAGGCCCGGGTCGCTCTCGGCAGCTCTGGTCACAACCCTTGAGCTGGCCCTGGCCACTGTAATAGGTACCTTTTATTATACAATTACAAAAATCTATAATTTTCTGTCATATATGTACATATACAAGGTTTAACATTTAAATCGAGATATTCATTAGAAGCTAAATATTAAAATTATTTTCTATTTATAATTTCCAAATTTAAATACACTCAGTTTTCAGATTCAGAGTATATTTTTTCTTGACAATTTAATCTTATCCACCCATCAACTAACTAAAATTAAAATATCATATTTATTTCTCAATTTTTTATACATTGGTTAGTATTATTTCTGAGGAAGCAGTGGTGCAGCAAATTTTGCTTTGCTTTGGGCGCAGATTTTTCTTCACGAATTCGTGCAGAAGCAATGTCCGAAATCACGTAGCAAATTATCGTTTATCTAAAAGCATACATGTGCATTTATTCGATGGCTGCTGGCATATCCTTCCGCGGTCATAATTGAAAACCACTAATGAAATATGTTACAAATCGTCTGAATCGCAAATATCACGCACAAAACGTGCCGAATCGATAGTTAAAATACACGTAGCAAATTATTGTTTATTTATATGCGTCCATTTGGTGTTTTTTGACGTCAAATAACATTTTCAAGTAGTATAAGAGGCGTGAATTTTATCGGAATCCGTCAAATTGCTCTCTCTTTTCGAGCGAATATGGCGTTGAAAGAAGAGATCTGCGAACTTTTCGCACTTCTAAGTAATACCAGGTAAAAGCATGAAATATTTGTGTTGGAAATAATAAGTTAATTAAATTAAATGTAATTTTTAAGGGATATTTATCAGCGAGTGTTTCACGAAATCCGAAACGAGAGCGTCTTCGTGACGTTCCACCGCCGCCAACTTTCGGTACTCAACGAGTACCATAACCACCACATGACTGCCCTACGACGTCTTGAAGACCTATCCGTGCCCAAACACCGACGTGCGCTACGAAAACATCAAAGCCAACTTGTGATACTCCAACGCCATCACCAGCACCATGTAAATGCGCTCCACCGATGCCAACAAGGTGTGCTAAACCATCACCACAAACTTGTGGAGCTACACCATTACTATGTGACTGCGCTCCATCACATCAAACACTACCAAATCTCGATACTCCTTCACCACCGCCGCCATCAGCTTACACTGCTTCGTCGTCGCCGCAGTCGCAACCTGACCAGCTTACCTTCGACCTCGCAACAACTCGTAGTACGCCCCGATCCTTCATCACCGCGCGTATAATTTGTGTTGTATTATTGTGCTTAGCAGATGTAAACCTTTTTTGAAAATCTAAATAAATTGTATCGATGAAAATATTCAACGTTTTTTATTTACGGAATATTTTAGTGGTTTGTTTTTTTTTGCACCTACGACACATTCTAAAATATCGGTAGAGCAGCGGGCACCACCTATTTTTTACATATTAGGTAAAAAGTAATACACAAAAAAAATAAGTGCTTGTTTAGAATGATGGCGCTACGTCACATTGCTGGTTTGGTCATAATAGCTACGAAAGTGAAAAAAAGTGCAAATGAGCGGCAGCAAGCGAGCGTTGTTCAGAACAGCGAACATCCCATGAATAACTCTCTGCAACGAATCTACTTCAAAAGAGTATTGTATACAGGCGGCCCTCGACTTTCGCACATAATTGGTTCCTGAAAATGTGTGCGAATGTTGAATGTACGAAAGTCGAGAGAAGTAAAAAAATTGAAATTGTATGTATTTTAAAATATTTATTTATCAAGTAAATATAATAAGTATAAGAGGCGTTTAACAGACACGTTTAAGTGGAGTTTGCGGGTGTTTCCTTTGAAAAGTTATCAAGAGTTAACTGTTTTCCACTATTCTTTTTCTTTTCTTCATATAGTATTTTATAACATGCTATGTTTTTATTGATCGCCCCACGCACTTGAGATATGCGTTCTCCATTGTGATCACAATCTTCCATAATATTTAAAAAATTGTCAAGGTGCGTGAATGCTTCATTCATATTTTTCATTGTTAAAGAGTTTTCCAAAATAAACCTGTCTCATCTACATTAAATATTTGGCTAGAGGAATATTCTCGATCTTCAATAATTTTGGATAATTAGGAAATAAATTCTTTTGTAGCATCTTTATCCAAATCAGCCGATTCTCCAGTAAATTTAATATTATGAAAAGAATACCTCATTTTAAAATTGTAAAACCAACCGTTACTTGCTTGAAAAACCGTGCTAAAATATTTTTTTAATCTATCCTTCCAATCTTTGTGCAAACTAAGAGCTTTTGCTTGAATAATTGAAATACTCAGAGAGACAACTTTTTGATGTTGGTCATCGATCTACGATGTCAAAGATGACATCCATGTTTTTTTTTTGCTGTGTTTTTTTGGAAACATATCATTAAAGATTGTGGAAATATATCTTTATTTTCCACAATTTTGAACGTATTCTTTAATTATATTTTTATTTTGCAAAATTTAACATATCGTAGACCTGTCTGTATCATACGAACGTCCGATTGAAGCAAAAGATTCACCGCATCAGAACGTTTTTTAAAAAAAAAAAAAAATTAAAAATTGTTTTTTTTTAAATGTGCAAAATAGCGAATTGTGCGAAAGTCGAGGGCCGCCTGTATATTGACTACAAGGTTTACCTTACATATACGATTTAAATGTTTTTACCATGTTTGAATTTTAGCCGTTAGGGCCGACTATTGTCAATCTCGGAAATGTGATGCAGTAATTTATCTTTTACAAAAATATTTGAGAATGAATCATTGTACATATATTTTTTGAGTAAAATGGGTGATAATGAAAAATATACGGAATTCAGTGAGAGCTATTAAAAGATTGCTGCCGTTCCAAACTACCTACCTTTTTTGATACTGCAGCAGTTTGCTGCAGTATCACTTTGTACAGTTTGCTATACAAACGTCTTTTACAATTCATCAACTAACGCAACCGAAAACAGCGAAGCTACTACCCACGACCAGAACTATTTGAAATATTTTCGCAAATATATGACTTAAAATATATTTTTTTTTA
Organism: Plectrocnemia conspersa; assembly: GCF_051122295.1. Classification (NCBI taxonomy): domain Eukaryota; kingdom Metazoa; phylum Arthropoda; class Insecta; order Trichoptera; family Polycentropodidae; genus Plectrocnemia; species Plectrocnemia conspersa. The sequence goes on along the minus strand of NW_028277170.1, from coordinate 948,949 downwards.
CTTTCAACTTGACCGTGATTTTTTTTTTTTTTTTAAAATGTAATTAATTGTATTTTAAAAGATGTAAATTTTCTGTAAATATATTTTCTATGTATGTAAATTTATATAGGGGGGGGGGGGAGCAACTTAGTTTTTGCCTGAGGCGCTATATATGCTAGAGCCGGCCCTGTATAAAATATTATTATTTATTATATATTTTAATTATATTATAATATTTAAAAACAAATAATATATTAAATATTTTTTATCATATTCGTATTTTTTGTATAGAGTCATAACGTTTAAAATATCTATTTGGATATTTAATACTTTTATTCAATAAAATAAAGTTTTTGGTAGGTCCCAATTGGGATTTCTATACATAAAATATGCGGGACTTTTTTGAAATCTGACATTTGTCGCTGTTGACAGTCAGATTTTGCGTCGTTAATTGCGCTCCATCGTGAGTGCCGAAGAGTGTAAAGTTCAAATAAATAATCTGCGAACAGATATCTAATCACAGTAAATATCTTTTACACATTATTAGTTAAAGATTATGCAAAAAGTAGGGCCACACAACAAACATAAACAACAAACAACAAACAAAACTTAATATAACATTGGTTTCGTAAGTATTTATAAATAATAAGTATAGCATGGTTATTCTAACAAAATTATTATTGAAATTCTAGGATCGAATGTATATGTCTAATTCATTTCGACTTGAAAATTGCACTTAACCTATATATGTCAAAATAGTTATCACATATGTTGTTTGACATTTATAGGTATACAGAGGAAATAAAATCTATCATTATAATCATTATTCAAATGTATTATTACTCATCTATCATATTACATAAAGCTATCATTATAAGTACTTCAAATGTATTAAAATTAATTATTATGAATATTAGTTAATACTAAATGTATTAGTATTAACTAATATTCATTAGAAATATAAAAAGCACAGATTACCTTTGATTATCCTACATAACTTATTACACATATAATACTTCCCTACAGTTTACAGTTAATTTTCATGAACAATGAGTGATATGATTACATTTATGTATTGCAAACAATATAAATATGACATATTGCCTCAACTTAACCATTAAAGAATAGTTGCTTATCTACACATTCAATTAAGGTAACTTTTATTGTATTTTTTTCTTTAATTGTTCCTTTTAAATTGCTTTTATGGATTATGAAGTTAGATGAATGTTAGTGTTTAATGTTTAACTATTGTATATACAATAGTTCTTACTGTTTACAATTATTTTTTAGAAGCAATGACTTGATTGATGCTAATACGGTGATTATTTTACCCCAGCAAACTGGATACCAACGTGTTCAACTAAAGAATCACATGCATATATTGAAATTATTGACGTTTACTTAAAATTCAAACATGTACGTATTACATTTTCTTTATCAACATACCTAATTATTTATGTAAAATATCATATAAAAATCTATTTTTTGTTAGCTTGTCACATTAAAATTGCATTTATGAATTATAAATAGGAATATTGTGCACAGCTTACGACTTTGTATGTTCTTACTTCTAATTATTTTAATTATTTTTCAGAAGCAATGAGAGAGCGATGCGATGACTTATTTGGCAAACGTAGAAATGTTACCATACCATCCCGGAAAGAAAAGTGATTATTATTGAAAAGTGAAATATGATGCCAATTTGCTTAGTTGAAGAACAACATACATTGCATAGTTTTGAGCCACCGAACCTGGGGTTGAACGAATACATGTGTAAAGCCAAATCAAAATCACCTCCGTTATCAGCTGTCATTATTTCTATTTTAATTATTTAAATGCTCTTTTTTCATATACATGTTAAATAATGAATATCATTGTATATTGATTTAGTATCCGTTGGAGTTGTTCTGACGTTTAACCACTAGACGGGACTGCAATAATATTAAAATCCTTCAAATCAGTATTGTTATAGTGAAAACAATCTTAAACATAACCCCGACCTCTCCCTCCAGTGTAAAATACACGGGAAGGCGGTCCGAGGAAAGCCTCGCTGCATTGCATATCTGAGATCTATCCTTAAATAATGTGACTAGATTTTAAAAATATCAAAAAAGAACACAAAAAACGGTCATCTTGGAAATTTTTGTTTGATAGGACGTCTATTCACCTTATCTTCTAACGCAATATTTAAATTTGACGACATTGTGCGGTTGCTATAGTAATGCGTTGGTCTCTTTATCTATCTATTTATTATCTACAGAGAATATATAATGGAACGGGCATTTGACATAGATTGAAGGAGAAAGACCGTCGAACTTGTGATACGCCGAAGACACGACATTAATAATGAGAACTACTGACGTAATGGCTGAGTTACCCCGTCGATAAAAATTAGCACATACTCTTGATTGCATAAATATACATACATTGCTTTAAAAAGTTAAATTTATCTAAAATATTTGCTGTCTTCTGCGAGTATCTAAATGCATCGCGGCTGTCAATATGTTGTTTGTGGTGTTTATGATTTAATTATCTACGATGTAGAAGAATAAACTACTTACCGGAATTATTGAATTATCTCACTTCTCAAAATATATTAAAAAGGTAAATTTATATAGTTATCTAAATTTTCAGAATATTTTATTTAAGTTTCAGATATTGTATGAAATTAAAGACAAATATTTTTTTACAGAATACTATATTTAATCAAAAAAATACATTAGAAATAATATGAAATAAAAAGCAAAAATTCATATTAATAAATTGCAAAAATTCATATTAATAAATTACAAAACTAGTATACATTTCGTCAATTTTCAAGGAGCATGATTATGTTTGTTCTTCATATTTGTGATTATTCCTTTCTTCATATGAATATAAGCTTTGCATTTGAATTGTTTCGCTAGTTTGCATTTCCACTTCTGACGATTTTTCACCAATTTTTTGTCGATTATATAAGAATAATTTTGACATATAATATAGTCGTTGGGTCCTGTCTCCGGAATCATCGTCCTTGGATTGTGATCGTTAGACACTTGAGCGTCGCTCGGTTCGTAATTAGGTTGAGACGGTCCCTCCTTCACATCGTTGCAGGCGTTTCCATGGTCGCTACTTCTTACATTGTCATTTGAATAATCACAGTTCCTATTTGACCATTTTATGTTAATGTTTTCGGGCGCCGAGGTGGATGGTCCAGGTTCCGCTGGATCAAAACTTGAAGCAATCGTGTGAGATGGTTCTTGCCTTGGCGTTATAGTCGGGAGATAATTCTCGGGTTGGTACTTGGATAGACTTTCAATCCGAAGTAGTTTGGCGAAATAAATAAACGAATTAAACTCTTCTTTCTTGACATCAACTTCCCCCATGTACATATATTGCAATATTTTTACTAATATGTTGTAAGTAACGCCACTTAAATACACTATAGGATATGTTGCATGATATTTGAACAATTCCAAAAAATGTAGTGAGTGAATGGATAGTACCAATATATGAGCGTAAACCATTCGCCCTTCTGCAACCAAAGTTACGTCGAATAGCTCTGCGCGACGTACCAGCCCGGAGATACCAGCAGCCAAGCTCGAGGAGAAATTATCACACCGTAAACGGTGTAATGCGTTCGACGTCATCCTGACGAATGTGGCCACGTCGTGGAGTAAAGGCGGTGGTGATGAGGAGGAAGTTTCGTTGTCAACGCCGGCAATTACTGGCAAGACTCGTTGAAATTAAAATTGAAAAAAAACATCGTAAATTGCCATTTTTCATTAATTCTGAAGCACGGAACTATGTGTTAAAATTATAAAATTTTCTTAAGTAATTATTAGGGGAGTAAAATTACATTTAAAAATTAAAAATATATTTACTCTTTAGGTGCCCTTGTAATGAAAATAATATAGACTTGTTGAAATTAAAATTGAAAAAAAACCATCGTAAATTGTAATTTTTCATTAATTCTGAAGCACGGAATTATGTGTTAAAATTATAAAATTTTCTAAAAGAATTATTAGGGAAGTAAAATTACATTTAATTAAATAAAAATATATTTACCTTCTAGGTGCTCTTTTAATGAAAATAATGTAGTCTTATTCTTGTCTTTTTTATGGGATATAGCGGGTTTTGAGGAAAGCTACGCTTTGGTAACGTCGCAGGGCGTCAACCGCTTTAGACCGTTTGTATCCTCTAACACAGGGGCTCCCAAACTTTTTCGGTTTCCGGCGCCATTAAAATATCAGAATTTTTCCGCGGCGCTCCAAGTCAAAACATTGGTCTATCATAGGGCAGACCTAATGTTACTAATAGTTTTTCTTTATTTCCAATTCAGAAACGCATTGATATATCTATACCAGTGGCGTGCCGTCCATATATGCGGTCGATTCAAAACGCCACCAGCATACACGGTTGATGGACTATTTTTTTAGTTACACCATAAGTTACTTTATAATTAAAAAAATCGTTTATTTGTTTTATGTATAAATAAAAAAGTAAGTTTTTAATTACATTTACTAATTAGAAAGACACAATAAACTGAAAATATCAAGCATCTAATCTGTTATTTTCGACTAAAATTTCTCAATAAAAATAATAATAATTTTGAGACCTTTGTCTATTTTTATTAAAAAATATTTTGAAAAATATATTTTTTAAAATAAATGTTTTTTCTGGGCAGAATTATATATTTTAATAATTAATAAGGCCAAAAAGCCTTCACTTTATTTAAAAATAATAATAAACTAAAGATATTTAAAATCTATAATAAATTAAGAATATTTAAAATCCATAATAAAATAAAAAAATATATTTAAGATTAAAAAAAATATTTTAAATAAATCTTGAAACTTTACATTTTAAAAAATATTTAAATTAGTATTACACAATTGGTTTGTAATGAATAGTATTTATTTTGAAACTTTGCCCTTTTTTGTTGAAAATGTTTTTTTAAGCGAAATTTTAAAAATTCTCAAAAAACTATTACTATTAATTGCCAACGTTCGCCAAAATTTAAGTACATCTTTTTTCTTAGCTAATACAAATCCACATTATTTATATTATATTTTAAATCCCGTATAAACTAAACAAATTAAATTTTTTTTTTTTATAATTTGATGATTTTTACACATATTTTGATATGTGTCTTACAATTTTAATCGATAAAATCTATTGCGCCGTTCGTTTACAAGCGCGCCAATACCATGGATTCCCCACCGTCAGATTTGCTCACATGTGACACTTTCATTATCTGTCAAGCGCGTGTCGGGATACAGCTTAGTGCCATTAAATAAACAGTTAAATATGTTATAATCACAGCATTTTTCTTACAAAGTGTTAGTTGAAGATGATTCAAAATGGTATAGCACTTGGAATTATAAACAATATAAATAAAAGTTTAAATTATGAATGTGCCAGAAAGTTATATGAATAATATGTTATATGAATAAAATCAATATTTACTTTCTAGGATCTAATATTAAAAGACAAACAGCAGTGATTTGGCAATTAAAGATATACGTGCCAAAGTTAATTAAACATATTACAATGGTAGTAATAATGAAAAATCTCATATTAGTGTAAACGAAAAGTTACATTTTACATACTATATAGTATCGTTTACAGTTAATTTTCAAAAGCAATGATGGATCTAATAACATTTACGTATGGCAAACAATTAATATATGGCTTATTGCGACAATTTTGAAGAAGATGATGAGATGCTAATCTACATGTTTAATCCTCTATAGTAACTACCGTCAATTTTGTTCTTCGGTGGTCGTTTAAATTTAATTTATGGATTATATTAGTAGTAATAATATGTTCAATGTTTAACTCTTAATAAGGTCTTATTGTTTTTAATTACTTTTTAGAAGCAATGGATAGAACAATTTGATGACCTATATGGCTACAACGTAGAATTGGTATATATAAACAAAGAGTGAATCTTCTCATGTTGAAGTCACCATCAGCAAGTATTATCTTTTTATAAAGAACATACTACATAAGTTTGATGTAACTGAATATCTTGAATTTGGCTATTCCTAAAGAGAAATGATGGCAAAGAACAAAAATTGATTAAAAACCATGACGTATACATACATACTTTGCCACATCGGAATTAAAAATGAGCCACTGTTAGATATTTTGGCTATCAATTATTCCAAGTATGCAATCACATATTTATAATCATCGTAAAATGTTGTGTATTAAATAACATCCAAGAAACTACACATTTATAAGCTGTCCGTTGGCTGATATATATAGCGTTCCCACTATAACGGCGCGGATTTGATCGACATTAACTTTCAATCCTCATACATACTAAGGATATATTACACGTTCGCGTGTAAAACATACCTGGTTTATTTGCAATTCTTAAGATCTAAAGTATATGTACATTAAATCGGAAGAAATGGTAATGTTTATGTAATATAAAAACTCACTTTTCGGCCTCGGAACCCGGTGACGGGAATTCAAAATTTGAAGATTTCTTTAGGAAGATTGTTTTATGATTGTTCAGTGTATTCTTCTTATCCTAAATACATTATGTATATATTTAATTTTCATAGTTATAACACATCTACTTAATTTGCAATCCGATTATTTATATTCTGTCAAATGAAACAACGCACATGAGGAATTAATGAATATTATTGTCGCGTAGCAAAATTTTATTATAAAATAATAATTATTTAAGACGGTTGTCACGGTACTGTCGGCCATCTTGTTTTATATTTGAATGCTTATTTTTCATTGGTCGAAACAACAGAACGCATTACTGGTGCCTCGGAAAGCAGCGAAGCAAATTCAAATTTTATTTTTATTATTATTTATTATTATAATTAAATATATTTCCTTTGTTTACGTGTATTATTATACACCGTTCATACATAGCGATACGATTTACGTTCAATTTGTTACTCTGTTAATCGTATCTCTAAATTAAAATGAAAGAATTAATACACTCTCTTCTATTTTCGCACACAATTTATGTAAGTGACACGTTCTTTAAAAATTTTTGTTTTAGCAAAAAATATAGTTTATCAAAAATATCTAGTTTTTACAACTGTTTTGCTCAATCTATAAGTTTATGCGTATAAAATCTTGCACTTTTTTTATTGTTGTGTGAAATCTTGCACTTTTATACAGTTTGTTATTATTTAAGTTAGTATATATACAATATTATATATACTATAGTATTATTTAAATTATTTTTAAGCGCAGGTTCTAATAATTATTTTTCTCTCTATTCAGGCAATTTTTTCTTTTGATTTACTGCCGAAAATATCATTTTTAAGAGAGTAAATATATAAATAAATATTAGAAACTGTGCTTGTTCAATTGAGGTATTTTAATTTTATAATAAAACGATTTTTATTTGGGTATATATATTGATTTTATTTATGTATAATATATTTGTTATAAATCAACTTTAAATGGTTTGATTAAAATTCGATTACGCTATACAAATATAATGTTTTCCTTAGCTCTATAGTCTCTAGGTAGTTGGTTTTACATAGAAAAGATCCAACGATAAATTATGTATCCCTGCATAGACGTCAATGTACACACATAATTATAGTTCATTTCTAAATTTCTTTTTGCCTCATAGAAAATATACATAAAGACTTTATAGAATTAGTATATATTTTTTTTGATCTTACACGGTATACATAAGCGTTTACCCTACCGTTTTGGACCCGTCCACGGCTCTCTTACAGACCCGCAGTTTTTATCATAAAATTCTATGCGATCGACGGCGTTTCATTTCGGGATTTCAACTTCAATTTCGATTTCATTAGATTTCAGAAGGGCTACAACAGATTATTATTTATATATCTAGGAAAAAAACCGCTTCTACTTTTTGCCGCCGTGCTACATTCGCCCGTGGTATTCAACTTCCTTATAAACGAAACGCAGACTTATTTAACTATTACATTCATTATGTTGTATTTATCGTAAAGTATATAAAGTCACTGCGTAAGTTCTGTCTGTCCCTTTTCGGCGAGAGAAGATGAGCGATCAATCGATGAGATAGAAATAAAGAGGGCAGTGAGGCAAGGATGTATTATATTCCCTATTGTAATAAGCATTCATTGGCAAATTCTATTACTCTGATCTTTGCCAATATAATATGAATATACGGCATACAGAAGAAAATTTAAGATAAATATTTGAAAAACATGTAATGCATTCTACACTCTACAAGTGACTCTTAATTAAAAAAAAATATTTTGCCTCCTCTACAAATAGTCTACACAAGTTATCTAAGTTTTGAAGAAACACGTAAATTTGACATTCGTAACATTCAATAAATTTAACTATACAACAATGTTAAAATAGCTTAAAAATATGTTTAATAGCATTTTTAGTTAGTCTGAAGTACCGTAGCTAGCTGGCGTACGGGTACGGGACGCTCAACATTTTATCATTTTTATTATAGTATAATGATATACACATAAGTAATTATATCAGATGTATCATGTGTTGTATAATTAATTTTAAACTTGAAGGTCTCATAAATGTATGTATATTTCTAGGCTATATGTATTTAAGTATATTTCTAGGCAATGTTTAAAAATGAATATTTTAATTAAAAAAATAAGAGCCACTTTTAAAAACATCCATTCTAAAGAGACAAAGCATTTGATATATTTAAGATAAACATATTTTAAACATCGTTGAGATAGCATATGTTAGATTTTATTCCACAACACAAAATTTATAGAATAAGAGGCTTACCCTATTTAAGTAATGAATACCATCTATTAATTTTAAATAGTTAAATAATTCGATTAAATTCTAATTTAAACATCCATATGAAGTTAATAATTACTTTTAAATATAATGAATATTCGTCAACAGGTTTTAAATTAAATTTCATTTAGGGGACAGAACTTATTTAGCAATACATATTGATTATACATATACGAATACATTTACTATAATTTATATATTCTATTACTATATATTTATATAAACAATACAGAGCTTCTCGTAACGTTTATAAAACAAAAAAATCAACCTTTTACCACACAAGATGATTCACGATAGTATAAAAAAATATTTTAATAATACAATACAATTTCAAAGTGTCCTACTTAGATATATAAAATTGATTTGGTAGATGAATTTACTTAAAAATCTCTAACTGCTTTCATTTAATATGAATCAGAATGCCTTTTTTGTGTATTTATAACAATGAAATTATTTATAAAAGTAATTTTATATATTATTGAAAAGAGTAGTGTTTGCGCAACTATTTAATTTAAATACGCAAACACTTATAAGACATTACCATCATTTAAAATTCTCGATTATATTTTATATAATTGTGATTATATACTTATTTCATGCAACATATAATATATTGTATACTCAGTAGTGCAGTGCTACATAACATTCATAATATATATATATTATAATCAAATATATATATATATATATATATATATATATATATATATATATATATATATATATATATATATATATATATATATATATTTTATTATATAACATAATCTTAAATGCTACAGTTTAATTTTATATAATGTTGAAATGGTATGAGTGTTCTTGTTTACTTACATTCATAACGTTTCACGGTAATAGTGCACATGCACCCGCGTATTTATACATTGTTAAGTGAGAGATTTAATTGAAAAGTGATACATTTATCTAAGCAACATTCAGTCACATATTGAGATGTAGTGATTTTGTTAAACACTAATAAGTCTTTTTCGGTGACACACTGCACTGTGGAAAGCTATAGATGGCTAGCGAAGACACAGTTAAGTCTTAAGATTTTTTCTTTTACTTTTCCTTTAACTATTAAAGTGAATAAAAATTCTTCTAACTCTAACAGTAGTTGTTCCCGCAATCATTCTGATATTCTTCTTTGATATATAGTATGTGGGGCGTATTTATTCATAGACAGGTGTTTGAAAAGTTTGAGAGTTGGAGTAGAATAGTGATTTCGCGGCGTCAAGCACTTCTATATTTAACAATAATCAATAATATCTATCGTCAACACACATATTATATAGATGTTTTAAACCATCTTATATCTACCAGTAGTAATATATTAATTAAAGATAACATTGAGAAAATTACCTATTTCAGCTACTTTCTATTAAAAAGTATACATATAGATTTCCTGTTACAAGTAATAGCACCAGGATGAAGTTGAAAATTAAGACTTGTTTGCCAAAATCTACAATGACAGAAAATTTGTGTAAGGATTACCCAAACATTACAATAATCACCAGTGAAAAAGTTTGATATTCTTTAGTACCGTTAGCTGTTGACAATAAGTAGAAACCTCTATTTTATCCACATGGCTATTATTCGAAGATGTATACAGTAACTATTAATCTTGTACAAGCGTTGAAAGCAGGGGTCAAGTCGATCCCAAACTTTTCAAACAATCGTCACGCATGCGTAGTTATAAGGAGAGACAGTGAAGACGGTTGGACCCTGGTGACGGTCGCGTTCTTAGTGCCGTTTTTTTATCGAAGTACCGAATCTATTTTTTGGAGACAGAGCTGCGACGGCGGCCCAGCATCAGGTGGTACCCCGTGGTGGCCGTCGATCATACGATCGTCCCTTGTAGAGTCTGCCTGTCTGGGTGAGGGCTGGAAGTAGAGGGTTGGTGCTCGTAAGGGATGCCTACAGTTTCTTCGGGGGGAGTCACTTCCAGGCCGATGCTTCCGTTCAGAGCGATGGTTATGCCGCTCTGGTTCTGCTGGTTCAGCTGTTGCTGCTGGTGCTGCAGAAGCGAGTTAAAGTGAGAGATACCGATCTCTTCCAAGCTGCTCTTTCTGCGGCTAGGGAGTCCCATAGAAGGTAGGCCATGTCTCAGAGAGTTGGAGCGCCTCAATAAGATGTCGTCAGTGATGCGCAAAGAGTTGGACCTACCCCTGAAACTACCGGCTACTGTCGGGCTGTCCGGCAGCGATAGAGAATTAGCTTTAGTAGTGGCTAGTGGAGGAGCTCTTGCAGCAGCGAAGCCTCCTAATCCCACGCCCGATCCTCTCCTGCTTCCGGCGCCCTGAGTAGCCATCGATTGGATCAGGCTCTGAGAGCAGAAGCTGATGTTGGACTTGCGTCGGCTGTTGTGACGCTCGAACGTCTTCTGCGCCGAGAATGGCGACGGGCGCACCAGATAGCTGAAATTTAGTAAAATCACATCAGATGACTTTATTGATTGCAAAAATAATTTTGTATAAAAAAAAAATATTTATAAAAACATCTATAACCACGCAGATTTTCAAAAACTAAAAGTAATTAGATCCTCATTAGCTTCAATACTCGTTTTAAACACTAATAGCCTCGTATTAAATATGCATTATTTTTATTATACAGACGCATTAAAAGCAACTTTTACTAAAAAAGTGACTTTGGAAAATAAGTTAGACTATAATAAAATTGCATTTGTCAACATGTATACAAAGCACTCGTCTGACGGCAATCATCGACGACTACAGCGAAGACTCTCTAACCAGCTACCACTCCACAGTTCGACTGTGCCGTCAGTAAATTATATATTTTGTACAATTAACTATCGATAGTTATTCCGGCTTTAAGTCATATTTTTCGGTTACATTTCTTGAATGTTTTTATTATTGAAAATTGTTTTTAATTATTTAAATTTATTTTATGGTAATATATGTAATACATTTTTTATTTCGTTTCAAACAAATAATATAGATGATGCTGCAAAAGTCAAAATAAATGATTATCTAGTGACACTACAAAGGAATTCGGTATCAATATAGGTACTTGGTGTACGTTCACAATCACTTCGCTTCTTACTTGAATCAAACCAGAGTTCGGCTGAACTTTATTAAGCGGAGTTTCGATTATATGACGAAAGGCAGGATACAAAAATATATATTTTTATGCGCTTATCCTGCAAGTGCAAATTATATTATTTTTTTGGTTTATCTTATCAAAATTAAATTTGGCTTTGTAAGTGATTTGCGCATCTGTTGGCACATTACTTTAAAATATATGTACAAACAACAAAACATTTTTTGTTTTTACAGTCCATAAGCATACTTACATTATGTCTCCTTCTTCAAGCTTTAAGTCACAGCTTGGGTTGATGATAACGTATGAGAGGCTGTTCCTCTTCTCGCTAACGTCGTCGTAATCATTAGTTGGCAAATTAAGTGACTCCATCCGGGAGCGAACCAAATTGGCTATCTCAGCCCTCTCAATCTGTTGGATGTGGTTCTCTCTGGCTTCATCGGCCATCCCTTGAGTGTACTAACGCAGAAAAACAATCAATATGGTCAGTGGATTTCATCGGTTAGGCTCTCGAGTCGACGTGTGTAATGTATGATATAATATAACGAAAAAAAATCAAAGTAAAATGGGTTGCATTCCGGCATTCCATAAATATATTTACAACATTCATTAAACTAAGTAAGACTAAGTAATAAAATAGTTAATAATGCAAAGTGACCCCGCTAAGTCGGTTTGTATTACATTAATACATTGCACCCTTGATTATCCAGGCATATGGAAATTTCATTTTGAATGTGCAAGAACAGATTTTTTTATTAATTTATGCATAACAAATACTCATCATTTTACATCAAATAAGCATTCTTTGTAATTATCGAACAGTCACCTAAATATTAAATGGATCGTAGGTGGAGCTAAAATTTGGACTCACGGACTTTCAAGATTGATTAAATTGATTCAGCTGACAGACAAGTAACACATTTGTTCTACAAAACTTCCTCACTCGATACCTCCGCCTGATACTGGCATATTTTTATACATATATAAGTATTAATTATACATTTGTTATACATATAAACAAATTAAAAAGTTTGACATATATGTGTCGCATAAATTAAAAATAGCAAAAAACTCGTTGTTACAAATTTTTATTTTTAGGGGGACACGGGGATTAGAAAAAAAAATAAAATAAAAAAGCCGCTTTAGCTTATATATAATCTAAAAAAGAAAAGAGAGCAATCTTCCTACTATTCCTTAAATTTTTGTACATCTATATCACTATCTGAATGCGTATTATTGATTTAAAATAGAAATTAGGCAACAATGCTTGCTGGCTCGGAGATGATATTTTGGGTATGGTCTAATAACGGTTTAGGAGCACATTGTTTCGTTATTTGCTTCGGCACCATAGATTCTGTTATTTGATGTCGCTTAAAATGTGTTTTTAATCTTGTAAATTCAAAAGACTCAAATCTTATCAATTCAAACTGAACTTTGCGGCGCACAGTGTGTCTCATTAAATGATTTGCAACTTCAAAAGCTTTCGTATCGTCCTGGATAATCTAAAGCGCCCGTGTAGTATTTAAGTCGTAGTTTTCGATTGTGCGGTAGTCAACAGTGTCAATCTTACCCCGGAGGTGTCAATCTTAGTGTATCCATCCATGCAAGTGGTCGATGAGGAAGAGGGTGAGCGATATGTCACACCGCCGTTTTCAGGCCCGTCACCACCTTCCTCGTCATGCTGTCGCATATAAAAACGTACAAACGTTCTTTTGTAATTGTTCAACAAATTTATTTATTTTATCTAGTGATTATTATTTTTTTCCATAAATTTTGTCTCTCTAAAAACTCGACCAGTGCGGCACTCAATTTCAGCTCTATGTGTTATTTGTACTATTTTGTTTTTATTAGTGATTATTTTATTTATTTAAAAACTGGACCAAAATTATATAAAAATAAAATAAAAACACAATCATGCACATGTAGATAATACTAATTTTAATCTTCCTTGTACTGCAGTACACATCAATATCTAAAATGATCTACATATCAATATTTTAAATTAAATAAAACACAACATTTAACACGACCATTATTGATATTGCTGAAACATTTATATAATATAACTAAATCATTACCACAATTAGTTTGACTTTGACTATATATTATTTTTTTATCAAAACATTTTTTTAAATATATTTTTAAGTTAGTATTTATTTTCGTTAATTCTAATAAAATAATATGCCATAAGAATTTATCATTGATTGACGTATTAATTTTTGAGAAATATCGCCGTACATGTACGGCGGTCGATTTTTACTATTTATAAGTACCCCAGATAGTTATATATTTACATATATAACCGAAAAGCAGTAAATAAAATACATTATAATTATACAATATATTTTTAATTTAAATTAATGTAAATGATTACCATAAAAAATAATACCAATAACGAAATTTATTATATATAATACCCAGCGTAAATAGAAACCGCGTAAAAATGGTAAGGAATTCATACAAAAATATAATATAAGATACGTCAGATTGATGAATATAGCTTATGTACGTATGAGGTGACGTCATCGCTGAACGTTACAAAACACATCAAAACATACATATTTTTTCGACCGCGTTAATGAAATACACAACGTCTGATTGTTTTTCAATAATATCCGTATTTTGTATATTTTTAAATCTTTGGTTTTTACATGTGCATAGAGTGTACATCACCGGATCGCACTGATTTATTTTAGTCCTGACAAATATTCGCATTGAATTACGTGTAAAACAAGTAGTAAATAGGTTTTAAAAGTTTTAAAAAGTATATTTAATTATCTTTTTATTTTTAATAATTTGTTTTGATACAAATAATAGTATTTGGTTTACTTAAATATTTTTTTAAACGTCAAACTTCATATGATAATAATATTATTATTAGGGTAGGGGATACAACATTATATGTGTATGTATGTATGTGTGTACTATATCTAAAACTATACATGTACAGAAAAATAAGCTTCAAAAATGCAAGCGATCAATAGACAAGTTGACAGACATGCAAACTAATTAGGTTAAAAAGTAAGCAGTATTATTTAAATTCATTCCGTTTATATCTAATAATATTTTACTTTAAAAGGCGTACTATGTAAATATGTATTTAAGATACTTCTACGCGTGAGAGAGCGATCTTTCAGTCAATTGTACCAATCACATTATATGTAAATATATAATAAATCTGGTGCTTCGTTTTTCAGCTTTGTCTGTAATACATACAAGTCTTCCAACAACGCAAAAACAACCAAAAAACGCCCATCAAGCCGCACAGATTGGATAAAATTGTAATCGAAAGCTAAAATATTTTAAATAGTTAATAAATATTATATATAGATGTAAAAAAATCTTAGAAAAAAATGTAGTATATACTGTAATATAAAAAAACGAGAGAAAATTAAACATGACGGGCAATCATGCTCTGTAGAAAAAATCTATAGGAAAAAATAAAATAAATATTGGACGATGCCTAAAAAATATTGACCTCAGATCGTACTGTTTTATGAACGCCATGTTTCATGTCTGGATACTGAAAATAAAACAAAAAAACATTTGTGTCATTTTATTCGCTTCATCCCATTGTAAATTTTGACTAAACCTAATACTTTAAAACGGGATAAACTATGTACTATTTAACTTTATCGACAGATTTCTCTGGCAGGACGGAAAAAATATAGCTGTAAATATTACGCTTATTACCTTTTCATATCCTATATAAAATCACGTAAATCTAGTTTTTATTTGTTTCCACTACTATATAGGGTCTGATTATTGAGTGTGTGGGATTTTGGAAGATCTTGCATTGCGTGTCAATTTTGCATTCAGGATTCCAAATATATTAATAAATTTTTGACTGCAATGCAAAATTTTTTTTATATATTTATTATTACTAAATTCAATAATCAAATGTCAGAATTTCCTAGATTTTTTACAGATGATTAACTTGAGTTGCGCTAAAGCGCTATGATACATGATTTGCGATAAGTGCGATGCAATAATAAAAATGTAATTGATTATTAAAAAAATATAAATCCCTGTTTTCTGTATATAAATTACGTTTGAATAGCTGAGTCGGGATTTGATTTACTTCCAGTACCTCAAGAACAAAAGCATTCACACTAACAATACTTAAAATTAATAATTAAAAAAAGGGGTAAACTCTTCTTGAAAATTAAAATAACACATATCTTAGAATGTAAGTACAGCCGTAAAAAAGTGTAAGTTCGGCGGAAGATGAGCACAGATGGAAGAAAAAGAAGAAGAAGTTAAAAAGTTGAAAGCATTGAGCGCGTGTCGGTTGTAATACATATTATAAAGGCGCTTCTACACTATGCCTCTTAAAATATAACACTTCTCTTGCGACTAGGATATTTAATGTCGATGTGATATATGATTTGTGATTATTTGTTAAAATAAAATAATTCATCAAAAATTGATAAATTCGCTTTTTAGTTCAAATTATTTTTAGCGATGTAGTAATGATTTGCCTTATGTATATCAAATAATTCAGTTAATTGTGCATCAGAAAAATCTAAGAATATTACATTGCACTACAAAAATACTTTTCGCTACAAAGATTTATATATATAATTACACGATATTGTTAAGACTATAGAACCCGAGACTAACATCTCCAGTAGTGGGGAAAAAGCTAGACCTAGATTAGATAAAAAACTGTCTTGAAAATGTTACACAAAATTTGACAAACTTCACTTCCGACTTGGAGTAAATGATAGTTTAACTAAGCTCACACTAAGCAGAGCTATGCCAAATATTTACTTAAAGCAGTGGTGTCAAACTCATACGCGTAGAGGGTCCGCTAAATTTATTTTAAGAGTCTGTTGACCGCAAATCTGTAATTTGATAGTTATTTAAAAAATGTGTTTTAGTATAACTAACTTCTAGCTTCGCGATATAGGGCGAATTTCAAGGCCTTTTAAGCCGCGTGTTTGACACCACTGACATAGAGACTCGATTTGCTTCATTTTCGAAAGCAAAATATATATTTGTGGTAAATATGCTGCACCGACTATTGATCCCCTGGACAGTTGTTCCTTAAAAGTTTTTTTAAGTATTTAGGTTCGTAAATACCAGCATCCGTAAAGGTTATAAATATATTAAAATATATTTTAATAGGGTGGGATCAAATTTATAAAAACAGTACTCTCGTATGAAATTACATATAAATAAGAATGATTTCATATTAACAAACCGTTAAGGAAAATAAAAATTTAAGACTAATTGCACATATTTTCATTCAAAAGCTACATGTATATATATAATTAATTTGTATTTATACGTAAGTAAATAAATATTTTTTTTAAATTTAAAAATTAATAAATAAACAAGATATTGTATAGAAAAAAAATATTTTAGCAATCACACGTATTATTAACGTTGCGGTCGACTAATGTCATCCATGGCGTCGCTCCATACGCGGCGTTTGCGTGCAACCCTTTTCGTTCCGCCACAGTACTCCCCTCCAGTGAACTAGCCATGAGCAGTTCGCAATCACGGCGAACCCATGACATAGTCTTTCAGTCAAGTTTTAGTCTGCCTTGATGTCGTAAGGGTCGGCAGTAAGGAGTTGCTTGTTAGTCCGAGGGCCAACATATTGTCTTCAAGTTGAAGCAGGATTTCCGTCTCTCTCGCCATATTCTTCTTCCTGTGGTTTCTCGGACCGGGTGAATGCTGACTTGACGCGATCTATATACACTGCCAAACATTTATTTCCTATCCTTAACGGCAAGATCCTTTCAGTATGGCAAAACATTACGTACGGTGCATCGTAGGTTGAGTTTAATGGAGCTACAGCTGCATCGCGTAGGACCAACACGCTCTTAGTTGCTGATAAACGTTTGAATATAAACGTAGGTATGCTTCTGTGCCGGCAAGGATTTGTAAGATGTAATGCTACCATCTTGACATGTTGTCGATGAAGTCCTGAGGTTCGTTAGGCGTAGCTTGAGTACCGACTGATACAAAATCGCCTGGCAACAAGAGTGATTATTCGTACACAAAATCAGCGGCTGATGCTCCTATATTATCTTTTTATGCCACCCTGATTCCAAGCAGCACAATTGGCAGGATGCCCGTTCATTCTTCTCCGTTGTGGCAGATAATGGCCGCTTTCAGTTGTCAATAAAAAAGTTCAATAATGCTGGGTGATATGCCGTGGTTCGAATGCGAACAGCACATGTCAAGCTTAATATTTTTTTTTAAATAGCGAGGTCTTGATCGGTGACAATTCTTACCGGATCGCTGAATTTCGTGACTTAACTGGTTTTATACCAACGGTCTCTTCTGTCATGTCAGCGATGGGAAACGCTTCCGGCCATCTTGTGAGCAAGTACTTACAATCAATCGAGATTGGTAGCGGTCCTACTTTCATCGGTGTCTCGAAAGTCCTACTCGAGTTCTTTTCTTGACCTTAAAACGGTCTTCATATGCGCAAACCATAACTCGTAACTGTCTGCGTTGAATGACGGAAAGCCGTCGCTCGCTTTGAACTCCATTTTTGCGTCGCGTCACGTCGGTAGATCACCAGTTGAGAGTACACACGTATCGTTAACGTGGCGGATGCTAATGTCCTCAGTGAAGTCGCTCTCCTAAGCGGTGCCACATTCGCGGTAACCCTTTCGCCCCACCACAATATAATATAATAAATAAGCAGAGTACAATGAAAAAACAACTAAATATAATATTAATTAAAAGAATATTCATTTAAAATAAAATACATATTAATAAATTGACTAGGAAAAATTAGGGCGGTAAACGTCATAGACCAAAAGTCTTCAAGCTACGGTTATATAGATAAAAGCAAATTATATAAAATTACTACTACTTTAAATCATCAATTTTACATAAAAGTTTTCTTTTTATTTTCATTTTGTAATCCATAATTCTGTAAACTAATCTCGTTTTAGATTTTTAACGTTTATGCAAGTTTTATAGTGCAATAAAAGTAATTTTGACTATTGACAGGAAATATTATTATCTGTTAAGATTAAAAAATATAGATTATAAAAAATAAGGTTACTTTTCTAGTTGTTTATTAAGTATTGATGAACTTTATTTTTATCCTTACTTCATTGCTTCATCTTTAAGCCAAATTATACCGTCATTTTATTATCGTTTTTTAGCAATATTTATTTTAATCATTTGGGCAAATTTTATAATTAAATTAATTTATTACAAATTTCGACAAAAATATAATTATATTTTAAATTAGTAATTATAGATATTTATAAATTGTAAAATAAAATCTTTAATGCGCATTCAAATAAGAACTACTGATAGAAAATATTATTATTATCTTATAAGATTATAAAAAACAGTTTTTTCATAAAATTCATCATTACATGGAAAACGAGGTTCTTATTTTAATAACAATAATTAAGTTAATAATATTAAATATCTTTTATAACCTCAATATGTTAAAATTATATTAATTCATAATTTTGATAACAATAAATAAGATGGGACATAGCTTTTTAACAGCTTAACGACCGGTATTTATTTGCCGAACTTTGCTTGGTGGCCGGGCGATCTCACGGAAAAATGGCAAACAAATATCTTTTTCAGTAAATTCCCTATAACATGTAAACCAATTAAGATATTGTATTCAAATTTAATATGTAACTTCCTTATGATTTTTCGCATAAATACCTGTCAAGTACGTCATTTAACCAGTGTTTCTAAACCTGTGGGTCCAATTTGTTTGAAATAATAGTTTCAAAAACAAATTTATAAAATTGGCAAACATCTTACAAATACAAAGTAAGTGAGACCCTTCAATAGATTAGTATTAATTACCTGATTCTTTATCAATTTTTAAATTTAAAAATAAAAATTTTGATTTGTTATTTCTGGGCCACCATGTCTGACCATTTGTATGCCCATATTCACGAAATGAATTTACGGTACATTTCACTAAAGATATTTTGCTTATTGCACTTAAATAAATTAAAAGTAACATGTTTGCTTTCAATATATTTTATATTCATCATTTTCATTCTTTCCATAATAATAATTTGGTATTATATAGGTGATATAAACAAAAAACCAAACATAAATTCTCAGAACAGTTTCTTTCTAATTATATTGTATGCTTTGAGCGAAGGCTCCCACAAAAAAAACACCCATTTCTAAAAGGTTCATTGTTGACAATTTACTACCTGCACTTGCGATAGATAGATTGGCTCTAATCTTAGGAAAGATATTTTCTACTTAATTTTGTATTGGTTATTTACATGATACACAAGTTAGATCAGCCCACAATATTCGCATACACTACAAGGTGTTTAGCAATTCACAAAAATATTATGATAATATTTTCTTTAAGAAATTATTATTAAAAAAAATAGTTTACGATTTTATCTAATGTTATTGTTAATTTATTATTCTTAATCTTATAACACATCTAAGCACTATATTTTTTACCAGCTTAACGCCCGGTGTTTTTTGCCGAACTTTCCTTGGTGGCCGGGAGATTTCGCGGAATAATAGCAAAAAATCACCTTTTTTAGTAAATTCCCTTTAACTTGTAAACCAAATAATATATTTTATCGAAATTTAATTTGTAGCTTCCTTATGATTTTTTGCATAAATATATTGTAATTACGTCATTTAACCAGTGTTTCTAAATCTGTGGGCCGCATAATTAAGTGATGTAACGAAAAAAACTTGTTTACAAGTATAATATTAAATATTTACTATAAATTACAATCAATGTTATTCTAAAAGGGTAAATTGCCACTACCTGTCCCGTCTTATCAGCTTACCTTGTGCATACCTTTTAAGAATTCATCTATTAGGGTATATGACACTTTTTTTATTGTGGAATTCCCAAATTCGGGAATTCCACACAGATAAAAAAATGCATTTTATAATCGAAGTAATGCAGTATATTTAGTCTCCTCTAAACTATCGGTCGAAACGTATCGCGAAAATAGCTCTTCTCTCTGTGATCTTTCGTGATTGTGATTTTGATTTAAAAATTTTATTTTTAATCACGGCAAAATGGACGAAAGAAATTAAACCTTTTTGGAAAATTTTGATGTCGCGTTGTCCAACGCCCCCAGTGATTGTGAACATAGTGATGTGTGCGAAAGTAATTCTAATTCAAGTGTACGTGAAAATAGACCGCGTGTGACAAATTTGCACTCATCCAGTTCATTTTCTTCATAATGACAAATGTCTTTACACGTATCACTCAGTGTAATTATGAAAATAAATGTGTTCGAAACGGTTGTACGCAGAAAATGGACGCCAAAAAATTTAGTGAGTGCAAATTATTATTTATTATAAATGGATATTTTTTATAAATCGTTTATACAAAAAATTTTAGAAGCATTTAAATATACATGTAATTAATTTAATTGTCACATTGTTATGCTAATGTGGTGTTCAAAAAAAATCGTGCACTAATCAACGTTGTCAAATTTCAAAAATTTCTTTAATGATTATTTAACTATTTTTGTAAATACGCAATTCTCTGCTTTTATTATTATTAACTAACTTTTACTATAAATTATCACTTATTAATAACAACAACAATAAATAAAATTATAATATTCCACAATGCAAAAAATATGGTCACTGTAAGTGGGAGCGGCTTGGAGAACCGTTACCAAACAACACACTAGCCCAAAAATATTAGAATATAACAAACTAAAATAGGCGACGACTCGTTGCATTGCGACGCAGTGGGATAAAATGACTCTTTTTACGAAAAATTAAAGTAAAATATAATTTATTTTATATTTTATATTAGGTAGAAATAGTATACTACCATCTCGCATTATAATATAGGGGTAAACTGTATTGTATCATAGTGTATTTTTAATAAAAGAAGACGCATAACGCAGGACGCATGGGCGAGTCCTCGGCCGCTACAGAAGGTACTCTCAGGACTCGTGGGTGAGTCCTCGGTCGTTAAGCTGTTAATATGAACTATTTGAGATATTTTGGATTTTATATGTCTATAGAAACGTTTTTTAATAAATTACTTTAATATGTATTTTATTTTAAACATCAAAGTTACTACTCTGAGATGTTATGGATTACGCGTCCTTATATAATAAATTATTACCAATGTCTTTCTGGCTACAAAGTCACACCCCTTAGGGTTAGAAACATTAAATTTATAAATTTTACAAAAATATATTTGCTTATGTATAGATACAAATTAATAATTTACACATGTAGCTTTTGAATAAAAGTATATGTAATTAATTGAAAATATATATTTTCCTTAACGGTTTGTAAATATGTAAACATTCTTAACTATCTAAAATTTAATTTCAAAAAAAATTGTTTTTACCCTATTTAAATATAATATTATATATTCACAAATATAAATACTTTGGGGGATCAATGGTGAAATATATAACTATATATGATGATCCTAAATGCTTCCTTAGTCGCACGAGATGTGTCACACATATAGAGGCATAGTGTGGAGGCGCCCTTAGGAACATAAAAATAAGCGCATGCAAGATCTGCGTCGTGTGAAGCTGGTATGCTGTTATATATTATTAATGGCATTAAGAACGTTTTGATTTTTTGTTTTAGTGTTTTATATATGTATATATATTTATAGTAAATTTAATTGAATTTGATGTGATTGGCATTGACTTACCGATGGTCGCATTCGCACACAGTCGGACCACGGCCACGAATGAGGTCCTGGGATACTCACGTGCGAAGTGTCCGCTACAGTGGCATCTTGGGTGCGATAAATCCCGATTGGGATCTCACACGTGGTGGAGCACAGTTTCTGGTAAAGACGACCATACGTCCTTATCCACATATCGCTCTTGGTAATTTTCATCTGTAAGTGATGCACATGGCTTTAGATTTTTCTGCTTTTTTTAATTTGTATGTATCAACAGTCCTCATACTCAAATATTGAGTGTGGGGACAAGCGATATGTGAGACAATAAATAGCACTGACCGAAGTGAGGAATCCCGATCCTGGAGCTTGGTCTACGCCCAACAGCAGCCGCACAAATGTGATCACGTAGTCCTTGACGAACGCCTGGTACAGTAGGGTGTCCAGCATCGACGCGGAGAACACAGATCCGGCAGCGAACGGCAGCCGGAACATGTACGAGATGTGTGATCCGCGTTCTTTCTCGCACTACCAACATAAAGGCAACCGTACATGACAAGCCGTGATGGCCAACAACACTGCGTATGTTTATATGATCCGCTACAGCAACATGGTCAATGTCGGTACACCGCTGCTAATTGGAAACAATGACGCAAGGAACCCAGATACCATCGCCTGCCAGATATAAATATATGAATAATCCAGAATCACACGTTACCTTTTCCATCTTGGACAGATGCAACGCGTATTTGTCGTTGGCTCTGAACTGCATGAAGCGCATGTTAGACGACTGCGACAATTCAGTGATGGATCGTATAGATGGGAAGAACCTAAAAGAGCACAAAACAGACTTGAATAATCAGAGAACTGGATCAAGAATGATATGTATCAACGCTTGCGCGAATCAGATATGAAACGTATAGCAAAGCGCCTATGAATATCGTATAAGAAATATATGCTTGTGAATCATACTTAAACATGGTTTGGACAGCTACAATAGTATTACAGTCGGAGAGACTGTCTTCCTCGGCAGAGTTAGATAACTCCTTGTTGACCACCACGACGTTCTCTGCTAGAGTTATGCCAGCGCGCAGCAAGTCATCCAATCTGAATTCGCATGTAAGAATCGTTTAATAGTGTTTTACTGCTATATATCACGTGCTGCATACTTACGAGTCGATAGTTCCTAGCATCCAGTACACCAGTGGAAAATACGCGATGGCATCCAAGAAGGCAATGTCTGGCCTGCGTTCCAACAATAATATGATCGGATTCAAAGAGGTCTTGGTCCTGAAGTGAGCCCTAAGCGGAATGATGAAGTTGTAAATTCCGTTAGAGGCATAGTCAGCAGCCAAGATGATGGTCTTATTCTGCCATTGGTAATCCTTGGCATTGCGGTACGAGCAATGCTCGCAAACTTGCGCCAGCTGCAGGCAGCACAGAGGCTTCTTCTCCTTGAGCAGGTAGCACAGCGTCGGACTGACTCCAATGAACGGCGACACCGGTGGGAAACCTTTGACGATACTGCAAATAACAATCCCAATCAGCTGGAACAGGCACCGCGGCACCATAGCTCAAATTTGCAAAATATTTCAAGCCGAAAAAAAAGTGAAGCTGCTAAAGCGTCTAAAATTTGAATATTAAACTCATAAGCAATGTATTGTAATAATAATAATAATAAAAAATATACAACGCACTCTCATTGAATGTGTAATTCGATAAGTTTGGGTCGTTTATGTTGAATCGTGATCGACACTACCATGAAGCTTAAATTATAGCTGTTAAACTGCATCGGAGTTTATAAGCTACAAGGCTCAGATGCCACAGAAGTGCCATGGTAGCGGCGGCCAAGTCGAGATTCAAGATTCTTTACTGTAATCAATCGTCGGGATTGCACAATGGACGTCCCGATACGTACGTGTTCTATAAGTCTAAGTCTAGCAGTTGGGTGCATTCTGGTATCTAGGGGATAGAGAGTCCAGCTCTCGTCTGGGTGTTTGAGTGCATTGAAGGTAAACTCACCTAGCATACTCGGCATGCCATGCTGATTTACAGATATTGGTGTACATATAACTGTCGTCCAACCTAGAGTCGGTTGTATCGGAGCTGGTCGCGTATGAGGTCGTCGTGCTTGGCGTCGGGATGCTACAGCCGGGGAACGGGGGATACACACAGAGACACAACATCAACACTTTGACTCATCAACGCGACGGTGGTGGCCAACCCGGCACAGCACCGGGTACACCACCACCACTAGTTATTGGCGGATGTACGCGGCTTTACGAACACCTCAAACGCTCTTGGTTATAAATACAAAAAAAAACATAACTGCACGTAACTCCCCCCTTAGCAATAAATAATTTTAATAATAATTATGGTATGACATGATAAATATAAGTCAAATAAAGCAGCTTAGATTCAGTTTAATATTATATCGTAATGGAAACACTGTCACATGGCCTTTTAAAGATAAACGCAAAATGAAAATCAGTCGTTTATTATACAATAAAATCCTCTTTTCACAATGCAAAATTGGTTTTTGTTTTTTTAATAATACTTCCTGTTTTTTCCCTAATTTATGGAAAAACATTATTATTATTAATTTTATTAAATTTTTCATGCAACTGAATGCATTGAGAAAATAATTTTCTTTTGCTTCTTTCTATTCTTTAACGAATATTTTTTAGGCGAATATCTTCAATTGCAAAGAAATAAAAAAATGTTTTTTAAAAAAATTATAAATCTTTGATCAGATAATATTCAGTTAATAAATAATAATAATTTGTGCTTAATAAAATTTAATAATAAATAATTTATATGTACTTATTATATTTTTTAAACGTATACGTATTAAATTTATAATTTTAATATAATAAATTGTAACCGCAAAATAAATAAAATAAAACACTACAGTTATAAAATGCAATAAAATTTTTATTTTTTTTTATTTATATAGTTATTAAATATGTCTAATTTCAATAAAAAGGTTTATTTTTTGTCATTTTAATTTTGTATTACATAAAAACAGTTTTGGATTAATTACATATTTTTTTATGTAGAAAGAGATTAATTTTATCAAAGAGGTTACACCAAAAATAAAAATCGATTTAATAAAATCCAATAAAAATCATTTAAAAATTATACTATTAGCATTAAATGCATTATTGAAGTTGTAATATGCGCATTTTTATAAATTTTTATTTTTTTTAATACAGTGAAATATCTTTGTAACGAATACCGAAATAACGAAATTTTCAGTATAACGTCCTCGAAAAACATTCATATAATTTTTTTCATTGTAACGAAGACTGATCTCAGTATAACGAAATATTTTGATCCGAATTTAAGAATGACGTTACACAATATTTCTCCGAATTCAGTTCGTTCTTGACTTGGCTTGTGCCTAATGTGTTCACAAGCGATATTCAAGGTGTTTCACCGACCCTCAAATTTTTTTATAAAACATTTTTTTAGTAAATTTAATTGTATCATTACAGTATCCTTTAAAATAGGCAAAAAATGAACTGTCAATATTGTAAGAGGTTATTTTGATGCTGTGGTAATATGGTAACTGAAAATAAAATAAAAATATCTTCCTTGCACTCAATATAACGAGTTTTTTCTTCGGTGCCGTGAGATTCGCTATACTGAGATTTTAGTGTATCACTCACATTTTAAATCGTAAATAAATTAAATAGTATTTTTTTGTTAATATGACAAAAACGATCTTTTACTTATTGCAACTGATTCAATTCATTTTTATAATGATCGACTTTAAAATCTGTAAACAACGAATCACTGCATCATAAATATAGCTTATTTTTAGAACTCAGAAAGCAGATTTCCATATTATGAAATACAATATATCATATAAAAAATATTCAATGGAATACTACTATTAGATAAAAAAAATATTTTAACAAATGGGGTTTTATGTATTTTTTTAAAATATTTGTGGAAGGCTATGCACCTTTTTTATTTATCAATGTCATTTTATAATATATATTTAAATTGTGACGTTTTTATTTAACAAAATATAAAGTATTTTTTATTTATTTTTGATGTGTTATTTATATCTTGAGCAATGCATAAAAATATGTATTTCAACATTTAATATTTAATTAACAATCTAAGTGGCATATAAAATCAACCACAAATACTATTTTATAGTAATTTTGTTAACTAATGGGTAACTGATTTTAAATGCTTTCTTTTAATTGAATTAGAATGAAGAAAAATAATTGATAAAAATAAGATTTTCTATATGAACCAGTGTCGATTATTGAAAACGGATATTAGGATGTACAATAATTTATACCCTGAGCGTTCGAAGTGTAATATGCCTTTACAACAAAATTTAGCACGACTGCGTTGATGATCAGGAAAACCAAAAACTAAACACAAATTAAAAACAAATAATTAACACAAAACTAAAACAATAAAAATAAGAAATAGGTTACCATTTAGGGGTGCGTCCATGTACATACATATGTACATATATTTTATACATACATACATATCTAAAGTGTGCACACGTGCCTTCAAAAAATAAATTCTGAAGAACGCCAGATATTATTTGAGTCAGAAGAATCTGACGTCGCTTCTAGTTCAAGATTTGAAATTTGTGCGCACACATAAGGTAGTGTATAAAATTATAGTTTTGGAATATTATGGTGTTAGTTAGTTAAATTCAATTGACCAAATCAAAATGCAAAAGCACTGGGATTCGAAAGTTGCAATCGTAATAAGGATAGGTATTTTATTATTTGTCAAAACTATAGGACTGTAAATTTGGAAAAAATGGAGTTAAAATTTTGAAAAAAATTTAGAAAAAAACCTTGCATTAAAAACATGTTATATTTTATAGATAGATCAATATTAGTAATAATACTTTTTTAAATAGCCAAAATGTAGATTATTCTTTATTGAGTGCCTAGTTAAGATTTATTAAATAAAGGATCGAAAATATGTCGATTTATTAAAAATAATAGTACAGCAGACAATATTAATGTATTTTAAGCAATATACCATTTAATTAATTATAATTATAAACCATTAACTATTTTTATAAATATAAAAGGGTTTACAAACTATTTACGATTATGTTTTTATATAATTATGTGTACTAAATTATATTTAATTTTAGTAATTAAAGCTTAAGAATTATTATGAGCTTGTAATAAGAAATGTATTTTACAAATTTATCATTAGCCACTTTTAATTCAGTATAATATAAATAAATGCAATATTAAATCGCATTTTTTTTTAAAATTACAGTCCAATTTAAAACTAAGTTTTTTTGTATTTTTATTTTGACAAAATATAAAAAAAAATAATTTTTATGATACATTATTATATATTACACATTTAAAATTATTTAAAGTATAGTATTATACTTGCTGAATAAAACGCGTTTTTGTTACAAATTTTAAGGTTTAATTAGATTGATTTTTAGTCACAAAAAATAAAAAAATATGTGCTTTGAATTTATGTCTCTAATATGTATAAATAAATAAAATCATAAACATGTAACACAGTCTAACAACAAGTCATAAAATGTTAGAATATAAAAATACTTTTTGTCACATGTATAAATAAATGTAAAAAGAGCGATCGCACGCCACGCAAAGAGTAATCTGAGAAAAATATAATTAGAACAAATAAATATAATTACTGCAAGCGTGAAGCGCAAACTTTTAAGCCCGTAGCACAAAGCAGCCAAGCCACGATTAAAATAACTTATGTTATGATTTTGTTAGAAAAACATTATGAGATTTTTAAATTAAAATTTAATTTATAAACAGAACCAAAAAAAATTGCAAGTAATTTTATTTATAAATCTAGTAAGTAAATGCAGAAGTACGTTGTAATTAGAATAATGAACAAGCAACAACAAACTTTGTTAATTTTATCTAGATTATAACTGTTTAAACTTAATATTGAGTCCATTCAAGCTTTTGAAACTGTTAATGAATACTGTTGTCCATTCAGATATTTTTGTTTTACGCTACCGAGAAAAAAAACTTTAAGAATATACAAAGTTGTGAATTTAACTGACACCTTATACCAAGTCTTGTGCAACTAATGCGTGGACAAGACAGTTCTCTATTTATTTTACGCAACATAATCGATCGAACGTGTGATGAAAAATTAAATCAAAACCAAACACAATTAGAGAGTCTGAATAAAAGTTATGTGTTAGCAATCTTAACAGTTCTGGACAATTTTAAGCATTTATAAAAATAGTGAAGCTTGATAATTGGGTACCGCACGAATTAATAAAAACTAGTAAAATATTACAAAGTTGGTTTTGCGATTCTTTTACGCAATAAAATCAATTAATTTCTAAATTGTGTTGTGCGACAAAAAGTATATTCTTTACAATAACAGAAATTTATACAAAGGTAAATGAAATCACTGAATATTTTATTTTATAATTTGTTAGATTCTTAAATCATGATTAAACCGTTACAGTTGAACGACAAAAATGTTTAAAAACTCCATCACCGAAATAAAAACTTGAACTTTTTCTATAATAGAATCATATTACTATTAAGTAATATATTTTTATTTAATTTTGAAAGTTTAGATTCTCAACTCTAGACTAAATTTAATCATATTTATTTTAACCAAATGGCAATATCTTCTTAAAAAAATTAATATTGTCTTTTTTAAACACGTAATTCTCATTGTTCTAATGAAACCATTAAAAACCGATTATTTTCGATCCACGACTTAAACTAACGCTATTCTATCTGTAAGTCTTTATTTAAAGAATTAATCATCCAAAGCGTTGTTTCTTTATTAATGGGTAATTTAGGTACAGTCGATTTTCATGCTTTGATACAGAAAGCTATCGTTGGTTAGTGCTAATTGGTAGAAACTCGACTGTGAGACTGAGAGTCTGGGTAACTGTGTGCCACTACTTGCAAGGAGAGAAAAAGAGAGAAATAAATATATAATATATATATATGTATATATCATATATATAATATATTATGATACATAATATATAGAGAGAGTGTGAGACAGACTTTTCAAGCACATTAGTGAAGATTTGATATTTACGCAATTTTCTCGGAGGGCGAGCGCCATGGCACTTCATCGTCAACTTCATCATCACTCTCATCACCGTCACCGTCCTCCAGATGCCCATCAGCATTAATGTTAAACGCTGAGCTGGTGAACATGTCTGGTACTGGTAGGATAGATGGACGTCGGCTTCCTAAAACACAACATTGGCAAAAAAAGTAAATGAATTGATATTTTTTTAATTAGGTTTTCCACAAAGTGGCGCAAAAAGCACGACACGACTTGCTTTATCTATAACTTTAAAAATAAAAAAATAAAACCCTTACTTAATAATTTTATATTTTTATTAAGATTTTCAAATTTTATGCCAATATATACATAAAATGGTTTAGGTTAAGTGTTTGCTTCTAGTGTTGATGCAAATTTGAGTATTTTTTACTGCATTAACTATCACTTATATCTTTTTTCACTATACATTATGTTGCTTATTCAAGAAATAAGTATGTGATGGTTATTTTGAACTAGTATTACATATATTTCAATCTTATAGGGTCATTATTTTTGCGCTACCTTATATAAGTTTATTTTTAACAAATTAAATATATTTAAAATGACTCGTGTACCTCTACGAGACATGATCTCCGGAGAGAGGAGGTTCGGATTGGCGTCTGAGGTCCTTGGTACTTCCAGGTGATTTCCAGGAACCATCAGGTTGTCCGTCGCCAGGGAAATCGGAGAAGAATCTTTGAGACACTGCCTGGAGTCGCTCAGTCCCGCGTTGTCTGGGAAAGTCGCTAAAAATCATATTCAAATCAGCATATAATCTTAAATAAATCGCATATCACAATGCAGTGTGCAGATTAATATATACACGTGTAAAAGCAGAACTCATTAAAAATGCATGAATACGGTTTTGTTATAGATGAAAGAAAACAAAGCGCGTTTTAACCCATAAAGTGCCATAGTTTTATTGTACACTGTTTTTAGGTTTCTTTTTGGGTTAATTTGAAAGCTTGATAACTTCGGTTTAGCTCTTTAGCACACATAGTACTGCTTTAGAATAGTAATTTGAGGTTTTTAAAGCAAAATGCTAATTATATTTATTTTTGAAAAATTGGATTTTAGTCCACTTAGTGAGAAATTTGTTTGATTGCTTGTATAGATATTATTTTACGCAAATCTTGAAATATTATTACACACAAAAAAAATCTATCTGATTCTTTACGCCAAAATTTGTATTGTTTTACGTTAATAAAAATAATAAATTTATAAAATAAATATTAAAAAAAACTTTAACGATAAAAAAACTTTATAAAATATAGTTATAATTTTTTTTATTATTAAAGATTCCGTTGTAAATTGATAGGCATAAACCCAATGCGTTACAACATGGTAAAAATGTATAATTAAGCAATTAAATCAGATGTAATAAATACATACAAAAGTAAATA
This sequence comes from Plectrocnemia conspersa, assembly GCF_051122295.1. NCBI lineage: Eukaryota > Metazoa > Arthropoda > Insecta > Trichoptera > Polycentropodidae > Plectrocnemia > Plectrocnemia conspersa. Next base: position 918,079 of record NW_028277170.1, on the reverse strand, counting down.
TTAACTACCAGACTGAAAGTCTGGGGATTAGTGACATCTATATTCATAATTATAAATTAATATGTGTAATATAATTTTTTACCAATAGATGTCACTGCAGGCCGGTTTTTTTTAATAATAGCGCATTTTTTATAAATAAAAATTCGGGTGCCGCTGCCGGGGCTTGAACCCTCAACTTCAGAGTTACTAATCTGAGACGTTCCGTCCTCAATATTATTATATATACATTTGTGTTGAATATGTGCATTTTTTATTTTTGTTGCAGAATGCATAGTTGTAGCTTAGTAACCTATTATTAATTTAAATAACTAAGGCAATAGGTACGTCGAGTAAAAATGAAAATAAGCAAAATTTACTGTATCATTATCCACTTAATTGCCACTCAACTTTTTTATAGTGAATCATTTTTTTTTTGTAAAAATATGAGAATAATAATAATACTTTTTTAAATATAAATTTTTAAGCGGAATTTTTTTTGTTTCGTAATCTGTTTAAAATTTGAATAAGTTCGTCGGATATACGATACAATTTGTATCAGTTATAATTTTTTAGAACAAAAGTGCCACTCAACTTTTTCCTAAGTGAATCAAAATATTCATATTTTGTTTTTAAAAAAATATGATTATTTTTATTAATATTTTATCAAATAAAAACTGCTTTTAAATAGCAAATTTATAAATTTTTTTAGATTTAAAAATTTGATTCCATTTTGAAAATACATTTTTTTTGTGAATAACTGAATTTATAGTTGAATAATGCCTATAATTTTAAATGCATTAACCCTTTGAGGAGCGAGTTAATTTATAAACATTTGTTAATTTGTTAATATGCATCTGGAAGTGAATAAATTTTACGCATATTTCCATAATTATATCTGTTGTTATTTATTTATTATTGCATTTATAGTAAATAATAAATCAGTGATTCTATTAGTTTCATTGCTTTGAATTATTTTACTACTTTTTTGTATTTGTATGTTTTACTAATGTATTACATATTTATTATATATTATTCGGCTTTTGTGGATTTTTTTATATTAAAATAAAGGCTTTTAATATTTTTTATAATATTAAGTTAATATCTTTTTTGTAATGTTAATTTATTTCGTACTCTTTAATTTATTGATATTATTTTATATGGAAATCATTTACATATAATTATAATGTTTTTTATTTATTCAGTTATATATGTAAATATATAACAATTATAATATATGTAAATATGTAGTTATCAAGGGTACCTCAAAATAGTGAAAGATCTAACGCCGTACATGTACGGCGATATTCATTAAAGGGTTAATGCATCGGTTTATCTGTTCATTTAAAAATTGGTCAAGTACTAATTAACTTTTTGACAGGTGTAAAAAAATATTTTTTCTTAATAAAAATGTGTAAAGTAAAATGTTTACATTTAATACTGTACTGATAGTATTAGCTAATTATTACTTAATGCATTTTTCATGTTGCAAAATTTTATAATACATTTAAAATATATAAATTGATTTTACTTAAATTTTTTTGTGGTTATAAATTAAGCAGTTATATGACCTGCGAAAATAAAATGTTGTTAATATATCAGTTACAGAAAAATATATCTATTGATGATTTTCAATAGACTGAAGAAGATGAGATGTTATAAATTTTTTATGAATTTGTTTATACTTTATATTGCAAAATCCATTTTTTTCTTACAATAATATAAAATTAGATGTATGCTAATCTTCGAAATAATTTCTGGGCAATTATTTAAAATTATAAAAACGTGTTACGCCAAGAAGAAGACGAAAGCAAAATTTAAAAAAGGCGAGATTAGAGGTGACTCGTCGATAGAGGTTTTATTTGTGTTTTCGTAACAATATCTTCTTCGTCATATTCTAAGAATAATGGATTTAAACTACGTTTACATGAGTCACTAAATCAGTTGTCGCTGAAGACGGGTGTTAAGAAGCCAACGAAGATAGAGCATCTTTAATGAACGCAGCCCCATATGCCACGTCATTAAATATAACTAAAATATTATTTTTATATGTTTACAAAATGTAATGAATAAATACTAATTTAATGCTATGCAAATCAACTAAGAAAAAGTTTTTAGCCATTTTTGTTTTAAGACCCTCAATATTGCTCAATTATGTGTATGCTAAACTAAACCGAATGCAGTGCTTAATTGTCACAATGATTATTTTGTTGTACTTCTTACAAACGACATACTAGAAGCGAAAGGCGTCCTCGGTTTTGAATCCTATTGGTGGATGTGTAAGTTTGAAGGTGGTGTGAAACATATTTTGACACTACAACACTCACGGACAGATAGAGTAAGATTATTGGAGGAGCGCCTTGGAGTGCCCGATGTGGGCACTTGCAGGATGAGCTGCGGAGGCTCACATTGTGGGGCTGAGTCCGGTTTCGAGGTGGAGTCTCTGCGCTCGTCGCTAGAGCTGGAGGGGTGTTGCTGGAGTTGATGCTGGCTCTGCTGCTGCTGCTGCTGCTGGCTGGTATTCACCACAAAAGCAGAGTTCTCCTCCTTGGTAATGCTCATGTAGTAGCAGGTGTCCGTCTTCTTCATGATGTGCCTGGGGCCTGGGTTCAAAAGAATGGTTTCTTCGTAGAACTCAGGAAGCTCAGCTGGACGCACGCCAACTAAAGCAACACCGTATCTGGAAGGATTGTAACGTATGATTGAACTTATTATGAAAATATTTCTACAATATAAATAGATCTATTTTAGTATACATATATATATCTTTGTCGAATTTATACTATATTACCTGTTTCAACTTAAGTCAAAATTCCGTCTTAAAATGGAAACTTACTAGAGAAACTTTTGCGGAAATTATTCTGTGAATAGTGTAAGTTTAAAGACTTACTTGCGGTGGGAATGAAAGCTAGCGTAAGTAAAGCTCTTTCCTTCGTACTCTCCAAAGAAGCGACTATCGCCCAAAACAATGTGGTATATTTCATTTCCAGAGCATCTGCCGTAAAGTCTGTGCCATTCCTCGGGCGATTGTTGCCCCTCCCTGAAAGCGATAAAGAAAGCATGAAGATTTGCAATCTGCGTCAAATTTCAGCACAGAGCGCAAAATATTTACTGTCCGCGTGAAGTGTGCAGTAAAAGAGTGACGAGGGTTGAAGCCCCGGGGCAAGTGCAGTTGTTGGCCAAAAGAGCGTATTTGAACTCATCTTCGCACACCACGTACTCTGCGAATTTCACATGCAGTTTGTTTTCTGGTCTGAATATTTGCACATACTGTGGCACGTTAGGGGCAAAGTCTTTCACTGCCCAAGATCTGAAAACAAAAATAACGTAGCCATAAATATCCATGACATTCGGGGCGAAATTTCTCGAAGATTAAAAATATATAAAATAATTAATACATTTATCTACAAAAAATCGCGTAAAAAATATATTGCGTAAAAAAGTAAAAAGCTCATACAAAATGTAAAGATAGTAAAAAAACGCGTAAAAAATATGATATTGTTATGTATTTATATTTATATATAATACATATTTTCATAGCTTCAGTAGTGTATTAAAATAATCATTTATTTTTAGCAATTGATGGTTCAAAGTCGCTATCCTTAACACTAGACTCTATTTGTGTTAATACAGTCAGTTCGAGAGCGTGTTACCGCAAATACGTTTCATGTAAGTAATTTTATAGACAAACTAATTATACGTAATATACATGTCACTGGTTTTTACAATTTGTTAAAAAATTAAGAATATAAAACAAAACTTTTGTGGTTAATATTTAAGAAAATAATTATAAAATCTTTTACAATTTTAGTTTAAACAAAAAAAAAAAACAAAACAAGAAACAAACAAAAACAATAAATTAAATAATAATTTGAGTACATTTCATTAAAGAACTAAAATTATTGATATGTTGTCTTTAGCCTCTAAAACTTCTATTTGAATTTGAGTGATAATTACCGATACACGAGATTAGTTGGCAAGTGTAGTCTCGCGTGATATTTTTATAATATTTTCTAGTGTGAAAATTGCAGTGTTATTTAATAGTTGGTATTGTATATTAGTTTTATAGCTTTGTTTTGAATGACTTTTAATTTCAAAAAATAGTAAAATAGTATTTTTTTTTTATTGAATATCGGTCTAAGGGCCGCAATCGCAGAAAGCCTTTTAGAGCGAAGTTCCAAAATATATTAAATTTAAGCTCGGAGTCCAGGTATTTAATGGAGAGGTAGTGACAAAGTTTGTCTACGTTATATTTCGATGTTTGTAGCATTAATGATACTAACAGTCGTATTAATGATGCTATTAAGTAACAGAATATTATTTGTTTATATATTTTCAACAATGGCATTAAAGATAAAATAATATTAGCTATTAAGCGATTTTTAATTTGTTTATAATACGACAATAGTAGTTGAAAACAGCTGTAATGCAATGAGCAGGGTTGTCATTAAATTTTAATAGTATCAACACATAATGGTTGTTAGTGAGCATATCAGGGCTGCCATCAAAGCAGCTAGCATAAAAACGTCAGTTCATTGACATTTAAATTGTATCTCATAAATTTTCTGAGGAAAGCAGCCAATCTCAATATGTCAATAATTAATGATTCTAGTACAGAAAGATTTATTTTTTAGTCAAATTGTATTGAAGATTAGAAGTGGATTATTTAATTTAATACGCGATATCAAAGGCAGTGGTTGAACGGCAATCAATATCCACTTTCCATTAAGATAATTTGGTGAGATAAAAAAGTATTTATCTATTTATATTGCAACAATTTTTATGTGACAAAAAATATTTTTATAAAAAACGAATTTATTGCTACCAAAAATTCCGTAATTTTAGAATTGGATAATTTTTTTTAAATAACATGTAAAGAATAATTGTACTAAAATATGCAGAATATATAATTTAGTAAAAGTAGTAAACGTTTTCATTTTTAATTAATATAACCCACACCTTTAAAAACACAAGAACCTATGAAACAGCCTGAAACGTGTCTATTGATTGATTATGAATTTTGTCTTGTCCAGGTTTATTTTTAGCCCATATTGATGTAGAACATATTATATTTTATCGCCATGTTTGGTGATGCTCTGTTTAATTTTACTTGGTATTACCGCATTATTAGCATATGCAAGCACTTGGGATGTATTATAATGTATATTTCTAGTTATACTTAGATTTATAATTACGGTTTTCATCATCAAATTAAAGATGAGTGTGTCTAATGTATCTCCTTGTTTGATTTTATTGCTAACTCTCGTGTAAATTAATTCTGTATAATAACCATCGCTTTTGATTGTTTCAACCAATCTCACTTATTTATTTGGGATGTCAATTATTTTTAGAATATATAACGTTTCTTTTATTGAGTTAATTATAATTTTTAAATTCAAGCTGCAAACGATTTCATTTTTTTTAAGTTTCTGGAATTGCGAATGAATTATTTTCATCAGCCCTCAACAAAATATCTTAAAAAGTATGTCTGATATAATTATATTTAAATGTTAATAAAATGCCTTGATTTAATGATTGTCTAATCAATGGTTGGAAATAAAATGCTGGATGTTATGTTAACTGTTTCTGGAATAAAACAGTCAAGAATTTATGCAGTTGTTCAAGTATTTTTCAGCTCTTATTGTTATACCATTGAATGATCATGGCACTAGCAGTATCTTCAGCTCGAGCTAAATATGTTTTGGTAATATCAGATCAGGTATGCATTTCTTACTCATATTTTTAAATTTTGATAAAAATTGCATCGACCGTTTTGCATCACCAGATCAAAAAGTTCAGTTTGAGATTTGTCAGATGAATCAATTTTAATTTAATATTGATATTTTTTTGCATACAATTTTTTTTTAGATATTCTGAGCTTTTTCCATGGTTTTATTAATGATATTTATAGTTCAAGAAGACACTCTAAAACTTGCTACACCAACGCATTACCCTACCAACCGAAAAAAGCCGTCAATTTTATATATTGCGTTAGTTTAGGGTAATACTTAGATCTTTTACACTGGAGGGTGAGGCTAAGATTATTCATGAAATTGTGTTTGTTTATAACAGTGGTTCTTAACCGGTGCACCGCGAGCTTATTGCAAGTGCACCGCGAGAAAATTGGTAAAAACAATAATTCCGCAAAATAGTAAAATCTAAATGTTTCAATCAATTTATATTTCATTATAGTCGTGATACCCCACAATGGATAAATTTATTACCAAACGAAATTGTGAATCAGACCAAAATATTAATGACACTGGGAGTACAAGTGGAAGAAGTAGTGAAGATGTTACTAGACATCATACGTCTCTTACAAAAGAAAATATATCCAATAAAATCAAAAAAAATAATGGACAGTATTCTGAAGAATATTCACGTTTCAGTTTTTCTAGCATCAATGAAGAAGGATATCACATTCCACTATGTGTTGTATGTGGAGAAAAACTGTCCAATAGCGCGATGTATACTGACAAGTTAAATCGCCACTTCACTACGAAGCACGCCGATCTTGCATCAAAAAGTAAAGATTACTTCAAAAGATTGTTAAGCATGCAAAATAAGCAAGCGAAATATTTTGAAAAAACTGTTAAAATTTCCGATAAGGCACAACTGGCGTCATACAAGATTGCTGAATTGATTGCTGTACAATTAAAACCACATACTATAGCAGAGTCTCTAATCTTACCTGCATATTGTGAAATAGGAAAAATTATGTTTGGTGATGAAGCAAAAAGGAAATTATGAAAATTCCTCTTTCAAACGATACAATAAAAAAAATAATTAAATATGTCGGATGATACTGAGAAAACAGTTAACGATAAACTTTCCAAGCGATATTTTGTTTTACGAGTCGACGAATCTACTGACATTAGCGGTAAGGCACAAATACTAGGATTCGTTCGTTTTATAAATGAAAACAAAATAGTGAATCAATATCTATGCTGCAAAGAACTTACCGAGCATACGACAGGACAAGATGTTTTTGATCTTATTTATTCATATTTAGAAAAATTTTAAATATCATAAAAGTTATGTGTAGGAATTTGTATGGATGGTGCTCCTTCAATGGTAGGCTCATTTAAAGGATTTGTAACCCTTGCAAAGACAAGAAAACCTAATATTATATCCACGCACTATTTTTTTACATAGAGAATCTTTAGTTTCGAAAATATTACCAACAACACTAAAACCTATACTAAATCAAGTTGTAAATATAGTGAATTTCATAAAATCAAGACCTTTAAAAACACTCATGTTTAAAAAACTTCTATGGAAGCTATGTACAAGTGTTTGCTTTTTCACACTGAAGTCAGGTGGTTATCTAAGGGTAAAGTTTTATGCCGATTCATAGAACTTAAGAATGAATTGTTAAACTTTTTTCGAAATGAAGGTATGGATGATTTTGTAAAATGTCTTCAGAATAATGATTGGTATACTAAAGTGACATATTTAGCAGATATTTTTAATTACTTAAATAACGTTAACACAAGCATTCAAGGAAAAAACGAAAAATTCATGACATCCATTGACAAATTGACAGGATTTCGGAAAAAAATAACTCTTTCGAAAAATCGAATAATAGAAAAAAAAGTAGATATGTTTCCTTCACTTAACGAAAACATTCTCAAGGCAGTTATTTCCGCAATAATAGAACATTTAACTTTATTGAAAAAAAAAATTGCACATTATTTTCCATTCTTAAATATAGAAAATTATGACCGGATACAAAATCATCAAATTAGTCTCATTGTCGACTGATCGTACTCTAAAAATTAAATTTTCCGAAATAACTATGAAGAATTTTTGGATTACTGTCCAAGAGGAATATTCACTTCTTTACATGAAGGCACTGAACATTTTGTTACAGTTTTCAACATCATATTTGTGTGAGCTTGGTTTCTCAACAACAACTAATATGAAAACTAAAAAACGAGAAAGACAGAAAAAAATTTAAACGAAGAATTCAGGGTAACTACATAAAATATTTGATATCTGCAAGAGCCAACAAGCTCAGGTATCACATTAATTAATTTTTGATTGATCGTATAAATTCCATTATGTTAAGCAGGAACGTCATTTTGGGTAAGCAAAGGGGGAAAATGCACCACTTAGATTTGCCACCCAAAGAGCACCTTTAAATATTAATACAAATATTTTTAATAAAACACGTAATTAAAAATTTGTTCTAGGACAAAATTAGCTACCTAAATTTATTTTCAATACTAAACTTTTTAATATAATTTAATTTAAAAAAATATGTAAAAAATTTTTATGTAATTTTGTATGTAACTATTGTTTTTAAAATATGTAATAAAAATTATGTCCACATATTATTTTCGACCTCCTAATTCTGCTGCACCGCCACTTTTTCCCATTATCAAAAGTGCACCGTGACTTTGAAAAGGTTTAGAACCACTGGTTTATAACAATGCTGATTGGAAGGTAAGGGAATCAAACATTAAAAAAATAATAGTAATAAAAAATGTTGACTTACCTCAGAATGGTGTGCTCATCAGCGGCCGTCTTGTCGGCGTAGTTCCTAGCAGCCAAGACAAATACGGCTTCGGCTTCGTTCATCCTGGCACGACACAGATCACCATCTTTGAGACAAGACCCTTGGATATAAATCACTCGCTGCGCCCAAATCGGCACCTGTTCGGCAAATTCATTAAAAAGTCAGATTTCCTTCGGGTCGACGGTTAGATTGACACGAAGATTGATGTACGGCTTAATACCTGCAATATCATTCGCATGGTGGTGTCCAGTTCCATGGGAGACAAAAGAACAACGTAGTAGTCTTGCAGAAGGGGATGGGCGTAGAACTCGTTCAAGAAATCCATGATGGTGTCCGCGTGGAGGGTGGTGGAGCAGACCACGACGTGCTTTTCAGACTGGGCTCGGTGAGAGGAGTAAGATCCGCCGAGCTTCTGTCTCTCCATCCATGTAAACGCCAATTGCTCAAACTAAAAATATTTAAAATAATTCAATAAAAAACCCTTAACTCGACCATATTAAAAATAATATATACCATTATTTTATCGCTCAATTTTAAATATTGTATAAATTAGATCAATATTTACAGAAATATCCAAAAGATAAATTTCATATTTATTTGACGATAAAATGACAAACCGAGACAAATAAAATACATAAACTGAAATTTCAAAGTAGTTCCACAAATTGCAGGGTTAGTGATTTGATTCGCAGATATTTTAAATATTTTTTTATATGAGGATATTTGTGCTTCAACCTCTTTTTTAAGATCGTTTGTATATGATTCGCTCTTTTCTTACGAAAAGTTTAATATCGATTATCATTTATTAAAAATACTTAAAGGCGCTGTTGCCAATTCAAATATTAATTTTGGGTTGAGGAACATCTTCGAGAGTCACGATCGTATCCTCATATTTTGCCCGTTAGAGGCAGGACTCGGCTGTGACTATCGCTATCCAACTCCTTAATAGGCTGACATTGCACCTTGCTCTATTTAATGCAGTGTTAATGATTTTATTTAAATTGAAATAAATACTGCTATTATTCATGAAAGTCGAACTAACTTGAGTGGGGAGTACTATCAGCGCCACGCAGATCATCAGCACCATGTACAGCTGAGACGGCCATATGTCAGGAACGAAGTCTCCGTAACCCACCGTGGAGAAAGTGACGACGACGTAGTAGGTGGACTGGAACAGGTTAAGGTGTCGATGGCCTGCACGTTGGAAGTGCTGAATTCCGCAAACGCTGAAAATTATTCCGCAAAGGTTGAACGAACTGGCGTCATGGATACAATTTCGGTGGCAACTTACCTCGTAAACACGAGGCACATCAGAGTGGCGCACAGTATCATTAGCTGCTGCGATAGAGCCGACTGGGACTTCTGCATGGCTCTGTGTAGGTCGTTCTGGAATTAAACGACGATTTTATGTGAAGCGTCTTGTGCGCAATGGTATTTAAAAGTAATGTACCAAACGTCGGTTTAAAAGTTTTGTGGAATGAAACATATTATAGTGTTATAACAATAGGATCAATACAATATTATTAGGATTTAGATTCTAAATGTATGCTGACGAAGTACAAATTGACCCCGTTCAAATTTATGTAGATTAAATTTGATAAAGAAATTGATAGCAACGTGCTTCATCGCACAGAAGTAGTAACCGATTTGGGTGTCGTATAACATTAAACAGTTGTGGATGTGTTATGGATTTGACTAAAAAAATATTACATGAACAAATAAATGACCACACCTATTTATATGCAAAATTTAAATAAAAGGTTGTCAACACAATTGCAAACCCAAAATTAAGCTGCGAGAAAATTGTAGATGCAATGAAGAAAATTGTTACCATTCACCCGCAAGTCATTAGTTGATCTTATGCTAAAAAGGGTTGCAGCTGTAATTATAGCTAAGGGTGGGCTACTAAATATTAAAAATAAGCTTAAAATAAACAACCTCGATTAGTTTTTCATTTATATTTTCACAATTTTGTTAGATATCAGACATTTATTGAAGTGCCACTGTATATATAATAATAAAAATAAATTATCTTATTATATCATAAATATTTTAAATGTAAATAACAATGGACAAAATATAAATAATTTCATATTCAAAGAACAATAAAAAATATAAATATAATAAATAATTTATGACTAGACTAAAATCATAAAAATGGTAGTTGTGGTTAAGGTAATTTAATTTCCCATACATAATAATTGTAAAGGCTTTGCTAGTAATTTTATGTAAGTATGATAATAAAAATAAATTTAATATTAAATATTTACATATGTTATTGATTGACTTAATATTTTGTTAAGAATATTGTAATTTAATAATTTGCAATATTAAGAAAATTTTTACTATGAAAGCAGCAATTTAACAGATAATTTAGTTCAACTAAAATAAGATAAGGTAGTAAGAAATTTATTGCATTAAATAAACACTGATAAGCCAATTTAAGAAAGCAATTTTCTTTATCTCACAAAGGATAATTATTTGATTATTTATGTTTGAAGCGTTACTAAGGTTATTATTGTTCAATTGTTTCAGTAAAAATATTTTATTTGAATTTATATAAAAATAAGTCAATAGTCATATGTTTTTTATATATAATATATAAAAAACATATGACTATTAATGTGTGATTAACGAATATAATAATAAGATATGTTTTCATCTTTCAATGTTTTTGCTCTATAAAATATACATAATAAAATTATACTTACAAACATGTTTTCTAACGATCGCTTAGCCAGCCAGCAATTGAGGAACACTGGTATGAACAAATTTCTCCATGGAGAGTACAGCAGCTGCAATTTATCACCGATACAAATTTACATGTATGTACACACATATATTCCAAGGTTATTCTTTTATAGTATTTCGTTCTACTTGTAGGTACTATGTGTAAATCTAATTGTATTGGCCGATTAGACAAAAGTGGCCCCCGGGACTCGATGCTTTCTCTTTTTATATTGAAAGTGGAAAATTTTCCAGGGAAAAGTACCTGATGACCTTTAAAAGGTTTTATCCTCTACGATTCGCGATATGTAATTCAGTTTGTGAGGCGTGTTAAGCTGCTGTAAAGCTTTTTAAAATATTTGCGATAAACGCGTACCTCGTTTCCGGCCGAACAGACATTTGAAAAGTTTCAGAAATGAATTTTTCATAACCGAAATAAAATCAAGCAAGTAGTTTTGCCAATATGGTGAAAATCAAATTTTTTAATCTCTGTTTATATACAACAAAAAAAGCAACACATATATATAAAATATAAAATAGTATACAAATAAAACGTTATTCCACTATATTATATTATTAAATAGTTTGGTATAACATCATTAATCAACTTATGTGAATATAATTTTTTTTTATTATTAGTATAATAATACAATTTTCTCAAATATTTTCTGAAGTAATTTCGGTGGCATGAGATAATAATTTTCTTAGTTTGTGCCGCAAAGTTTAAAACTCTATTAAGGCAAGCGAGCTTCTCGACGCTTTCTAAAATTTGTAAAAGGCGTGCTTTTATTTGACTATTGCGATAATGTCCTTCAAAACTTTTTGGGTATACCCTACCGCCCGCGTAGTCACGTTTCCTAGGGAAACGTTTATTGAACACATCGTAAATTTTGTCGTATAAAGCGGTAAGAGTTGTCGAACTCATATACCCGCAACCAATTACATTTCGCCAAGTCAAAATTTACATTTTAAAATATTCATCCGCGCATATTTGGATAATGATTGATCAATCGACGTCAATTTCAACTTAATTACTAGAGTTAGATAATTATTTACATTCGTAAATAATGAATTTAATCTACTGATGCGATGTCTGCACACAGGATTTATCTTCTTGTTGAATAAATCCGACATCAACTTAAAATTCCGTGTACAAACCGATCTAAAATAATACTATTTTTTTAAATGATACTTATTTGTTCTGCTCATTTTTTTTTAATAAAGCAACTGCGATTTGCAGAAAAAGATTGCTTACTCTATTTCCTGTTTTTTTTTTAATTTGTAAAAGTCATAAACTATCCATTTGTCATATTTTTTTAGATATCTAACCTTAGCTACTTATCTTTATATTTAACTCAATTATGTATATTTTTATTGATAGTTAAAGTTACAAATTAGTCAGACATTTTCAAATCATAAGTTCCATACTTGATTAAAAATATATTTATGTAATATATAATCTATTATTTGTAAGCCTGAAAACATTTATACTCAAACGTGCGATGTATAGTTATAGCACGTGTATTTTAATTATCAAAAAGTTCATCATACCGTGAGAGCAAACGGCACCGTGTTGACCAATTCCAATATGAAGTGGAACGACATGACCAGCTGCAGCACGTTTCCCTGCAATTAGAATTCAATTAACATTTGCCCTCTCGTGTCTCTTCTAGTCTTAGAGATATGAATTTAATAATATCTTACCTTGTATCCGAGGTACGCCAAGAGCATGGATTCGGTCAAGGAGATGATAGCCAAGATGACCTAAAATTGAAAATGGGTCAATATCACAATATACGTGGTGAATTATATCGCAATCATGTTTCAATTAAGGCAATATCAGTTAAATCTATAACAATGAAGAGTGACATTCTTGAAATGGGTCGTTATTGCATTTTTAAATAAATCAGTTACGTATAGAGTTTGTACGTAAAGTTTAACTCCAGTCTTATCTATGTAACAATAAAATCATATTGATTTATTTTTTATTATTTTTATAAATTAATATGTGTGATTATTGCAGCTTAAAAAATGTGTCGCGGAAAAATATTTTTTTTAACTAAGAAAAGTTGAGCACATTGGGAGTAACATCAATAGCCAATTAAAAAAAAGTGTTTTTTTTTTGTTTTACTCGGTGGTTCTCAAACTTTTAATCACATAAATTGAATTCAGATTTTTTAAACAAGTGCACTTTGCGAAATAGCAAATATTTTATATAATTAAAAGTTAGTTAAAAATTGTAGTAATAATAGCAACGGTGAACCTTTATTGCTATTTTTTAAATTTTTTTTTTTTAACAAAAAATCCGCAATCATTTATTATTATGGAATACTAAATGATTTTAATTATACTTTGCTGCAGATATCATAAGATTTATGAACTATTTTAACTTAAAACTATGAGGAAAATCAATGCTGATATATGAAATTTTGAATAAATAACTATAAATAATTAATTTTGCTTTCTGGCTCATCGAGTCTTAAATATTATTGATTTGGATATGTACAATTGTTGTTTATTAATTTATTTATACATTTAAGAAAATTGTTAATTTACTTAATTATTTACATATAAACTTACACAACTCGAAATATAATTTCCGTAACAGAAAAATTAATTCATTCTCAGAAGATAATTGTATGTTTTTAAATGAAATATATTTATATATAAATTCCTAATTACAGTTACTTAAAACGAGTCGATAATATTTTTTTTGTTACCGAGAATTGAGTAAAAATGGTACTGAAATTAGAGCCCAACTATTTATTTTCAGTAAATTGAGCTTTTCTCGAATTAAACGAATGTTTCATAATGATGTTCTCGATTTGAAACAACACACGAAATTACATGTTCGTAATTTGAGCGACAAAGCATACAATGAAATATTTTTTTATAAATTAAATACATTTTTATGATTTTTTATAGTTTTTTTATTAATTTTTATTTTTGATATTGAAAATTTTATCTATTGTATAAAAATCACATTCACGAGATTACATCAACACGTAAGTCAATACGGTTATTTTATTGTTTTCACTAATAATTATTTGTATGGTTTTACCTTTTATCAGAATACCCGCATCCCTCGATTTACATGGTTTATACATACGTTTCACGAAAAACCACGTAAATTAAAACCACGTGAAAAAGATACAAAGTTCATATAAAATTATGGGATATAAAAAATACATGATAAAAAATAATGTGGAGCTCTAACAAAATATACAGATGTTTTATTTATTTATATGTCATTGAATTTTTGTCGCTATATTCGAAAGCGACTGTTTTTTTTCATTTTTACAATAATTAGTTCAAAGTCTTAATCAATATCATAAAAAATATTTGAAAATCTTGGTTCATTTGGCAAAAATTTGTAACTAAAATTTGTCTTTTATTTTCAGTTATTTCATTCTAAATTTCTTCATATTGCATATAAATATTTTTTATCTCTTGCTCAATTTTTAAAGTTTTTTTAACATTGGAATCGATTTTCATTACTGTATTTTCTAATATTTTGGCTAATTAAATTATTTTGAAATACTATTTTTTAACTCTTCAAACCATACTCTATTTACAGAAAATATGTTTTTCTTTGTTGTATATTTTTTTGCTTTATTGGAGTCATATCGATGGGTCATATTTTTAGATAATTGAAGCCTTTTCCATGGTTTCAATTATGGTATTTATAGTGTAAGAAATTTTGTGTACTTCGAACTGATCTGGAGCTTACACTATTTCTAACATTAATTATATTTTTTTATTGTTCTAATAGTAGATGTGTTCATCCCATGACACTTTGCTATTAACGATATTTTTCTCCTGTCTGAATTCTGGAGAATTTTATTATTTGTGTTCTTGTCTCCTAAATTAATTTTTTCGTACCTAGTTCGATATTTTAGTAGGACTCATTATATAAGTTTTGATGATGATAAAGAAACTATTGCAATAAAATTTATAATACGAGATATTAATAATTAATAACTCAGTCGCATAAAACCATGTTTGTTTATTTGTTAAAATAAATTAATTTATTTTAATGGCAAGTAGCAGAGATTTCGGAAAATTTTAAGAGTTATAATAATCGAATAAATTTTCCGCGGTGGGCTAATAGTCGAAATGAATAATATTGTATTTATTATATAGAGAAAAACTTTTGTTAATATTCATTTTGTAAAAACCCTGTAAATTGAGAGATGTGTGTATTATTAAAATAAATGTATTGGACATCTTTAACTTCTAATTTTATAACTGTTTAATTTATTTTTTGACTTCCCATCCATTAACTTGTTTTAGTTATATAAAAGGTTTAGTTATATGTAAGTATGTGTGTAAATATTCAACTCCTTTATTTGTATAGCATTAGCTCTGTGTCTCTTGTTCTTTTGACTGACCCTATATTTGTCTAGCTTTGATTATCACGATTGTTTGATGCTCTATTATTATTCTTCTTAGTACTATGTCATCAGTATATAAACAGCTTTGTGTTTTGTTGGTAATGCACAACAAATTATGGCATTCAACTTTGAACACAACGTCTCTTTATTTATCCCTATAAATCCTTGTACCTAATTTAGATTTTGCATTATGCAATGTTATATTTCAGTTAAAGATACTTGCAACAAATGTTTAGATAAATAAATACATTTTTTAATTTACAATTAACAATTTTAATACGTCATGTGAACAAATCTTTGTCATTTCGTATAAACAGAACTTTGAAAACATCTCTCGAAAACGTGTGGTTGAAGTTTTAAAACCTGCGGTCTACTAAATATTAAAAAAAAACGTGAGCGCTCTAATTAGGATACTTTAAAGTTTAACCTTCCTCGTAGGTTGAAATAACAGCCTCCCCAAAATAACCCTATATTATACTTATGCTATCATTGGTGTTTCTCTAAAATTTGCCTCGCGTTAAATTTTCATTTTTTTTAGCACAATGAAGTGTTATATTAAATATATTACAATTAATTTTTTTAAATCATCGGTGTTACTCCACACCGAGCAAGCGTATATTATTATTGATTTAATTAACTGTAAATTTATAATAATTATGCTAAATATTAGTCTTAGAACCGCAACGTTAATTCATTAGCAACACAGATCCGCGATATGTTTAATAAATTTTAGTTTAAAATTTAGATGCCTTTCTTTAGTTCATTATCGGTTCATATTATGTTATCGTTGAATAATTAATGATTTGCGTTTAAGCTGATTTGAAAATATAAGTAAGCAATAATCGACTTATTTTATATTGTTTATGGTCTTTTTTTATGAAAACTTCATATGCTATAAATATATTCGTGTTATTTAAGCAAAAAACATGTTTTTAATCCCTCATTTTTAAAAGCAAACCTAACTATGCTAAGCATGTATTTAAAAAAAAAATTAATGAATTCATTCCTACCTGGAATATCCATAGCACCATAGGCCTGTCCACCCACATAATGGCATCCCAGTTGATGATGGGTTGTTCCCTGAACTCTTCTTCGGTTAGATTGGCCGAAATCTCGTATAAAGTCTTGTTGCCGGGTATGCAGCCGTAGCTGAGAATCGAAAAAAAAACAATATGTAAATCCGTACCCAGAGAGAAAGGGACAAAAATCAATCTTACCATGTCGCAAACGTTGGATCTCCATCCCACATCACGCGCGCGATGTATAGGAAACATGTCAGAAGTTTGAAGAATAGGTTCGCGATCCGAATTCTCAAACCTGAAAGAAAAGAGCGAAATGAATATGGCAAAAGAAATGAAAAAATATTTTCTCTCTCCTCTTCGTTTCAGCAGCTTAAGAGCGTTCGCAGTCTTGTATAAGGGTCAATTATGTTTATTTTATATTGGGTTATATAATATGTGAAACGAGGCGAAGCATATAAAAACTCGTATTAAATATTTTTAGTTGAAATGCCAATTTAATAGAATATTGCTTTGCAGGAATGTTTTTTATAAAAATAATCGCGGTTTTTAAATTTAATTATTTTTATTATTATTACTAAAATGCTTAAAGAATTTGATGTCAATTTTTCTGTAAGTATGATTTAATACGTTATAACCCGCATTATTAAACATTTTGATTAATTCATAAAATCCTCGCAATTCCAAATTACTTTTTTTGCATATTTTGCTTATTGCGCTTTTAACATGAATACGCAACCATTGTATTTTCTTAATCAATGTGTTCTGTTGTCTTTACACCCTTATTATATTTAATTTAGTGTAATTTCAGTTTCATAAAATGCGTATTTTTATCCAACCCTTATGCCGAAAGCTTTCTTTTGTTGTAAAAAAACACTTTTTGTTACAAGTTATACGATCTAAAAATAAAACGTTTCTGTTGCGTAAAAAAAAACAAAACAAATTACTATACAATACTTATTTTTTGTTTTCGTCAAAAATGTACGGCATTATTTTTTGTCAGGCGTTTTTATTTTGCAAGTACGTATCAAAAGCTTTGTATAGTTACCACCCACCTTACTAAATTGAATTTATGCTAATAATAAAAAATAATGTATACATATAAATAAAAAAACAAAAATCGCAACCTAATAAAAAGTTAACCACTTTGCAGCCCTCGAGTCGTTGTTCTGTACATATTTATATATAATAATACATTTTTATGCGTTACTAAAAAATATATAATTTAGCATTGTCGTGCCAAAAAAAAATCGAGTGATAATATCAAAAAAAAAAATAACGCCCAAATTTATTTAAATCGTTGTTGCATATCCTAATTATTAGGCGTTTACTAGCACCCGAAACAATAATAAAGCATTGTGTACATTTATTTATTTATTAAAATAATTCACAATGATGCTAGTGAAAGCCTAATAATTAGGAAGTGCAAATACATGTATCGATAATTACCGTTTCTATATTTAATTATCAGAATACCGCGTAATTTAATAATAAATAGAGTTTGGCGGTTGTCATAATCTACTTTAATTAATTAAATTCATTATGAGATTCATTAAATGAACTATTTTATAAGTATCATTTTTTTACTTCTCTTATAAACGCGTCATAAAATTATGTGTCACTGATTTCGCCAAAATTCCCACCTATTTTAATTAAGCAACGGTTATGATATTAAATATTAAAATTGCGATTCTAGAACCACTTTTAGGTAATAATAAAACTAAGTAGGTATATGATAGAATTATATTAAACTTGACATTTATCTTTTAGAATGGCACAGATGCGCTGATGACATAAGACATTAGCTCCCAGATTTTATACATAAGATTTCCAAATCACCTAAAAGTGGGCATTTTTGCTACTGTGCACAGTCGATTATAACTGGGTATGAAAATTGCATGATAGTTCGTTCATCTGGATTTTTTAATATATATATTATATGTATATATATTGTTTAAAAAAAATATTATGTTATTGAAATGCGCAGTATAATTTGGATTATTACAATATTATATAATTTTAATTCATTTTTAACAGTCAGTCGTGCTTTATTCATTGATTTTTATTTTATTGTATCTGTGTTGATGCATATCTGAACTTCAAATTCTGATAATTTAAAAAAGGATGCGATTTGACAAGTAATTATTTTTAAGGATATGTGCATTTAAATACATACTTTGTTCCATAAAATAATTTTCTTTACAATTAATTTCTTTGGAAAGCTGTTATCTATACTGAGCAACAGTATCACCAAAACATTTATTTTATATATTGCTCATTTGTTATGTTCCTTTTAAAAAAAATTGGAACTCAAAATTTACGATGGTTGATTTTTACGAAATTTTATGTTACGGCCAATAAAAATATTTGTAAAATGGTAGATGTTTCAATATATATTTAAAATTTTCAAGGGTTTAAAAGCTCCGACCTACTTTAAGAAAACATTATTTTGTGTGTATATAGGATTGCAAAAAAATTGTGTATTAGGAAACAATTAAATTTGGTAAAACAATAACAGCAAGCTTGTGTTGCGATCAGCCGGATCGATTTGCACGATGGAGGTTTATAATTGTTAATAGAAGTCGAATAGTTCTATAACATGTAGCGAAATTGATAAAATTAAGGAACTTGGCTGATAATCTTAATCTCATCCTCCTTATTCTCCAGAGATTGCTCCTTCCAACTAACATTTATTTCGATCGATGAAACACTTCCACAAAAGAAATAATTGGAAATGCAGACGATGAGATAAATCTATCAGAATATTTTAAATCTTCTTTTTTCTTATGAAATTATATTTTAAATTATTAAAATAAAATGAAAGAATCACTTTAAAGGTAATTTCTAGCTTAATTAAAATAACGTCATTCATTCCTATATACTAAAAATATTTAACATGATTATTAAACATTATTTTTTTTATATATTTATTTAGATTTCAACTGAATTTAATTTTTGTGTGTCGAAAAAAAGGTTAATTTTGTTGAGTGAAACTTGTTTCACTTTGCATATTTTTTTATACTGTAATATTGCAGTAAATTTCGAATCAAAATAATAAATAATATAATATTACATAACATTATATTAATTTATTGCAATATTTATTTAGATACTCATAACATAAGAGGATAAAAAAGTAACAAGCAAAATTAAATTTCTTTACAAAGTATTTATTAATCAGAAACTCGCGTAGAACCTAACTATTAAATATTATAGAGTACTAAGAAAATCGAAATATTAGCGAGACTAGTGCAGCCTCTGATGTTAATGCATTTCCATAAAACCGAATCGTAAAATGACCCAGTTCCGATATTCATGTTGATCACTTCAAAGAAAAATAATGAAAAGATTTAACGTTCTTTTGAAAACTTTGAAGTGGAAGAAATTTCACAATTAATTATGCAGTATAAAACTGTCAATCTTAACAATTCTATTTAGTAAGTCACGGTCTGAAGCATGCAGTTTTGGAATCATATACAATTACTAGACCGCCAAATATATGTTTAAGCGATACTCTTGATTTTAATTTCAGCACCCACGAATATTATGATTGCAACACGATAAACAATACAATACATAATTTTGTTAAATATAATGTTAAATATTTTTTTATTGATTTTTTTAACTTTTTTAGTACTCATTACTTTTAATTAGTTTAATAAATATTATTTATTAAAACTTTTTAGTATAAAATATAGGTATTAAAGGTTGTGTTTTGTATATTATATTTGAGTGAACTCACTTGAGCGTTGATTCTTGATAAAGTACAGCTGAAGCCTCTCCTTGAAAGTATTCTCGTTCACATAGTACTCGACCCGGACTCTGAAAACAAGAAAATAAATCGCATATTATACTTTACGGTTAAACGATAAAGAGCTTTACGGTATGATATAATTTCTAAGGCGAAAAAGCTTTAAAACAATTTAATTTATTATATAAGGTAGAAAATATGTTACAATATGCCGCAAAGTTAATACCTTTGTTGTATCGTCAGAAAATAGAACACAAATAAAAATTGTCACAATTTTTAATAATGTTTCAATAATATTTGTGTATAACTTAATTTTTATTTTAACTTCGTTCCTGAAGAAATCGGAAATGTCGTCTTTGCGAAGAGCTCAAAGTTTATCGCTTTTTTAAATTCAATACAAAATCAGCGACACTATTTGTAAGTCTATTTCAGATAAAATACATTTACGTTGCTTAATAAAAGTTTTATCACATAGATGTATTTGTGCATAAACTTTTTATAGTTTAACGATATGTATAATGCTTTCAGTATTTTTATGCAAAAATGAAGCAAATAGCAAATTATCAATTTTTTATTTATATTACAAATCTGACTATCATAACTTGTCATTACACTAACAATAATTACACATTAACATTAGGCAAAAATAATGCAGTTGTGGTGCAAATGTAAATTAGATGAGTACCACCCTCATACATTTTTTAACTCCTTGTAGCTATTGCCAAACAGATCTTTATCTTCGGAAAGCTTGTTCAAAAACTGCATTGTACGTGCAGAAAAAGCGTTCTTAAGCGCTGACGTCCTGGCCACAATGACAAGAATAAGGGACGCGATGGCTGAGCATTGACAGATTGTCAATGCAACTAACCCGTTTTGTGGGCCTACTAACAGTGATTGTGGATATATCTGTGAAGAATTATATCAATGAACTTGAACTTAATAGCTTGATGTTATAGTTTGGCCAGGCTTAAGCGTTTCGTAATGCACAATATCATCCTACACTGAAAATAAATTTTTTTTTATAATGAGCCCTGGCTTTTTACCTTTAGAAAAACACTGTCTTAAACGACGATTTTTGTCGTACAATGCCTATTTATTATATCTGGTTATTAAATGATTGAGAAAATATGACTCAGCTTTAAGATACAGAAGCTTTTTCACGCTCAATTTTTGTAGAAGTCATACAACTTATCTACAAGCTTTCCCAAGTTTCTTAAGGTGTTTATAGACTGTTAAATTAAAATGTTTAATTTATTAAGTGCTTAAGAATTCTATACTGTCACCAAAATTCAACTTTAAATATATATAAATAAGCTTACACTGACCTTAACTATATTGCAAGTCTTATAAGCGTATGTATGGTGGGTCGATCGACTCATAACAATAAACGTGTTTTGGAAAAAAAAACTTTTTTTTTAATTTTTAATTTTTTTAAACGGCATCGTAAGTATATTCGAAAGCTCTATTTCGTATAAAAAAATCAAGTCTATATCTTTAAAAGGAACCAAATACAAGCGTTAACTATATGCCAAGTCGCATAAAAGCTCGTTCGGGGGCCCGGTCAATCTACCGTAAGACTCGAGGATTATTAAAAAAAAATAATTAAAAATTGTTTTTAAATAGAAATTAAGCTTTTAAACATTTTTTGAATACAAAATTTTTCAGTACGATATCATTTTACAAAGTTATGACATTTTTAATTTTTACATTGGCCGCCATTTTGTAAAAAAAATTATATATTTTTTTCATACAAAACGTATAAGAGGTGCTTGGTAATTCTATACGATACTAAAAATTTAATTTTTAATCTGTAAAACCAAGCAGTTAAGAGCGTTAACTCTTCTGAAAGTCTCAAAATGGCTAGTATGGGGGTCCGATCGAACTAATATATTGCTTGTTTTGAAGCAAAAAATTTTTTTTTTTATATTTTATTTAAATGTATTTTAAGCTTCTAAACGTTTCATGTATAGCAAATTTTTTGTTAAAATTAAAACCTACTGAGTTATGAGTGATTGAATTTTTATACTTGTCGCCATTTTGCAAAAAATTGACACATTGGATTTTGCTAACAAACATATATAGGATGCTTAAGAATTCTATACTGTCACAAAAATTCAACTTTAAATATGTATAAATAAGCTCACACTGAACTTAACTATATTGCAAGTCTTATGAGCGTATGTATGGTGGGTCCATCGACTCGTGACACTAAATGTGTTTTAGAAAAAAAACTTTTTTTTTTTAATTTTTAATTTTTTTAAATGGCATCCTAAGTATATTCGAAAGCTCTATTTCGTATCATAAATTAAAGTTTAAAAATATATTTAACATATTATTTGGTATTAATTGTTTACTTATCTTTTTTTAATATCAGAGAATGAAGTGCAAATATTTAATAACAAAGATATACAGTTGTCGCCAAAGGCTTTTATAATATCACTCTGCTTATTGAATTTCGTTATCAAAATAAGCAATTTAAGTGCTTTACATTGTGATAATATGTAGTTGAAAGGTCATGAAAATATAGGGAATGAAGCGATTTTGATTCATTTAATTCGTTCAATCGTACAATTTTATTTATAAATATTGCTCCAAGTTTGTTAACCAATATCAGATATTTCATGGTTGATTTTCTATGTAAAGTTTAAATTTACTTACAATATTATACCGCTGTGAAAGTCTCGCCATGTTTAATAAAAAACGATCGATAAATACCGCCATACTGTCACTATATTTTTTCAAGGAAAATTTGGTTTCGGAGCTATTCTGCTTATCGAATTGGTTCTATTAATTATCATATTCTCTTAAAATAAGGTTCATTAATAATTAACGAAAAACTATTTCTATGGTACCTAAATATCCTGATACGGTCGCAGGATGAACTTCCAAGTCTGCTGCGATTGTCGCATTAATATAAAAGCAGATGGAGTTTTCCATAGGGATACAAAATTTCAAGGTTAAATCGCTAGTACTGAATTTACAGCTCGCCAAATTTTTTCGCTCTATTATGTTTCAAAGTGACCTTGTATAAAAAAGAAAAGCACAAAAAACAAGTCTGACTGCAAATAAAAAAGCACAGTATCTCTTGTGAAATAGTTAAAAAATATAGAAATTTACTAAAAATGACTTGTCATTAAAAGTATATTTCCGACATCAATCATCGTCCATTTATTTAAAAGAAAATAAACAGCATATAAGAATTAGTTGGTGGCATCCTTTAGAGATATAAAGGTATCCAGTTCCAAATGCACAGTTACGAATCTTATCTAAATACTTTTGATCTATTCAAATGTAAACTAATATGCATCAAAATTAATTAATGCGATAGTAGATTACTATGAAAATTAATTATTTTAGGTATTTTATATGTATTATACGAAATAAATTATTATAAAGGAGAAAATCGAGAGACGTCGTAGTTATAAGAAGCATCTTTTCATGGTTAAAGAACATTATAAAATGGACAAGGATCGACACGGTTGAGCAGCTGAAGTGGAATGGAAAGCAACTGAAGTGTTTTCTGTTCCACTTTACAAAGAATGGAAAATACTTTAGACGTTATGAAAAGGAATACGACTGAATTGGACACACCACAAGAAGAAAGGAGTTACAACAATTAAGATAATTTGATTACTGTATAAAATAATTAGAAATGCTATTGTGGATGAACAATCAAAATTAGTGTTTATTTTCTAATATATTTTCTAAGAACCCAATTACACCCATACCTCGCTATACGGCCGCTCTTTACACGGCCTTTCGCTATAACGGCCCTCTTCAATTAAGGCACGTTTTCGATATACGGCCTAAAATGTTTCGCTATAACGGCAAAAAAACTTTTTTTCGATGTCGATTTTAAAAAAAATTTAAAAATAGATTTAATTTGCATAATTTTAAAATGAAAGGTGAAGCAGCTAGCGGCGATGAGGCCGCGTCTAAGGAATATCCCAACATTTTAAAGGGAATTATTAAAAAAGGTGATCATAAACCTGAACAAGTGTTGAACGTAGACGAAACAGGACTTTATTGGTAGCGAATGCCTTATTGCACGTACATTTCAAAAACCGAAAAATCTGCGCCTGGTTATAAGGTGTCTAAAGAACGATTAACTTTGCTACTTGGTGCAAATGCCGCGGGTGATTTTAAGCTAAAACCACTTTTAATATATTTGTCCAAAAATCCAAGGCCTCTTAAAGGACTAAATAAAAATCAATTACCCGTCATATGGAGATCCAACAAGAAAGCTTGGATGACTAAAGCTACTTTAGAGGATTGGTTCAAAAATCCCTTTTGCACAGAAGTGAAAAAATATTTGCGAGACTATAACTTAAGCAACAAGGCTTTGCTAATTTTGGATACTGCACCAGGGTATCCTACTAATTTATCCGAACTATCTGAAAATGTCATGATTGAGTACCTTCCGAAAAATACAACAGCTTTGATCCAACTAATGGATCAGGGTGCAATAGCCACTTTTAAGGCATATTACCTACGCCGAACTTTCCGACAACTTATAAGGGAAACCGATGGTAAATCTTCAATTAAAACATTTTGGAAAAACTATAACATCAAGGATGCTGTTGACAACATCAGTGAATCATGGAAGGAATTAAAATTAACAACAATGAACCATGTTTGGAAAAAAATATGGCTAGAATGTGTAAAAAGTACTGATGCGGAAGTTAATTGCCTTCCTGAAATTAGGCAAAACATTTTGGATCTAGCACATGATCTCGGCTTTGAAGGTTTGAACGAACGTGATCTGCTTGATCTACTTGAAGCTGATAGGGAACCCCTTTCATATAAGGAACTCATTCAATTGCAAGCAGAACCGGCATTTGATGAAGAGACAGAGCCTGTTGTATTCAAACAGCTAACATCAAAAAAATTGTCAAAAGCTTTTCCTATTTCGAACAAGGAATACACATCTTCCTTGAAAACGATCCTGACGTCGAACGTAGTGCTAAAGTTTCTCGAGGAATTAACTCAGCCATTAGCTGTTATTAATCACTGAAGAACGAAAGAGACAAAAAGGCAAGACAAACATCGTTGGGCAATTTTTTAAGTCAGGCCCATCCTTACCAGCGAAAAATGAGAACGACAGTGATCTGAAGGTTACCATTTCTTTATCGTCTTCAGATTAAAGCCATTTTAAAAAAAATTATGTATGTATTCATACACATATTTTATGTAACATGAAGTTGTTTCATTTTTGTTTATGGATTATTGTTGGTTTTTGGAGTCTGTTATTATTTTATGTACAAATGTATGTACTTGTTGTTAGGTATGTATTTTTGATTTAAATGAAATAAAAAGATAAAATTCATTTTAAATGATAAACCATGTTACATTTTTAACAAACATGGAACCGATCATATTGAATTTGTATGAATTTGTATTAGAATAATTGATTCGTTATACGGCTTTTCGCTTAGCGGCCAAGTTTCGTGGAACGTATCTAGGCCGTAAAGCGAGGTATGGGTGTATTTATAATCAAATAAACCCTCATAGATCAAAATTAATATTTGATTTTGATATAATAATTAAGTTTTTTAATAATATTTTAAAATAAAACATACTGTAGAAAAAGTTTGATAATTTATATTAACTTTTTATTATTCATTCGTTGCAGGCTTTTGCATTTTAAAAAATAACTTCAAAAACTGTGGCGTTTGACTTCCCTGACATTTACATAATCAAGTCGCAATAAGAACATAGGGCACATGCTCCTGTTTACAAACTAATAAAAACGGGGTAAAAAGTATTATTTGCTGATTTTATTAAATTCACAAAATTCAGTTGATAGAACCAAACCTCAAATTTTGTATGGGTGTCTAGTCCCCTATAACGTAGTATTCATATAACGAAGTATTTATTTATGCATAGTTCATGATATCAATGATACAGATATATGTCAGTAAAATACAGTAAAACTGTATCGTTGTGCCTTTACTAATTTAGCGTAATTGAAAAATATAACACTTTAAATTGAGTGCAATAAAAACGCTACAAGTAAAAAATGACATTTTAAGACTGCGTTAAAATCTTGTTTATTTTTAGATGAAAAAATGTATTGCTTACTACAAATGTTGATAAAAGTGTTATGTTATTAAAGTTTTAAATTGCATGAAAAATTTAACCGAGCTATATAAAATCTTCATAGAGAAATTGATTATAAAAAACTGCTACATTTGTGATATAGAATTCAACAACTAACAATCCAGATATTAAAAAAAATGTTAATAAAATTACATAGGTAATCGCATTTTTTTTAATTCAGTAAAAAATTATGTAATGTTTGTAGCAACAGCGACATAACACGCTATTATTTGCCACCTGTTGAATTTCCAAAAGCTACACTGGCGAGTATCGATTATTCAAAAAGTGTGTCCCATTTTATGTGTCACTCGATAAGGAACACACGAGAGAGCTTCGCGACAATTATTAGTTTTACTTTGTCGGCTATGTTTGTGTGTGTATGGGTCTCGTTACATAGACTCGGTGATTGCTACACAGGTCTGTAATTTTCATCAAAAGCAGACAGAGTAAAATAGCCCCTTGCTTATTTGACAAAGTACAGATTTCACAAATGTGATATATTATAATAATTATGAAATATATACATACAGACTTTTCAGAATTGACGAAATTCGTAAAAAAATGTCCTATTTATGTAATAAATTTTAAAAAGATATTCAAATAAAATATTTGATAATAAACTGACTTTTATTATGAAATTTTATTTTATTTTTAAGAACCTTGATATTCGTACCAAGACTTCTCTAAATTACAATAGAGCACTTGATTAAATTCTCTCATCTAGTCACTATTTTTTATATTCAACGCTAATAAATATTACTACGTGTATAAAATAATTTAATCATAAACATAAGATTACACTGACATTAATCAGCTATAAATGTTTACTAAAAAATATAAGACAGATTTAATAATATATTGAAAAGACATAAATCGATTAGTATATTTATTAAAAAAACACGCATCAACAATATTTATTAAATTCTGATTCTATTAAAAATTATTTTATATTGATCTAATACGTATATTTTTAAGATTATATTGACTTGATAATCAATTTACTTAGTTAAATGTTTTTAATATAATTATTAAAAAAATAAATGACTAAAACGTGTTTGTATTATAAAATATTTCATTGAAAAACATAATCTAATATGTAAATGCACTTTCAAGTATTAATAATAAAATTCTTTAAGTAGTTTAGATCTAATTGTGAAAGAAATGTGGGTCAGTGTCTATCACAATTGGTCCATATATTCCAATTATTACGAACAGCGAATCAACAATAACATGCAGCATACAATTTAATATAAGAGCAATGAGATTTGTGCTAGTGCTATAATTATTCTAATAACATGATTTGTAAATTTAAATGAGATTGAAGAATTATGATATGTTGTATATTTAAAAACATATTTTTATAATACGTATTATGATATGATACTAATGAAACCATACAATCATAATAAAATCATATAATAAAAATATTTTTTAATGATAAAATTATACAACACCATTTATACTATGTACGTAGTGAAGTTTTTTAATTATTTCAAAGTATTTTCATATAAACATGACGTGCAAAGCTAATTATATATATCATATAGCCTCGTGCAATATTGATCCAGAAATATATTTATTTTTCACCATAAAACGATCAGTCAAATAATACAGGATGGTTATAAATATACGCGTATAATAAACTGTGACATAGTTTACTATATATATTTATTTTTACTTTTAAGTCTAATAAAAAATAAAAATTGTTTGTTATGTTATGCAATGAATTTTTAGCTGCATATTTCAGTATTTTTCTATTATTATTTAAATTTTATTGCCACGTATATAATTCACGTTTATTAAATTTAATCGATTGATCTTTCATACTTTGACTAAATTCACAAAAAAAATCATTTATTTAAATGTAGTTTTAAAATAAAGAGAAAAGTCCTATAATTATCAGATTTTTGCCGCAAAGATTAGATAGCTAACGTATATTTTAAATTACAAATTAATGGTATCATAAAGATTTTTTCAATCGTTTTTCAATACTTTTGTTTTGACTAAATCAATAAAAATTACTTAATCAAAGTTTATGCAAATGATTTTATAAGATCTATTAAACAAATTTAATTACTATATTATTTTTATATTTAATTTTAATAATATATGGTTTATATTTTTTAATACAAAACTGAAAAAATCATTACAATTATAGCGTTATTTCTATAAATAAAAATTTATTTTTTCATATTTTTCCTTGAAAAACTGAAAATAATCATTATTTTTGATATTGCTGAATTTTTATTTAAAGTATACAAATTTTTAGTTGTTACAATACATTTCTTAGCGGTTTTTTTATAGAGAAAAAAATATTTGTTACAAAAAAATATTAGTTACAGACTGATCTAAAATGTGTATTTTTTGGTTAATAATAGTTTTCTTCAACAATGAAAGTTAAAATTAGAGCAAAATTACATTGATCACATTTATAAAAAAGGTGTATAAATCTTAGCAAACTAATCACAAAAATAATGTTTAAAGATATTGCGATATAATAAATATAATTTGTTTTCTTTGGAAATGATTTGCACACAAATATTTAATTAAACTTAAAAAGACATGCAGTAAATGTACTACAAAAAATTGTATAAATAACAACTGATTTTTATAAAAATAAAATTAATAAGAAAACGGATGAAAATAGCAAAAAATATAAACTGTGTCAAAAAAATAAAAAAAATATTCAAATATATATATATAATAATTCAGAGCAAAATGCAAAGAAACTCAAGATTAATTGAAATTCCTGGTAATGAATATTAAAAAAAACTGTTGAAAATAGTTTACTAAGCTTTTATTTATTTTTCATTTATTTTGCGCAAATCATATCTATAAAAATTATCTTCTAATAAAATATTTATGAACTAAAAAATACATATGATAGAATAGTATGTAGCTTTACATTTAAATCAAATAAATTAATTTTATATTATTGGAAAAAATGTTATATATAAAATAAGTATAACAAATAAAAAAAATTGTAGTAATTTTATAACAGCAAACTTTAATTTTTCATTTAAAAATATGTACTATGTATCATCAAAATTAAATTAAGAGTTTTGCGTTAAATTGTATATACAATATAAATAAGCAATAATTTAGGTAAAACCCTTTAATTGTCGAGACATTTAAAATAACTGTTTAATAATCAATGTATTACATATTAAAAAGATGGGTTGAAAAAAATAGTATTTTTCCAAAAAAAATATTTTTGCTCAATAGTATAAGCCCAGTTTTATAAAAGATGTCATTTAATTTTTTTTATGGATATATGCTTAAAACTAAGGCAGTTATCATGTATAGAAATACCATATACATAGTAATAAATATTTATCAATATTTACAACTGTTGGATAGTATTGATATATATCATCTGGACACTCACAGTTGCTGAGATGGATCCCAAAAATAACATTTTTTGAAAGTACATGTATATTTTAATAAAGTTTTAATACACCAATATATACCTTGGAATGCGATCATAGCTGTCCCAGCTAGCCAAGCAGTTGTACGAGCTGTGTCTGCTGGATCCTGCCATATCTAGAGCCTCGCACTATTTCGCAGGTGGTCCGCACAGAACTGGACTATCTATCCCAAAGCGACCATCGCTTTAATGTCGCATGTCTCTTTCAATTTAGCGCTCAGCTAACCTTTGTACAGATGCTGTGAATTGACTTAAGAAACTTTTAGCATTTCTGACCAAGGTCTACTTGCTGCTTCTCATTCCGTGCCGTTCCGTAATATAATCAATCGATCCATGCAGCTAGCCCGTTAACAATTCACTAGTCGCGAGACTGTTTGGGAGATTCGCTCCAACTATATGCTCCGAATTTATATTTAATGGAGCTGAAAGAGTGTTAATATTGATTATAAAGGGAACGTGTCGTCACCTATTAACTTCATTTAGTAATGAACCTCGCGTGATCGCCGCCGATCCGTGACTAGGTGTACACGAGTATGACTTGATACATAGTTTTAGTTAAATATTTAAAAATTCAATTAAAAAGCTCTTTCTATTTTTACTCCAAAGGTGTTTATTAAAAATTCTGTTCACATTGATAATTCTAATCCGAAAAAATAATAATTTTAAATATAAATAAAAATAAATGCAATATTTAAATATTTGTTACAAAAATACAATTTATGCTTAAAACTGTAGGGTTAATAATTATGTGCATAAATTATATATTAAGTTTGTAAAAATAAATTGTCTCATTTGACAAAAATTAAGCTTAACAAAGCAATAGTTAAATCGGCATTTTAGAACACCCAAGAACACGCAAACTTTTCAAAACAATCAATTTATTTAATAGGCTCAAAAAAATGTGAATAATTGCTTATAATCCTTTTGTATTTATCGCACGGTAGATCAACGTGCTGCCACTTTTAAACTTTCACAATGGGATGGTTAGAGGTGAAGCTAAATACTAACGCAATTGGCTCCTAAATAGCATTGTTGTCTCGAATTATCGGTATCAAAATGTAATACAAGATCACATCACCAATCACTATCGAACGCGTTCGATAAAGATTATGGTGCAGTTTGTTTTAATAATTTTATATCTAACCCCAGAAGTAATATCAAAAATTGCACAACACACGTTCTAAGTATCTCTGCCGTCGGATCAGATATTCGATTTCAACGCCTGGTATCAATTCCATGCGGTTTCTTATGACAATGTCTAATGCTCTGCTAGTGAAGGTCGTGTTTCGACTTTTTCAATATAAATTTGTGACTTTCATTTGTTTTGAATTTTTATCGACGCTTCGAAACGTCAGATGCTCAATACGAAGTTAGATCGTGATGATATAGAAATTCAATTTTAAATAAAAATGACTGAAATGACCATGACTGAAACATCACAGTCGAAATACAGAAAGGTAAGTTTATATCGTGATCCCGAGATTCCAATATATATATTATATTTATGTGTGTGTGTGTGTTTGTGTGTATATGTGTGTGTGTATATATATATATATTCCTTTCGCAAATTCAAACGCCACGGGTCCTATTGTGATTGTGCTCTGGAGAATTACGAGAAAAAGTAGCGGTCAACTGAAATCTTGGATTCTTTTTATATGTCGGTATAAAAAGAGGCGATGTTTTACAATTTGTCTTCTTCCGTCCGATTCGGTGCCAGTTGCTTTTTGTTTGTTTAGTAAACGTTTTTTATTTTTTTTTCTCTATTATTTATAAGTATAACTGGAAATGGAAATGCATGAAATTAATAGCCATAAAAATAATTGTTATTTTAATAATGATTTTAAATAACTTTATAATGCTTTATTCTATCAAAAATTTTGTAAAGAAATCCAATTTAAAAATAAAATCACCGCTTTATAAAAGTTTTTTTAAAAGTTTCACATTGTATGAAAGTCCTAGAGTTACAAAAAATAAATAAATAATTTTTCATTATAGTTTATCTATAAAAAAAATGTTTTCTACTAGATCAGTTTTTAAGCTTTAGTAAGGTTATGTTGTACTGGTTAGTTTGTTTGCTATTCTTCATTTCTATTATAAATACTATTGCCATTTTGATAATATATAATTGCCTTAGTGAATTTTTACAAATTTATCAGATAATATATTTATATTTTTTTATTCTGCTTTTTAAACATTTTTTTATATTAGTAACTGTAAGTTAAATAAATATCAGGTTACTTTTTTTTTTACTAATATATCATAAAAAAATGTGTATGAATATACTGATGAAAGTTTCTATCTAACCAATAAATCAATCTTTACAATAAAAATTACCTATTTAAAAATCGTAATCTTATTCAAAATAAATCGATTATTATTTTTTTTCTTTAAAAAAAAAACAAGTTTTTTAATGTACTTAATAGTTTTCGAGCGTGGTTATTGTGCAGCTCTTGGTGTTCTTTTAATTTCTAATGCATATTGTTGAGTCAAACTATTGCAAATGTTATAATACCCACATATTTATTGGATATATAAGAGAAAATAAATATTACCTATATCTTATTCTGATATTTTATATTACTTTTATTGTTGTTTTTTTATTTTATGGTTGAGAGAATGGCAATTTATTCCTACGATAAACTTTAAAAATACCTTTACAACGGTGATACAGCAAAAAAATATAACGTTTTTAAGATTAAATCTTGAATGTTTTCCATAAAAAACAGTTATTGCTTTTCCTATGAAATTTGCTTAATATATTAAAGTATTCGCAAAACAAATTAAATATGGTCTTTACAGAAGTTTTAAGTTTTTTAATATACTATTATTTATGTAATTGTTTTCATATTTATAAAATATATAAGTGATCAAATCTTTTTGTTTATATTGTAATATTTTTTTATATAAAACGAATTATATGGAAAAATAAAACACCATTATTGCGTACCGTTTGCCAATAAAAGTAGTATTTTTTATATGTTAAATATAAACGAATATATTCGATAACCATACTTAAATTTAATGTATAATATTTTTAAAGATATGTATTATTATATTATTATTAGATCGGCATAAATTTATTATGTTATGTCTGAATAATTAATGATACAAATATACAAGTGCTGTGAATATATGATAATTAAATTATTTTAGAGTAGAGTTACGGTAAGGTACCACAAAATTGTATATATATATGTATACAGAATGGCAGAAAACGGGTTGAGATAATTCAATTCATATATTAAAAATATAGAATTACTTAATTAAAATCATAAGTTATAAAAAAAATCTCCACAATAATTTTAAAACTTTATAAATAATTTATTCGTGTATATATGATATATATATATACGTTTTTTATTACTTTATTATTTTATTTGCTAAAATTGTCTTTAAGAATTTATTTAATAATATATCATTTATGCGTTAGCACATATTAAATTGATTTATGTTTATATTGAATATAATACGAGAGTTACCAAGAGAGTTAACAAAAATTAAAATATTTCAACGCGTGTAGAATATTGCGCGCAGTTAATTAAATTATTTGCTTATTGGAATAATTAAAACCGTCTATCATAACCCAAATAATTGTAGCCTGAATTGTACGATAAAGTGTAGTGTTTGTTTAAAAATAACAACATTTTTTGGTTAAGCTCACATCGATATTTTGTCTGTAAAGCGTATGTCAATTATATGGCATATAAGGCGCGTAGTTTGTAAGTTATGTATTTTGGCACGCTCAGTGATTTATTTATTATGAATACAATGGAACAAAATATGCGTTATTGAAACTATGAAAACGTTAAAGTATGTTTTTGTATATCATTTTAAATCTGAACTATGTGTTTATAAAGTTTATAAAGGTTTCGTAGATGACGAACTAAATTGGCAGTCTAGCACATTAATTGCCGATAAAAATAAAAAGATATTCCTGAAGTTTATGATAAACTATCAATTGAAATTATTAAATAAAAAAAATACTATATTTATAAAATTTATACAAGTATGTAATAAATATAATTTAATGCTCATTATTATTTATTACATATATATTCGCTAAAATAAACATTTTTATTACTTATAACCAACAAAGGACAAATTGAAATGAAAGGGCAGATTGTAATTAGGCATTATGGTTTCTTGGTATTTTTCATTTCATTTCTTATTTTCTCGAGAAGTTTTGATTAAAAAAAAAAATATATATATTATTATGTATTTTATTGTAGATACCTTAAAATTACTAATACACAGAGAATTAGATGAACAAATTTCAATAAATTATAGAGCGTTCAGTTTCGATTACAATGAAATTTCGGGCTTACATATTAATACCCAAATGTCAATAACATGTGTTGCTACTTAACGTTTTTATATTACGAACAATATGAGGGGAAAATATTTACTTAATGCATTATTGAAAGCAAGCATATTTTTAAGCATTTAAAATGGACCCTATCTTTTTAATGCATAAGTATAAAAATGAAACCGTTTTAATAGTTAAGTATTTTTAGCATGTTATAAAAATAGGAAAATTTTGAAATGGTATTGTTTCAAATTCCAGATAAATAGTCCCACCACATTAA
The DNA here is from genome assembly GCF_051122295.1 of Plectrocnemia conspersa. NCBI lineage: Eukaryota > Metazoa > Arthropoda > Insecta > Trichoptera > Polycentropodidae > Plectrocnemia > Plectrocnemia conspersa. The sequence goes on along the minus strand of NW_028277170.1, from coordinate 883,579 downwards.
CATTAAATTTAAATTGAAAAATATTTTTAATAAAAAATAATTTAATTTTAACATGTTTTTTTACAGAAATAAAATGTCTTTAAAATACAATTTAAATAGATAATTTTACAGCCAAGATGCGAGTTATTAAAGTGAATTTTTTGCTTTAATTGGTTGACATAATGTCAGTGTTTTGTATTGTTACGTATCGCCGTACATGTACGGCGGTCGATCTTTCACTGTTTTGAGATACGCCAGATAGTTATATATTTAAATATAATTTAATTGTTATATATTTACATATATAACTGAGCAAAAATAAATTTAAGACATTATATTAATATAATATTTTTTTTAAATTTAAATTATTGTAAATGATTTTTTATGAAATTACCATAAAAAAATATTTTATAATAATTTTGTAAAAAATATTGAAAGCTGTATATATAATAAAAATGTAAAATAAATTAACAAAATATAATAATAGGAAAGTGTTAAAATAAATTATTAAAACACACTAATACAAAAAAGTAGTAAAATAAACCAAAGCAATAAAAGTAATAAAACAGCTGATTTTATTATTATTATTATTTACTATAAATGCAGTATCAAATAATAATAAATAAATAACAACATAAATAATAATGAAAGAATACAAAAGGTTAAAACCCTAATCCGTTAGTTACAGAGAAATATAAGTCAAAACGGCATTAAGCGGAAAATATCAATCTAAATAAGACATATATACAGAAAAAAACTAAGATCTGTTTTTTAGTAACAATAATTTATATTAAAAAAATAACAATAAATACAATAAAAGCCAGTATTATTATATCGAAACATATGGATAAGCTTTTAAAAGTGATAAATATTTTCTTAATCAATGTATGCTAAAAATTGCTTAATTACTTTTTCAAGAAAAGGTAAATATTTAACCAAAAAAAAATTGAATTGCAGAGAGAATCAATAAAATTGCAGCTAATATAAATAGGTAAATATCTTAAATTAAAATTACAATACTCCGACTTTTTTAATTGCAGATATTACTGGACTAAAACAAGTAGCTGTATTTATTTCTGCGTTGAAAATATTACTGTGACTAAAGAACTGTTTTATATTGTTTCTCTGCATGATAAGAAAAAATGCAAAGATGATTCTAAATAGCTTGGAAGTTTTTAATAATATATAATTCTAAAACTAGTGTGTGTAGAAATATACGAAACAAAGCTCCAAAATCAAATTTGATTTTGCGATTTTGACATCAGAAAGTAGAATTTTATTTTGGGGCTTGGCATTAGAAAGTGTTGCATTTCAAAGTAATGCAAATAAAACATGTGCTTAAGTTTATTTGAAAATAAAGTAACGTTTTTAAGACTTAAATCAATGAGAACAAAATTGAATACGACTTCTATTCCTAACAAAGTTGTCCCATTTATTTGGGACTACATTAAAGCATTTACAATAAATTTTATTAAATTCATTCCCCTACATGAAATAAATAATGATAGTTATATTTTTGATGGAAATTAAGCAAAAATGCTTAAAATATATATGAGCTGTTTTTTTAAATTTAAAATACGATTTGAATTAATCAGAATATGTGAAAACTTATTTTTATTATTTACTATTACATTTACTTTTAAATTTATAAAAATTCAGTGCAACATAGTGCTAAAAAATTTTTACTTGTCACGACTTTGTATTAAAACGTGTATGTTTGCAGCATATATAACAGGCGCGTACGGTGAGATACTTTCCCTTTCGCTCGCTCGCGTGTTAAGTGACGAGAGTGAGTGAGAGATAAGGGCGTGCTGAACGCACGCCCTTATCTCTCACTCACTCTCGTCACTTAACACGCGAGCGAGCGAAAGGAAAAGTATCTCACCGTACGCGCCAGTATATAGTGAACAATTATTATTATTTTTAAAGACTAATAAGGCTTCACATATGTCGAGATTAATATATAAGCATTTAATTAAACAAGTTACACCCTGATATTGATTAAATTATTTTTAGAAAAAAAAAATGTTATATGTAGTTTTTAGCAAAAAATATAATTTGTTTTAACACATTTTTTTAATTTCAAATTGTGACGTAAAATAAAATGTTTTAACCATTTTTTATGAATTTATTTAAAAAAATTCAAAATTCATATTTTTTTTAAAAAGATGAATACATTTTTTGCAAGTTTTAGTGTCTGAATTAAGCGGACTGTTTTCTTATGAGTTTGATACCACTGGTATAGCACATCAACTGGCGATAAAATTAAGAAAACTTGATACTATTATTTTAAACCATAGATAATATGTTTATATAAAATAGTGCAACAGTCTATTAATATACCGCGTATCTAAGAATTTATAATTTATTACAATACACATTTGATTTTAATCACAAATAGAGCTTTTGAATTAAAGACAGTTTTGTTTACAATATTATATAAATGTGTATTGTCTGCGACGCAATGTACTTACAGACAACGTTCAACTCGATCGATTCTTTACGTACTACAAATATTATATTAATACATTATATTTATGTTTGTGTGTATTGAAAACATACATACACAAACGCTTATATATTTTTGTTAAATTAATTAATTAAAAAAAAACTATGTATGAATCTTTGTGGAGCTTACGACCTTTTATTCGTGCGGTTTTCGCAAATATGATATTGCGCAAGCGTCGCCTCTTCCATTAGGCAAATTTAAACAATGTGACTAGATTTAATTGATAATTTGCGTGCGGCGTTAATTATCGTAGTGAAATTGAGACCTGAATCAGAAGAAGAGGTCAAGGCGCCTATGTTACTCGATACATGTTGTTTACCAGTATCAATCCGTAAAAGGGCAAAGTGCTCGATTTGAACTTATTCCACATTTGGAACGAGAATTGCGCGTGAGAAAAACGTTTTGAAATCCTTCATATATTTAATATATCATTATTAAAAAAAAATCAATAATATTAAGCTAATAAAAGCATTTTATATATTTAAAAATGCGTTGTAAAATAGTAGATACTGCTTGTTAATAAAGCAATACTTTTATAAAAATGCTTTTAAAAATCCAGAAGCACTGGAAATAAAATAATTGAGAGTTTTTACAAAACTAATAAAAAAAATAAAAACGGGTGCCTCACAAAAAATTCTGTTATGAAGTTTGTTTCACGCAAAAGGAACGTTTCTTTTCTTGATAGGATTGTAACGTGCAACAGAAATAGATCCTTTACAGAAATAGAAGGTTGTCTGTACAATAGCTTATCAAAATTGCAACCCTAGAGCTTTCAGCGAAACTTAAAAGTTACACTTAAAGATTTATGTCGACCGTATGTTAGTCGGCGCTCAACACTACATTGATTTATATTTATATATATATATATATATATATATATATATATATATATATATATATATATATATATATATATATTTATATAAAAATAATTGTTATGAAATAAAATAAAGATTAACACTTATCTAAATAATAATAAAAAAACACCGTTCTAAACATTATTTTTATAAAGTCTTACTAGCAAGTATTCCATCGTTCGATTAATACATTTGGACAGGTGAATCAGGCAAAATAATTTGGGCACTTTTTCCGAGTGCTTTTGACACTTTGAGACTCTTTCACATCAACGTGCGCTCAATACATTTGATATGGGTTTCAACAAATCGTTATTAATTATTTATCGGTGTTACACATGTCAATTTTTTTATTTTTAAATCAAGCCATTAGAAATGCTAAAAATATCTCTGAATCAATAATAATTGATATGTGTAAATTAATAAAAATTGTAAATATAAAATATGTTGCTATCCTAATTTATTGTGTAAGAATATCAATGATAAACATCTGTTATAATAGTGAAAAAAAATCAGCATTATTATGTAATCGCAGATATCTAGGCACATTATCTAAATAATGAGTTTAAAACGATGCTAATATATTTATTATTTCACTCGCGTCTAATTTGATGCGTTAAACATGGATGTGGAAGTTTACTTTATATTTTATTTAACACAATTTTTTTGGATTGTGCTTCAAAACACTACATAAAATAGTCATATAAAGCAAATTTAACATATTTGCTCTCAATTGAAAATTAAAATAAGTCATACTCCGAATATATCACGTAATTTTTGTTGTTGTTAATAATTAAATATATATGTACACACTTGATAAAAAATTAATTGAGTATTAAAATATTAAAATTTGATCCATTGTAAAAAAATAAGCGCTCAAAAAAAATAAATTCATGAAATAAGTTATCGACCGAAATTGTGATTTTATACGCGCACTCAATCACGCACTTACGCACTTTTTTATAATAATAAAAGAGCGTTTTATATACGTATTTACGTGACGTAGAAAGCTTTTTGACGTAGCAGAAAGCTACCGACTCTGGCGGCGCCGGAAGGCTCACTGGCGTCGGCTTCAACCGAATACAACTGTCCGCCTAGTCGAGACGTCATTCCTCATGAAAATTATTATCTATTTATGTGTATATATATGTATAACACACATACATGTAAACGCATTTATAGCATGATGTATCTATGTTTATACATACACGTAACAAGCCTGTCACAAAAACATTCGTTATATATTATTCATATTCATAATGCCCTGACTGTATTACTAGAACATTTAAAATGTCTGTCAACCACATGTTAATCTCATATGTGTAAAGAAGGTTGTGGATCTTGACTATAAATTTAAAATTAATATAAAAATATCTGCACATGACAGTGGATCGTAATTATCAATCAATACTTTCATAAATTTTATTTTTATTGCATCCAAAAAAATTTATATTTAAAGCATTTAAATAGAAATTAAAAAAATTAAGAAAAATTTTAAGCAGACTAGTCGATAAAACATCACCTTGTCGTACTTCTTTTTTTTTAAGTTGAATCGTAATTTATTTAATAGCAAATAATTTATTCTATTTATTAAAAAACAATGACACTTATTTATACAAACAAGATAAACATTAAGTATAAATTACATTAACTACTAAATTATATTCGAAATAAGCCAAAAGTACAACTAATCTATATTTTATTGAAATATAATAATGCAAAACTTATGTTTTAAAATAAATTATCAGCAATGTTACATATATTTTAAAATTACAAATGTCTGTATATATATGACAGTAGTCTACATAAAATATCAGATTTTTTTATTGCTCACAAAAAATAGTAGCAAAATGGATTGAGTAAAAATAAATACACTAAAATAATAACAATAGACAGATACAAAAATTATTGTCATAATTCCGACGGAACCACATTGTTAATTGTTTATGAATTTACTAGACATAATCAAACTTATGGTTGATTTATTCGCTAAGAAAATAAGACCAATTCTGTTAATTTTACAGTGTTTTTGTGTATGATACAACAATTATACGACATAATTGTCTCTTTAAATGATGAAAAAAGGTAGGTTTTTATCTAATCAATTTAATAACATATGTTGTACTTTTTCACTGATAAATTGTTATGATTATCTAATCTAAAAAAATAGTATTTAATTTTAGAATCAGTTTCTGATGGAAAAATATTGATGTTATATACATACATATAAATTTAATAAAAATAAAAAGAGCTAGTGTAGTGTTTTGTAAATTTAAAATTTAAAAATTCATTTATATTTTTTATTATGAAGTTATATTGTAAATATATAGTCTATATGGTTTGCAACATTGCTAATTTTTTTTATATTTCATAAAAAGCGACAATTCTATATGTTTAAATATAACTTTATGTACCTTGTTACTTATAAGCACCAATTCATTAATTAATATATGCTATTAATAATAATGTATGCAAATAAGGTTCTCAAACATTTACTGGAAATGTCTTAAGAGCAACGGAAAGCCTTTCACACAAATTATTAATATATCACATAATTTAGTATTAATTTACGCCATTGACCTTATGAAATTTCTTGTTCTTCGTCTTATTCAATTCAAAGTAAAGACACCGAATACATTTGCATAATGAACCCTTTGTTCCATTATTCTTGCCACTAAACCAAAGTGGATTGATGTATTAAATTCCTTCTTATCTTAGTCGCTTAAATAATTAACCATTATGCTGTATTACAAAAGTCAAATCTATTCAAGGTTATTCAGCAGGAAATACTATGATGTTTAGTCTATAACTTAATCACTTAGTAAGAAATTTTGTGAGTAAGTAATGAGACACGGGCATTTATATACAAATAAAGATGATGTACGTGAAAAGCCACGCAGCGAAATTTTTAATATTTTTCATTTTTCTAAAATCGATCATTAATATATATATAATGAAACATACATCTTTTTAAATTGACTGCTACATTTCATTAATGAGCATTTTTTGCGATTTTTTTAGAAAATTTTTATTTAAAAAGTGTGTTTTGAAAGCCATATAATTTTTCTTAATATTATATAAATATTTTAATATATTTATTATTTATTTAAAATTGAATTAGTGACGTTTAATCTTGATGTTGTATCTAGATAGTTAAATAGTGAGATCAAATTAACTGTATTGTTTCTTAATTTAATTCTTTGGAATTAATATTAATTTAATCACAATTTATTTTTATGATCACTTAAAGCATTATTTTTAGTGTCATAGATGCCCATTTTCAAAGTTGAAAATCGGTTACAATTTGTCCTTTCTTTGGATGAGCTCCAACAACTTTAACATTGCTGCATTGCAACATTTCAGAAACATAAACTACATAGAATTGCGCACACGAGTTCGATTATGGGTCATCGATTTTAGTCAAGCTCTGAAAATTCATTATATCCATTAGTCGAATTTAGAGCTACGATTATAACGCATGTGTTAAGCAATATTGACTATATGTAAAAGTGCAAAGATAAGATTTAGAGCGGTAACGTAAGATATGTAAAATTAAATAGAAATTTCACATATTATTATGTTAACTATAATCACGTACAATACATTTTAAATATATTTGAATAAAAATATAAAAAAATGGTTTGGTTTATTAATTTTTTAATTTAATATTAATAAAAGTATTTATTAAATAGTTTAGATTTTAATAATACTTTTATTTTGTGTTCGATTATATGCAATACATATTTTGTGGTCTAAATCTGATTAAATTTAACGCATAATAGTAAAAACAATAACGTAGGCTACGGTTGCGTCATATACGTTATTTTTATAAGCATTAACCCTTTATGTGCTAGGTGCGGATAAGTCCGAATCACCGTGTAAGGAAATTTAGATTCAAAATAATAGATAAATGCCGAATTAATTATAGAAAAAGTAAAAAATTAAATTTAAGATTTAATATTATAGAATGAATATAAAATCGTAATTTAATCTTTTCTTAATTTTTTATTGTATAATTGACTAATCAGGTCAATTTTTATGAAAATTAATTCAGTACTTTAAGGGTTAAATAATATATGTTTTATAACTGCAGCTATTCTATGACATTTTATTAAATTAATAAAAATAATGTAATATTTTTTGATGACTCTTAAATTAAATTAGTCTAAGCTTAGTATTTATAAATAACTCATAGGATACTCAAAATTTTTGCAGGATACTTTCAAGTGTGCCTTAAATGTAATTTTTATTACCAGCAAAAATAAAATAAAAAAATATTTTTTTAATATTGTATATTAAATTTTTAAAATTTTTTAAGAAATATACCTATATGTAATATTTATATTATATAAAACTAAATTTAAGCTTAACTGCTATAATCACTTAAATGTCTACGAGTCACTTGTTGATTATTTTTTAAGCAAATTATTTTTAAAACCAAGCTAACGAATTATTTAAGTTTTTTTTTATTTAATTATCAAAGATTATTGTGCTAATTTTATTTAGCAGTGAAACAAGTATTTTATATTTATTTTTAGAAAGAGATACTGGCGCGGGAAAAACATAACAGTCTTCTCACTAAAGAGTCACTGGCGTTTAATGTGTTAAAAATAAATTCAAATTTAGTTCATAATCACACTTTTAAATTTAATAACAAATAAAATTATATGTAACTAACTAGAATATTTAAAAATAATTAAAAATGATAGATTTTATTAAAAAGTTTTTTATTGATATATATTTAATATACTAAATTAAAGATTTTTATCTTGATTTTAAAATTAGAAAAGCCCGAGAAAATTTCGGTATATTTATGTAAATTTATCTGTATAATATTCATGATGTAATTTCAGGCTACTTTTAAACGAGCTACTTTATATTATACATAATTCTTTTAAGCCAGTGCAAAAATAAAAAAATTGGTAAAATCAAAATTTTAAAATTTCATAACATACAAATGATTTATAAAAGACCATTATATTTAAAATACATAAATTTAGCAATTAAATAATTTATTTTTATAATTGTAGAATTTTATTAATAAAAATATTTTGCTCATACTAAATTGTATTTAATTGTTTTTACAAAAATTAGTTGATTTATGTATAATATTAACTAAATAATAAATATTAAACTTCCGTAATCGTATTTTTTTTAAAACATCTTAAAAAAATAAAAAATATGTTTTTAAAATACATTTTTATAGAATAATCCCAATTTACTACCATACAATTAATACATCAAAATTTAGTTAATCAATGTTTGGATAATATCGAATCTTTGTATTTGATTATTTGTTGCTTTTAAAATACAAAATGCTTTAAGATCTTTAGTTGAATTTTTATTTAATGTATTTTTCTTTGAAAAATCTTAGATTTATAGAATTTATAAAATATGTATATAACTAGAAAATTTATAATTGCATTTAATTTTATTTTATAAAAGTCTTAGAACTTATAATTTTTAATAAAAAAATGCTAGTTATTTGATAATTTGCAATTTATAATTGAATTTAAATAATTCTAAATGTAGGCTTCTTTGAAATATGTATTATACTTATTTTTTATAATATAATATGGTATTTTATCACTATTTTTTTCAGACCATTTAAAATCTAATAACATATGGAATAATAATATCATGTTATAAAATTCAAAGTAAGTATAATACAAAATTTTAGAAAAATAATTGGATATTAATGTTTGATTATATGTATAAAGAAATTTAATTTGAAATATAGTAGTGCCTTCTTTCAAAATTCAGAATCTCCAATAATCTGTATTATATTGACAAAATAGTCTAAGGCTATTTATAAATGCGTCAGAATATTAATAAGATTTTTATAAAACATTTTAAGGCAAATTAAAATTATCACTATTTTAGCTGTGATCATTAAAAAAATAGTATATTAAAGTTTTAGAACCACAGATTAGATTTTAACGTTAAAAATAATTAAGAGCGAATTTTATATTATATTTTTTTTAAAGATCTTATAATAATATTTTTCATAATATTTGTCTATATGAAAGCCAAAAATACAATTTATTAGATCAGTAAAAATTAAAAAGCACTTTTTAATGATTTTTAAATAAATTATTTGATTTAAAGAATCAAAATTCAAGTATCTAATAATATATATGATAAAATTTAAAATATAAATTATTTTTAAGAACTAAGTTCTTCACTGAAATCGTACCATAGAAATTCATAGATCATAGAAATAATAGAAATTAAATAGAAATTTATAGATCACTAGGTATACACATAATATTTTTATATATACATATATTTGTAAGTCATTTTGATTAATTGTCACGTTTAACCAATATAACTTATTGACCGCACTGTGTATTGAGCATTCCTATGCTATGTTTGTATAGGCGTGTCTTTGGACTTCACCTTTATTGTCCACTTTATTAGGTCATACCGATGGAATAATTAAATTTATCGATCCGTTTCCAATTGGCTTGAATTTTATCTACCCGCTCAATTCTATTTATCTAATCTAGAAATGCTATTTGCACTTTGACAAGAGCGTTTTGATTTTTTTCAATTAGCCACGCTGTTTTGACGTTAGCGAATTTAAAGCCAATCAATCTTGGACATGCCACGATAGATTAATTGGCGAGCGGCTCGCTCGGCTTTGAAATTGCGTATAGTGCAAAGGGTTAATTGTTTATGTATGTGTGCAGCAAAACAGAAAAGTACAGGATCAATAGAAAATTTTTTATAATAATTTAAAAGCAAAAGTAGGAATAAGATATGTATATACACATACATACATCTTAAGAAGGGAGTATTAGTACTTAGAATATCTCAAAGTATAATATATAATCATAGTATTAGTTGGAACATATTATTTTATATTAAATTAAACACAGATAAACGATGGTTTAAATTTGCTTTAAATGTAAATTATTAATTTAAAAAATAACATAATTAATGAATGGTGCGTAAAATTTCTATAACTTTTTGTATTATTAAGCAGTGTTATACTTATACAATGTAATGTTCTTGTTAAAAATCGAGTTGAAACTGTAATATTGTTTTGCTTCTTTTTATTCGGCATTATTCAGCGGCCGTTAAAAAAAATCTGAACGAGGAATACTTAAGCATCGTCACGCAATTCTTCAATAACATATACTACTCTAAAAAAATACCTCACCACTGGTTGCGATTGACATTTATTTTTTTACCAAAAATAACAATTTTAACGAGCGAAAATCACACACATTGAGAAGAAATTATTGGCAGGGAAAAATTTTGATTAGGAAAGGCCTAGGTACACGAGAAGCAGTATAATGCTAACAAAATAACTTCAAATCTATTTTAGAATGATCCAAATGCTATGTATTGAAGTGACGCAAGAGTTTTGAAGATTAACCCTTTCTGCGCCATAAGCATGTTAACGCGCTCTGTATGTCTGGACTCATGAGGCCGACCATACAAAATAAGCGCATTTTGCTAGCTAATTTCAAGTGGTTTGTGTGACGGATTTTATTTATTTATACACACAGTGACATCTCTTAAGATGATAAAAATAAATTAGGACGAGATAAATTGCAAATTAAACTGCAGAGTTGTCCCGTCATATTTACTAGATTCAAAGAAACACTTCCTTGGGAAAACAAAAAATAATATTTGTTATGCTGATGACACAGTAATATTTGTTTTGGTCGTTGATATTTAAATAGTGTAAATGAAGAATGAATAAAAAAGGCCTACAAATAAACATCGATAAAATAAAATTTATTGTTAAATGTGTGATTCCCGTAAATTCAGTAAACTTATCATTAAACGGTGATAGAATTGAAAGGGTTAAACATTTTAAGTACATGGGTAGAACCTGACGAAAAGATGCATCAAAATTGCTCAAAGTCAGTTTTAAAATTCTATGCTGGTCTAACAAACAAGCACTTACATATTCAGATCAGAATTTAATTATTATGATGATCAGTGCTATTTATTATACGAATGAGTGAATTTCACTTAAAAAAACAATAAATCAATCAGCTGTAAGTTTTTAAATTATGATTTTATATGCTCATAATATTGATTAAAAAAGTTTCTAATGATTGAGAACTCCTTTCAAATATTAAAGAAAGGAAGATGTATGTATGTTAAGATGTAAACACATGATTTGAGGTCCATAAAACAAGTTTATTTATACCTTAATAATGTAAAATTTAAGGAGAAAATATATTTGAAAAAAAATATTTTCAAGAAAGTAAAATTGTAAAAATATTTTTTTTTATTAAAGCTAGAATATACAATCATGAAAAAAGTACTTTTTTTGTACAAATATATTTATTTTTAGCATCTCTATAATTAAAACTATTAAATATGTTCTCATTGTAATTATAAAAACATGTATTATCGATATTTATGAGTCTTGTGAGGTTTCTTGTGTAGTCAATATTTTTTTTTAAATTAATTGTTAAATATATATTTTTCGTTGTTGGGTTGTATTCTAAATGCGAACTTGATGTCCGCTTTATTCAATCTTAACCCTTTATGTGCTAGGTGCGGATAAATCCGAATCACCGTGTTTAGCTCTTAAGTGCGTACTTCTGATTTATCTCACGCTCAATAAATAATAGATTTTTTAAATGCTGAATTAATATTCTAAATATAACTCACGTAATTAGTCAATTATATAGTAAAAAATAAAATAAAATATTTAATTCTGCAAGTGAATATAGATGCAGCATTAAAAAAATATCAACATATAAAAATAGTCGTAATTAAATATTTAAAATTATATTTTACTATATAATTGACTAATTAAGTGACTTTTATGAAAATGAATTCGACACTTAGATGAATCATCGCAGCAGTTGGCTAGATTATTTATTTACAAATATAATTAATTGTAACTGAGTTAAAAATAACATTTATCGATAATTGCATTCCATTAGTTACCGAATATGCGTGAATGTATTACATATTTTAAAATTACAATTTCGATTTACTTATTAGCACGTTGGCGTAATTCATTTAGACGCGAGTCTATGAGTGCGACAACCTGTACGCAACCCTTACCGATTTATATGCTAAAATTTACGGTGTGTTTGACAAATGTTTCCAAATAAAATAAGACCTCACGGGCGGTAGGATATACCTATAAATTATTCGCCTAAAACTATATTGTTTCCTGATTTGTGAAGATGTAGGAAAGTCATTCTAATGTAGTGTATATAAAACTTCAGACCGGTCGCCTTTCCTTCGCCACCTGTTTTATATACTGTTTTGTTGTAAACTGACAGGTTAAAGCCAATAATTTACATTAAGGTTGATCTGTAAGAAAGTTAATCAGACATAATGAAAAACTACTTAAAGTTGCCAAGGGGCAACTTTACTACTTAAAGTTGTCAATGTGTGGAGACTTTAGAGTGCCTGTACTGTTTTTTAAAAATTCATTTCTGAAAATATTAAAATTTTAAAATGTGGTTTTGTTTAAATCCTATTGATTTTGAGACGCAGATAAAATAATAGAACACGGATTAATCCACACCTTATTTGATAACCATGACTTTCACACTCGTTAGGTTTGGGTACAATTTTTGCGGTTGAATCGTTCAGATATGTGTATATACGTAATGTATGTGTATGTCTGAGAATATAAAATATGGATATGCATTGCCTAACCCACCGAACAGGAGTTGATACTTTATTCATATTCAATGACCTGACTTTCGGTTCAAGTCGATACAGAGCGTACGAAAAAATTTTAATTTATAATTCAAACTCCATCATCGCGCGCGAGCGGAGCTTTGAGATTTTTTTAATGTTTACCGAAAACAAACAGACACACACACGTACTTTTTACAAATATGATGATATGTGTATAAAATTCATTTTTTCATTTTGTAGGGCTGACCTAATAAATTCCATAGCATTTGTATAAACCTGATACGGCAATAATTGCACTTATGTATAATGTTTTGATTTTCAAATATGAACTTTGTGTAAATATTTAGCTGTGAATTTTGGTAGCATTAAATTGGATTTATTTCACAATTAAACCACTATTAATTATAGTAATTCTAAAAAGGGTCAATTTTTGCTTGGGAATTTTTTTGTATAAGACAAAAAATAGGTTTCTTTGTTAAAATGGAACACCACCGTGAGAAACATTTTTTCCAGATTTATTCACATAGTTCATACTATAAATCAAAACAAGAATAAAAGTATCCAAATCCGTAATTTTCTGAAATAGACAACGGCAATCATTTTGTGATTGGTCATTTCACAAAAAAGAAGCAAATAAATATTATTATATATGAAAATGCGAGCAAGCAAAATTTAACTCTCTGGGATATTTTTAGACATAATCAGAGATTTTTTTATTCTAACAAACATATACTTTATTATGGAGCTTACTGCCTCAGAACAACAAGAAATCTTCAATATGAACTAAGTTTGTACGAACTTCAACCAACGCAACTTCTGACCGAAGCCGCTGCTTCTCTCTTAGCATCAACTGATCTAGCTCGACGTCCAGAATCTAGAGTTGAATTTATTAACTACACACCTGAAGCATTATTTCATTTTCATTATAATATTGTATAATAAAATATAATTTTTATGGTAAGCGCGTTTTTTAAAAAATAAATATTGGTCTGAAAGCTGCAATAGAAGCAAAGCTTAAAAAAATTAGTTTGAAGTCCAGGCGTGAGCTTAGGTATTTATATGTAAAAAAATAAGAAATAGCAAAATTTTTCCAGTATGTGTATAAAATAAAGCTACACACGGCTACACACTTGCAGACAGAGAAGATCGAAAAAAACCGCTTCTCTCTTCACGACACGTGAAAACGACTTGATTATGTGGACGCCAACAAAACTTTACGTATACAATGACATAATTACACATACTGTATGAAAACGCGATAAACCACTGACTCAAAAGCTAAGTTTTATTACTATTTTATTTACACATCATTGTGAAAATACCTGATTCTAGGACTGAGAAAGTTTATTCACATCAATAAAAAACAGCTTTAAAAAAAATATTTGAAGTATTATATATTCACATTTTATATTTAAACAAAAATATGGACATTGCAAATATATTTTTTATGAATGTAAAATAAGTCATTCAAGGTATTAAACATGTTATTGGTTTTTAAAGCCAAAGGGTGTGACTTAGCAGCCAAATAGATGCTGGAAAAGCTACATAAATAATACATAAACTATAATGAATGTAATGAAATATAGGTGCCGCTATTAGGCGGTGAAGTTTAAATGCCAGGTATTTGAAGCGGAGAGTCTTTGCTGGCGTTTCGAGTTGTATTATTGCCGGCTGTGATTTGTGATAATTCTGGAAGCTGTGTCCATGCAGTGTTCTGGCTTGTTTCCGTGACCAAATGTCACATCTTTTATAATGCTAGTCGATACACATACGAAATTTTTTTATACCTTAAAATAAAGACATTCTAGTGATCAATTAACCAATATTTAAATTAATATTAAAATTATTCACAGAGTAAAATAGTTTATCTAGCTAGCACAACAGCCTAATAATAACAAGTTGGCATCCTTTTCAAACAAAGAGTACTTTTTTTAATGGGTCTCATGAGAGACGTTTAGTCACAAGATTTTTTTTCCATTATAGTGAAAAAATGCTATGGGGCCATACTTTTGAGACTTGTGCTCTCCTTTTTCGTTTGTTCGAAACGGTCTGTAAAATGCCTTTTTAATCAAAGAAACTATGCATGTGATCAAAAATCACTGCGTATATATATATTTAATGTAGTAGCAAAAATACAAGTAGTGGTTTTAAAATAAATAAAAATAAAACAGTTTACATCACAATATGCAACTTTTTGCTACATTTCAAATAAACTATGATTGTATTTTTAGCATTTTTTTGGCGAGTTTATCAAACAGGGTTTTCAGCAAACTGTGTTTCATTCAATAAAAAAATTCACCAAAAGCGTTGGTTCATATATCATTTCATATTTCAGCCTCCGGCTAATAGTCATGTATTGGTACTGTGTTCAGCGGAATATATTTAAGTTGTTTTGTTCGCCGCAGAGCAAACATTTGCAAAAGCAATAACGAATGTTAGATTAAATTTGTATTAACTTTTAATTTGTCAAAGACGACAGGCGTCTAATTTAATACTAATTGAAATGTCGTGGGTTCGATCATATTAAATATATAATTTTGTACAAATTTTATTTTGTGAACGAAAATATTTTTTTAAGTATTTTAATGAAAAAATTTTACAACAAATAATTTAATACAGTTTTGATATGCATATCTAGATATATGAACATTCGCAAGAACGGAAAGTACTTACATATAGTCCATCCAAGATGTTAACGCTCGTCATCGTTGTGTTGAAAATAAGGGTGCAAGTACGCATGCATTTATACATATACAGTTTTCCACGATTTTTTTTACATACATAGAAGAACGTTACCAATGCTAAAACAGTGCTGTTTTATAATTAGGGTGACCATACGTTAGAAATCGAATTAAAAATTATTTTGTGTTATATTTTTATTATAAATTATTGTTATGTTATGTAATTTGTAATCAATAAAACAATTGCTATTCCATTTTATTGGTATTTTTTATAATATTATATTGAACAGATATTTAACCTGGTGAGGGATTCCAAAATTGCTAACATGTTTTTAGTTAAATATATATATATAAATATACAAAATAAGTAAGAAAGTGATATTTTACATTTTCATCAACAAATTAAATTAAAAAAGGAAAAATTAATTGAACATGTAATTTCACATGGTCACCCAATTATATTTTTCACCAATGAGCGTTCACATCTTGGACGGACTATACACATGTATGTGCTATGATCATATGAAGCGTTCAAAGCACAAAGAGCGAACTCAAACCAAAGGAGAATCCAATTGCTTAACTTTCGAAGAAGCAGCCTATGACAAAATTTGGTATGAACTACACCAAACTGGATTAAAAAATAAGGGATTTAGTCACCGCCTTCGAAAGGCACAAGAAGTGGAACGACGCTTGCAACAATAATTATGAATATATCTATGATGAAGTATATCAAACAAGTCCGCAGGTGTCAAAGGTGCAAATGTTTTTCTAGCAGATTAATAATATAATATTCAGTTTTATTTCAAACGTAAGTAAATTCCATTTTAATGGCTCTTTACTATGAGAGCAAAATGATTTATTCACGACAAGAATGTAAAAATAAACAAACTTAAATATTCTAGAATTTTTCTAGGTTCAAGTATGATAAATATTTGAGCCACATTCCGCAGAGATAGAAAATATTCTAGTCTTCTTTTATTATTAAGAAATATTTCACTGTAATAAGATTCCATTTTATCGAACCAGATTCCAATATGTTAAACAGAAATGTGTCATATAAAATACGTTTTATATTTTATATTTGTGTACAATTTAACTTTTATTGTTTTTTATTTATACTTTAATTTCATGTCGCTTTGACTTTGAGGTGTAAAATAAATCAGTTACATACAATTAACAGTAAAATAATTAATGTATATAAATATTATGTGTATATATGTATTCGTGCCGTGTCTATGTTTTTATTTTTATTAAAACTAGTAGATATGTTGTTATGGTGTGTGATATAGATTCAATTAGACGCAATAGAGACGGACAATCGACACGTTTTATTTTCGGAACGACAGTATCGATTTTGTAATGGCACTAGCTGTAGTGTTACATTTATGCTGTTCTATGACATCTAAATGGCTGTTGATAAAGTATAGACATAAATGATTGATCGATAGATTGCCCATCACAACATTAATAGCAAATATATAATAATTTTGTAAAAATAAAGTTCTTTGCGAAGTAATATACGAGGCGTGAATAAAAAACTAATAATAAAATATTTTTCAACGTTCATATTATGCCCTTCAAAGTAGTTATGAGTTTTCCTGGTTGGTACTGTTTGATATAATATTCAGCTCATAAGAACAGGAGAAAGTGGTAGATGACTATATATGGTGAATTACGTCATTATGATAGTGTCATTTTTAGACAAAACTTCAAGCGTTATCGTGATGCAAAATTCAAACGTTTTTTTAAAATAGCCTCACGTTGACGGTATTAAAATGTCGTGCATATTTATTATTGCCATAGTAATAATTTGCTATATACTGTATCATTATATTAGAAAAAAGACAGTCAAGAAAATATTGATATTTAATAGAACTTTAGGTAATTTTTTATTTTGATAAGAACCAAAAATATTGATGGCGAAACTGTCAACTGACTTAAAATTTTCTTGAAATGAGTTTTAAAAAATTCGCTGTATAAATTAAGTTATAAGACATCAATCGAAAGTGATTCAAAATTTAAAACTATTGATTTATCGCCAAAACAGGGTTGGCCAAAGATTTTCGACAAAATAACATTGCCATATTTAAATGGAAAAACTAGGCCTTTAATTGAAGAGAAATGTAAAGATATGATAGATTTATTGTCTTATATACCATCCATATATCATAGGTACTTTAAAAATTTGTACCATCACAATAAAAAAATAATAGTAATATTTCTTTAGGTATTTTGTTATTGTATATGAATTTTTAATGAAAAAAGACTGTAAACATTTTACTAATAATTTTCAATCAGTTCAAACGCAATCCAATAATTATCCAACAATAATTAAATACGGACTTTCAAGATCAACGGCTCATATGAGCTATGAAAATTTTCGCTCCAGTGAGTATTTCTCTCATTGTAGAGTACCACAGGGATTCAATATGGGTCCATTGCTAAAATTTGCAATAATGCGTTAAGTAAGTAAGCTCAGCTTTGTTATGCGGAGCTCGTGTTATTTTAATAACTTATTGGCAATTTGCACTCTGTACGATACGCTAGTTCGTCGCGTCCTCGAATATGACTTCATTATCTAGAATCCGAAGATTCAAAGACTGTATACTTTAGACTGTAGTCAAAGACAAGTATTTAATCCTCCGTCTGTGAAACTAAAAGACGTAATAAATTAATTGTAAAAAAGCGCAAATAACGGAATGTTAAAAATAAATTGGCAACAGATTTGGGGTCTAGCCATTCCCTTGTTCTCACAAAGATTTTTTTATATGATATATTCCGTCTCTTATTCAGAAATTACAAGCTTATTTAAAAAAAACACATTTTGACCGCTGATTGATGTGTCAAGTTACATATTTATTTATTTATTTATTAAAATTATAACCATCGTGACCTGACAGGCAAACCTAATGCGTCACGATAGTCAAAAGTACTAATACATCATAATACATAAAAATATAAACAAGACAAAACAACAGACACAAATAACCTCAACAGGTGTGCATTGTCCCATACGAATTGAAACAAAACTCCATAAGTGCAAGAGAAAATGTCAATATTACTATGGACAGAATTGAGCAGATAAATGGCCTTGGCCAGAGAAGAGTTGGCAAGTGCTCCAGTTCTACACTTAACAGGCAAGAATAGTGGACGCGACCGAGAACTATATCCACCTTCAGGAGCCCACATTTGAAGCTGCTCGAGCACTGAAGGATTGTCTACGATGCCCTTGAGCAATTTCCAGAAGTGTTTAATTACATAAACACTTCTGCGAGTCGACAAAGAAACGTATCCCAGGGCTCCCAAAATAAAAGCACTGGGAAACAAGAACGGATAATACCCGTATTCCTTCAAGTATAAATATCGAAGAAATTTACGTTGTACTTTTTCCAGCTTCAATTCATTACATTGACTCATTACGCCTGGGATCCAAATGATGGAGCTAGTTTCTAGTATGCTGCGGACATAAAGAGTGCGCAATACTAAAGTATTCCTAAAGTAACGCGCATTTCTCAAGATAAAACCGAGCATTTTTAAGGATTTGCTATGAGTCTCTGCAATGTGCTGGCTAAATTTCCAACGTTCTTCGAAAGTCACTCCTAAATCCTTAGTTGAAGAAAACCTTTCCAGAAAATATCCACCTAGATGGTATGAATATTTTGCCGGCGTTAACGACCTTGTAAATGAAATTGTGTGACATTTCTTTACACTGAAAGGCAATTGGTTATAGCAAGCCCATTTCCATATAGAGTTGAGATCCTCCTGTAGGTCGAGGGAATCAGAAATCGAATGCATTTTCTTGTAAATTTTCAAGTCATCTGCATATAATAAAAAATCTGAATGCTCTATTGCTGTTTCTATGTCATTAATGAACAATAAAAACAACAATGGACCCAAATTGGATCCTTGAGGTACTCCAGTAGGGGTCTTATATCGTTCTGAAAAAGAGTTATTATACTTGACGAATTGATATCTATTGGTCAAGTAATTTGAGAATAGATTTATGAGATCTTCAGAAAACCCAAAATTAGATAACTTTTTTACAAGTAAAGCATGGTTAACTTTATCAAATGCTATAAATCGAACGTGAAGAATACACTTAATTGACCAAAAATGAAACGCAAATTGCTTCAAAATCTTATTAATTCCTTGTTAGTATTTGATAAGATTTTATTACAAAACAATTATAAACAGCCCAAATCTTTATATACATCGCTAGATAGCGTTTGTGTGAGAGCGTCACGTATTATTTGTATAATACTGTCGTATTTTCGCGGAAGCGTCGCTCTTTTTATGATATGGTGTCACAGCATTACACTTTTAGCACGAAACAGATCAATTGATCTTTGTATTGTGTTCGTGAATGCAAGCAGAGATAAACATATTCAAATGCAGGAAAAATACGATAACCATCTCAAAGGAAGGGAGCTTTTACAAACAAAGAAAGCTCTAAAGAGCTTAGTTACCGTATATGATTTAAAAGCAGTGCTTTTATATTCATAAATACAGAGAATACATCCTTCTAATATTATTAATAAAACAATATTATATTCCATTTTTAATATAAGTCCGCGGGTTATGTCCATAGATCAAAAAATGATATTTAACATAAAATATATTTTTGACATCATTTTTGCTTAAAATGTGTCATATTGAATGTACATAGATTTAAAATGAATACGTTATTTTGTTAATTAACTGTTATTTTTAACTTTAATGTTTGATTTGATTCTTTATAATTTATTTTTTTGGCGAATTGCAAGTAAACTGTCACGTAAAGAAGGTATAAATCACCATCATTTTTCCTATAAAGCGAACATCATTTCAAATCAGTTCGACACACGATCCCTCTCGGGGTTATGCAGAATGTCATGTTTCAGCGAAAGACTTATTGAAAGACCCTCCTATTCACAAGTACCTCTTATGTGACGTTGCGGCTTTAGATTCAGAAAAAAATACTATTCGAAAGCGCGGAGTGGAAAGATTAACATTGAATGCGGTTTCAAAGCTATTTTAATGTTTTTTTTTAGTAAAAGAGTTTACTGGATAGATTATATAAATCAATTTATTAAAGCGTCAGTCAGCAGTATATACATTAATACATATACTATAATATTCTTGGAAACCTCACACACCTTTTTCATCTACAGAGAAGTTGCTGTTATTTAAAAAGCATTTATATATTTAGCTCGAAAGTAAACTATCACAACAGCAAATTATTATTTTTATTAAAATAAGCATCATAAAATTTAGCAAAGATTAGCTTTTTAATTTAGAGCTTGCAACTTCCATATTTACTTATTAAATATCCAAAATACACAAAGTTAATAACAATCACTACTGCTTGTAGTTGTTTCTTTTTTAAACGTGAGACACTAATTCTATCGATAATCATTATTTTGGTCAAAGAGACATTACATTCTAGAAGCATTCATACGCTATACAAATTAATGCCTTTGTATAGTTCAAGGAAAAAAAACTTTATTACAACTGGTCATACATATAGAACCGTATATCATATTCGAAAACAATTTAAAAACGAGAAATGATATTTTAATTATGTTATCTTTAAAACTTGAATTTTTGATACAGAATATAGCTTTTGCATACCATTTAAAAAAATATTATATTTAAAAAAAAAAGTTTTTTGCTCCGAAGCAAGGTTAGTGTTATGAGTCGACAAGCCATTTTGAGACTTGCAGAAGAGTTAACGCTCTTAATTTCTTGGTTTTAATGATTTAAAACACAATTTTTAGTATCGTATAGAACTATTGAAAACCCATAATATATACTGTATGAAAAAATAATATATCTTTTTTTTACAAAATGGCGGCCAATTTGAAAATTAAGTGTCATAACTTTTCATAAACATTACCTTCGGAAAAATGTTATATGCAAAAAGCGTTCAAAAGCTTAATTTGCATTAAAAAAAAAATATATTTTTCTAAAAACAAGTTTTATGGTAAATTGACCGGACTCCATACGAGCTTTTATGCGACTTGGCATATAGTTAACGCTGGTATTTCGTTCCTTTTAAAGATAATGGCTTGAATTTTTGATACAGAATAGAGCTTTTAAATACCCTTATGATACCGCTTAAAAAATGTTATATTAAAAAAAAAAGTTTTTTGCTCCGAAACAAGGTTAGTGTTATGAGTCGATCGGCTCACCATACAAACGCTTATAAGACTCGCAATATAGTTAAAGTCAGTATAAGCTTATTTATACGGATTTAGAGTTGAATTTTGGTGACAGTGTAGAATTCTTAAGCACCCTGTATATGTTTGCTAGCAAAATCAAATGTGTCATTTTTCAAAAACTTAAACACTCATAACTCAATAGGTTTAAATTTTAACGAAAATATCGTTATATATAAAACGTTAGGAAGCTTAAATCGAAATAAAAAATTAAAAAAATAGTTTTTTGCTTCAAAACAAGCGATGTATCACATCGATCGGACCTCCATGCGAGCCATTTTGAGACTTGCAGAAAAGTTAACGCTTAAATTGCTAAGATCTAGAACTCAATTTTTAGTATCGTATAGAATTAATAAGCACCCCTTTAATATTCTGTATAAAAAAATAATATAAAGTTTGTTTACGAAATGTCAGCCA
Source organism: Plectrocnemia conspersa (assembly GCF_051122295.1). Lineage (NCBI taxonomy): Eukaryota > Metazoa > Arthropoda > Insecta > Trichoptera > Polycentropodidae > Plectrocnemia > Plectrocnemia conspersa. Next base: position 861,309 of record NW_028277170.1, on the reverse strand, counting down.
ATTTGAAATTTAAAAGTGTCATAAATTTTCGAAAACAAGTTCTACGGCAAAATGTTGTGTGCAAAAAGCGTTCAAAAGCTTCATTTGCATTAAAAAAAATTTTTTTTTCCTAAAAACAAGTTTTATGGTAAATTGAACGGACCCCATACAAGCTTTTATGCGACTTGGCATATATTTAACGCTAGTATTTCGTTCCTTCTAAAGATGATGGCTTGAATTTTTGATACAGAATAGAGCTTTTGAATACCCTTATGATACCGCTTAAAAAATATTATATTTAAAAAAAAAAGTTTTTTGCTCCGAAACAAGGTTATTGTTATGAGTCGATCGGCCCACCATACAAACGCTTATAGGACTTGCAATATAGTTAAAGTAAGTACAAGCTTATTTATATTGACTTTGAGTTGAATTTTGCTGACAGTGTAGAATTCTTAAGCAAACTGTATATGTTTGCTAGCAAAATCAAATGTGTTATTTTTCAAAAACTTAAACACTCATAACTCAATAGGTTTAAATTTTAACGAAAATATCGTTATATATAAAACGTTAGGAAGCTTAAATCGAAATAAAAAATTAAAAAATAGTTTTTTGCTTCAAAACAAGCGATGTATCAGATCGATCGGACCTCCATGCGAGCCATTTTGAGACTTGCAGAAAAGTTAACGCTTAAATTGCTAAGATCTAGAACTCAATTTTTAGTATCGTATAGAATTAATAAGCACCCCTTTAATATTCTGTATAAAAAAATAATATAAAATTTGTTTACAAAATGGCGGACAATTTAAAAATTAAAAGTGTCATAACTTCACGTAATCAAATCATACTAAAAATTTTTTTATATAAAAAGTGTTTAAATGCTTAATTTGCATTAAAAAAAATTTTTTTTTCCTAAAAACAAGTTTTATGGTAAATTGACTGGACCCCAATACGAGCTTTTATGCAACTTGGCTGTTATATCGCATATGCATTTTTTTAAAGAAAAATTTTTAATTTCCATCCGGATAATATCATAAATTATTCAATATCCATTACATCAGTTTGTTTATAATATTGTAAGGAAAATTATACATATATATGTAGTATGTCCTCCTTTAGTTTTCATATTATATCTTCACTTAATTTTCAATTTCATCTCGTGCTTGTACTTCGTTAATCCTTAAATTGAATAATACTATATTTTTATTTATATAGTTAAGCTGCATGCAATACGATGCTTTAATTAAATTTTCATCCACAAATTATTTTTTTATTTTTGATTAACATTTAACACATTCAACACAAAGATGCGATGGTTACTCCAAGTGTTTTATTAATAGCTTTTACACGATGAATTAATTTTTAAATCTTCAATTTTTGCTTTGCGTATTTCAGTATTTCTTGGATATCCTGTTTAACATTTTAAATGCATTGTCTGAAAAAGTTGTTCGAAATTTTATTTTTTCGCAATCATCACAGCTAATTTATTCATTAAGCCATATTTAAAAAATCATGTTTCTATTTTTCATGGTATTTATATGTCTTATTTATTTTAATTATTAAATTCAATAATAATTAGAGAGGGCTCTGAACCCTTTTACCGCAGCAGAATAATTATATAACCAACGTTCGTTTTTAAAACGGATGTTGATTATATTATAACTTTATAAAACGGAAAAAAAATGTCAATTAACATTTAAATATTATTATATTAAACGTAAGCCATCATTAGCCTGGAAGTTGTTCACCATGGTATGCATAGATTCGCGGTGGTAAGGTTAATAAAAAAAACATAAAATACAGTTCATTAAAGATATTTAAACGTCTTACATTTGAGTATTACTACTGGAATAAAGTGTACTCTAATGTACATATGATAAATGTTTGTTTAATAGTGAGTGTTTTACTGTTATGCACGTTAAAACAATATATGTAGGTTATGCATACGTTTGAGTACAATACGTCGCGTCTGCTCTATAAGTGACCAGCAAACAAATACGTAATTAGTTAACGACCACGATACACATTTAATAATTTTGTAAATAGGTTAATGACGGTATTGAAAGCAGAAGCGTAGCTAGGGGAGTTAAAGAAGGGGGGCATATGTCACCGGGCGCCAGACTAGAGGGACGCCAAAACTAAATGTGAATTTTTTAAGTAAAATTTTTAATTTATTTCGAGTATAAATCTGACGTAATTGCTTAGTTCGCTACAGAAATATATATGTATATAGTATATATATATGAAAATATGTAAATTTAAAAAATCAATAACTCCTGGATTTTTATATTCTTGACATAGTAATTGCTTTCTATATTATTGTTCTATAAATTATGCAATTTTTGGTAAATATTTTTATATGAAATAGAATAAACATTTCACACAGTCTTGGGGGCTGATTCCGCTTTTCCATATTTTGTTACATGTATCACATAAAGTGGCAATACCCTTGTTTCCAAGTTCATTAATTATTCATGCTTGAACTTTATCGCTACCTAGGGATTTGTTTATTTTCAGTTTTATAATTGCTTTAAAAATCTTTGCAGGTAAAATATTTGGTTCAAAGTTTAATTCGTTTACGTTGCTATATTCTTTGAATAAGTCTGCTTTATATAATTCTAAGCAATATTCTTTCAATCATAAAACTGTATCGAGATGCATTGTGTGGCTTTTTGAGCTGTCCTTAATTACTGATGGTTTTGGCTGAGACATTTTAAATATATATATATTGTTAGATTAGTATTTGCGTTTGCCTCAATTTTGGCGCATATATAATTTATGTGTTGCCATGTCTACAGTTTATTTGAACTTTTCTGTGAAGATTTGCATAACATTCTCAGTTATTGTACTCGATTGTTTGAGTTCTTTCCTCTTTTGATCAAGTTTCATATTTTCTCTGTGGCAGATGACTGTATTTTGCTTACTCATTTATATTTTTTTATCTGTTCCCAAGATGTGTGCATCTTTTTTCAGATTCAGCCCTCGGTGGGTTATATTAAAATAGATGAAAAATATCAAATGATAAGGTTTATCTTTTATGCCGCACTCAAAATTATCGATGAATTCGGATACATACGATGAAAGCGATCTTAAGATCACTGATGCATTATATAATCGATAGCCTTGGAATATGCTACTGAATTATTGACGAATATCGGATGGCGCGGTCAAATTTACCCCAAAACTACCCTAGTGAGCTCGTCATTTATTCAAATTCGACCGTATCCATGTATCCGCGTATTGTATAATAATAAAAAAGGAACACACTCTGTGCTGCGACGAACAACGATGTATCGGCTGAACTTGTGAATTATGAACGAGGCGTTTGTGCGTCGATGGAATCGTCTCATAAAAGTTGCACACTGTGCGCCGGCGCGCAGTACGTCGGAAAACAATATAGCTGCCGAATAATTATTATAAATATTTTATGCGTTATTAGTGTGTATGATTTAATTAAACTGCCACTATTGCTCACTATTGTAAATAATAAATGGTTCACTGTTGATTGTACTATTTGATTTTTGTATTGTAAATGTGAAATGAAAGTTGGTGTATGGTACACTCATTGTTATGTTTCAATGAAACGAAAATCACACTCGTTTATAAATTGTATTGTTTCATAAAATACACTGTAATAATGCTTGTTAAAATTAGTTAAATATAAACACAGCCGTAATTAATTAACCATTAAATATAAGTTTATCTAAAAATGGTGAAAAAGTAATATAGCAGTCTAATTGTATATACACCCATACCTCGCTTTACGGCCTAGATACGTTCCACGAAACTTGGCCGCAAAGCGAAAAGCCGTATAACGAATAAATTATTCTAATACAAATTCATACAAATTCAATGGGATCGGTTCCAAATTTTTTAAATATGTAACATGGTTTATCATTTAAAATGCATTTTATCTTTTTATTTCATTTAAATCAAAAATACATACATTTGTACATAAAATAATAACAGACTCCAAAAACCAACAATAATCCATAAACAGAAATGAAACAACTTCATGTTACATAAAATATGTGTATGAATACATACATATTTTTTTTAAATGGCTTTAATCTGAAGACAATGAAGAAATGGTAACCTGCAGATCACTGTCGTTCTCATTTTTCGTTGGTAAGGATGGGTCTGGCTTAAAAAAAATGCCCATCGTTGTTTGTCTTGCCTTTTTGTCTCTTTCGTTCTTCAGTGATTAATAGACAGCTAATGGCTGAGTTAATTCCTCGAGAAACTTTAGCGCTACGTTCGACGTCAGGATCGTTTTCAAGGAAGATGTTTATTCCTTGCTCGAAATAGGAAAAAGCTTTTGACAATTTTTTTGATGTTAGCTGTTTGAATACAACAGGATCTGTCTCTTCATCAAATGCCGGTTCTGCTTGCAACTAAATGAGTTCCTTATATGAAAGGGGTTCCCTACCAGCTTCAAGTAGATCAAGCACATCACGTTCGTTCAAACCTTCAAAGCCGAGATCATGTGTTAGATCCAAAATGTTTAGCCTAATTTCAGGAAGGCAATTAAATTTTGCATCAGTACTTTTTACACATTCTGGCCATATTTTTTTCCAAACATGGTTCATTGTTGTTAATTTTAATTCCTTCCATGATTCACTGATGCTGTCAACAGCATACTTGATGTTATAGTTTGTCCAAAATGTTTTAATTGAAGATTTACCATCGGTTTCCCTTATAAGTTGTCGGAAAGTTCGGCGTAGGTAATATGCCTTAAAAGTGGCTATTGCACCCTGATCCATTGGTTGGATCAGAGCTGTTGTATTTTTCGGAAGGTACTCAATCATGACATCTTCAGATAGTTCGGATAAATTAGTAGGATGCACTGGTGCATTATCCAAAATTAGCAAAGCCTTGTCTCGCAAATATTTTTTCACTTCTGTGCAAAAGTGATTTTTGAACCAATCCTCTAATGTAGCTTTAGTCATCCAAGCTTTCTTGTTGGATCTCCATATGACGGGTAATTGATTTTTATTTAGTCCTTTAAGAGGCCTTGGATTTTCGGACAAATATATTAAAAGTGGTTTTAGCTTAAAATCACCCGCGGCATTTGCACCAAGTAGCAAAGTTAATCGTTCTTTAGACACCTTATAACCAGGCGCAGATTTTTCGGTTTTTGAAATGTACGTGCAATCAGGCATTCGCTTCCAATAAAGCCCTGTTTCGTCTACGTTAAACACTTGTTCAGGTTTATGACCACCTCTTTCAATAAGTCCCTTTAAAATGTTGGGATATTCCTTAGATACGGCCTCATCGGCGCTAGCTGCTTCACCTTTCATTTTAAAATTCTGCAAATTAAATCAATTTTTAAATTTTTCAAAAAATCGACATCGAAAAAAAGTTTTTTTGCCGTTATAGCAAAACATTTTAGGCCGTTAATCGAAAACGTGCCTTAATTGAAGAGGGCCGTTATAGCGAAAGGCCGTATAAAGAGCGGCCGTATAGCGAGGTATGGGTGTAATTGGGTTCTGAATAAAATATTTCAATATTCGATTATTTGGTTTGGTGATTTTTCCGGACACGAATTTTGCGGACAGATTATTCCGGACAGGAATTTTACAGACGCTGATTATTTTGAACATTAATTATTCCGGATAAAAAAATATTTTTTATATTATTAAAAAAATAAAGTAGATTATTGGATTGTTGAATTTTTAACAACCGAGTACAATGTAGCAAGCAATATGAATTAAACCTAATGAAACAATATCTTTACTTCGTGAAAAACACAGAAAACTATAATTCAGAACAAATTCTCGTTTTTTCAGCAAGTGGACGAAATTGTAATAAATTCTCATTTCCAGTTGATTTGGGCTTGACCACATAAAGCAAAATTCTGTTTAATTAGGAAACTTTCAAAATTATTAGTTTTTGAAACTAATTTTATTAGAAGTAAATATCATAAAAGTAACGTAGAGTACGCTCTGGATAAGGATTCCGGTTTGTTATTGCGTGTGTGAACTGTGTGGCTCAAAACAATTTCGCTCAGAATATTAAATTTTTTTATTTTAAAAGAAAATATGTGTTTATTAAACATATATAGTACATCTGAGCTAATTTGGAAATTTCAACGGACAATTAAAAATATATTATATAATCCAAGAAACCAGACATTGATGTCATTAATTAAATATTTGCGAAATTCAAAAACTTTCACTAGTCAAAAAAATAATGAAGTCTTTAGCTATTCTTCAAAAGCAAAAAGATATAAAATGGGGAAAGAAATTATTCGCAGATTGCTTAATGGCTCAACGACTCTATTAAATCATTAGAATCCATTGAATAAATTAAAACATTGTCATTGGCGCAACGATAAGAATAATAACCTTTTTAAGCCTTACGGAGAATAGTGTAAAAAAACCAACAACGTACGGATTAATGGATAAATAATTAAAATATTTAATTCACGGGTAAGAGAATCAATTAACAAACAAATTGATATTAATTAACCCAGATATGCCCAAGAAATTTTGTTCTCTTAAAATTTCATTTATAAATAAAAAACAGTGGCACGAGTTTAGTGACCTACCCATGGGACAGTGGGCATATTTGGGTTAAACCAATATCAACACAAAATTATTTAAAATAAATCACTAGAGAAGATCGAACTTCTGTGCCACACTGCACTTTAATGACGAATACCAGCGTTGACGAATCAGCGACTGTCCTTAAAAGAGAAAGCGAGACAATGAAGTACACGCTACATCACTTCTCCCTCTCATATACATGTACACGCACACAATAACAAACCGGCATCCTTATTCTGAACTTTATATTAATGTAAATACATTAAAAAAAGTGTTTAAAGTTACGTGAGAGATTAATTTTATTATGTCATTATTATCATGTATGAAAAAGGTATTTCAGGCGCATATTCAATACATCATAATATAATAGATGTAAATGAAAATGAGTGTCAGTGATTAACAATGCACAAATCCGTGGATAAAAATTAAGCCCACATTGAATCTGTGTACTTAGGAATTATTATTTATTGATGACATTCGAAATTTGCCATTCATTTTCATTAAGGCAAAAAGTCCTAATCAATTTTTATTCAACATTTAATGGTCTGTTTTTATATTATCAATTAATTAAAAATGTTATAAAAACAATAAAAATACCAATTCTATTTTAAAAAAATTGATAAAACATTTTTTCACAAAGTAAAAATATTGATTCATTGTATTCAATTTATGTTACTCGCTACATAGAACTTTGTAGTTAAAAGTTTAACAATCCAAATGTTAACCTTAATATGGTTTTAAATATATCATTAAAAATATATGAATAATATAATAATTATCTGGAAAGTTCATGTCCGCATAATTCGTGCCGGAATAAATCACACCAAGATCGCGTGAGAAGATTTTCTCAAAAAAATTAAGCTAGTAATAGATTCTTTGCGTTTCTAATTAAAAACATATTTTAAATGTTTTTTTATTATATTATACTTTTCCTAATAGTATATTATTAAAATCAACACATATAGATTGTATATTGTTAAAAATGCATTAGCTATCAATTAATTTTTCTCTGATTAAAACCATAATATGATACAAAAAAACATACCGTATCCAGTTTAATAGTTACGTATACAATAGAATTTGTCATTATTTAGCACCCACCTGAAACAATAATAAATACATTTTTATTAATAAAAAAAAATAAGTCAAAGTAAAATTAAATGAGTAACTACTGTATATAAAATAAATCAATTCAAACTAACGAAAGATTGCAGATTTGATTAAGCACGTAAAAGGATGTGCGAAGTCGTCACTATTTGTTTTTCATGTTATTATCAACCCGACCAATAGTAATCGTCGTTTCGTTTGAAAGCAAACGTAGATACATATTTTCTACAAATCGCTCTTTTGAAGTCTAATCATGCGACAAATCAAAGCGTTTTCTTTGCTTTACATCAATATATCTAGACACATTTACAAATATATATATATATATATATAAGATATACACAATTTTCCAAGTGATGATTGGAGAGAAATGTTCTTCCGACTTTTTTAATTATAAAATTTTATTTTATCATCTTTGAAATCTTTTATTATCTCCCCTTCGTAAAACTTCTTCGGAGTCCATTGTGCTGTTTTATATATATACACATTAAAATTCAAAGCAGGCTTGAGAGATGGATTATAAGCAATGCACGTTAGTGTGTATACAATATAAATAAAAATGAGAATTGTTCTCGGAAAATCACTTCCAGGACGGTAAATTCATATCACATTTAGACATTTTCTTATTAGGAAACTATACACAATGCAAAGCTATTTCCGTTTTGCTTGAGCGAGAATACGACAACCAATCTATGCAAATCTTGTATGTTTTCAAAATCTTGCTCTTAGAAACTCTAGTTAAGTTTAATATATCAAGATTTACATATTGCGACTTTAGACTCAACTGAAATGATATGTGAGTTCATAAAATATATATATTTAATCACTCGTGGCTTTTTATGATTTAATAAACCCATCGCTGTTTTTCTAACAAGTAAGATACCAGTTTATTAGTTTTGGTAATATGGCAGGCAATATGTAACACAGATGAAATAAAACAACAATATTTAATGTACATCAAAATAAAATGTAAACTAACTAATGTAATAAAAAAAATCTCGTTTTACTTATGATTTATCAAATAAAATATTTAAATAAATAAATTCACAATTAAAGTCTTTATATGAAATAAACTTTAAACTGTGAAAAATTAAACCATATAATTTTTTTTTTATGTAAAACTATTATTAATGATGCAATATTATCGGAAGAGTTTAGAAAGAAAGCTTTAAGAATTTAGAATTACTTTCATAATAAGGATAATTAACACAATACTTAATTACCACTTGATTTTAAATCATAACCTGTCTGTAGGAACAAAAACATTGTATTAAAAATTGGGACCAAATTATCCTAGAAGACCATCGATATTAGATATTTTTATAAGATCCTATTAAAAGCTTATTTTAAAGCTTCTATGGGTAAAAATACAGACTTAATTAAATTTGGATGTACAAAATTGATTATTCATTGAAGATAAAAAAAGTGGTAATCTGTCAATGCAATTTTTTGGGCTTTGTTATATATATATATATATATATATATATATATATATATATATATATATATATATATATATATATATATATATATATATATATATATATATATATATTATATTTAAAATTACTAAAAATATTGACATTTTCACTATAAACTTTTTGCGAGATTATTATAAACCTATTATTTTAAGAGCTTAAAAAATCTAATTGATCAAGCTTAACAAAACTTCTTTAAGATCCTGCCAATTCATTTTTATTATTAAAATGTACCATTAGACAATAAGTTGTAGATAAAGATTAATTCTATTTATTTATAAAATTGTTATTGTATTATTTTTTAAAATTTTAAGCAAATTTCTTTATTTTTGATCAATTTTCCTGTTTTACATGATTTTTATTATTATTTTCTAAATTTAAGTGGTAAATATGAACAAATTGTAAATAAATTAATTAAAATAATAAAGTTTTATCAGAAAAACAGCTAATGTAAAAAAATCCATAAAAACGATCTGTATGTTATTTTTATTTTAATATAAATTTATTATGTTTTAATATTTCACGTTTATTAAAATATTTCCTTGTAATAAAATAATTAAATTAATTTACATATAAGTATTTTAAAGTTAAATTAAAATCAAATTCTACGATTCAGTAGCAATGAACAAGAACGTAACACAAAAAAGTTCATTGTAAATAAATGACATGCCATTAAAAACCAATTAGTCGACTATATAGATAATAATAATGGCATGAAAAATATAGATTTCTTAAGGAATATGAAACAATTATAGAAGAGATGATTAAAATTATGAGTAAGGGACATAGCACGCCTAATAAAATATTGTCTAAACCCAAAAATAATGCATTACAAAAGCTAAATTTTAGCGCGGCTTTGCTCAGCCGGCGCGAGGAATAATTATCCGCCGGCCGAAATCTTTCAACTTGATGACATACTTACAGACTAAAAAGTTTCATTTTATAGCTAAAACATAGCAAAAAATTGTGACAAACCTAGGTATATTGGCCGCAATCTCATCTAAGCTGTCGGAAGGGTGCAGCGGCGCCCTTTCAAACAACTTGCTGGGACCCACTGTGGGCGAATTAGTGGTAACGGTGCCCCTATGCGCCACGATGCTTCCCCTCGAATTGCTCTCAGAAGCCCTTGAAGTCCTGCTACCAGTGCGCAGCCTTGCACCCCTACCGCCTCTAGGGCCTCTATCGTTCCTCCTGTCGTCTTGAGCGCGCTGCAGGTTATGCAGCCTGAAGAAAAACAGAGACATGGTCCTCCAGCTGAAACTCCACCCAGTAGCTTCCTCTGGCTGCTGCCCGTCTTCGAGCTCAGGCTCGGGCTCCTGATCGTCCTCGCTTCTTCCCGACGACAGCTTGGACACTTTTAGTCAAACACGATGTGAAAATTCCACCACTAGCACACCGCTGGTTACCCCAATGCTTGATTTAATAATAAAGTCAACCTACCCTACCAATTCACGCAAAGATAAAATCTAAAGGTTATCCAATCAATTATGCATAAAGATGAAAGTAGCCGATAACCGTCATGAATATTTAAAAAAGCATTCGATAATAATCTTGGCCTATTATATATTGATAGCTGAACGAGCCCTTGGAAGCTTTCTAGTTCAATGAAATTGCATTTCAATAGTAAATATAGTAATTATTTAAAGCTGGATTTTTGGGATATAAATTGCTAGCATCATATCCATTATTTATTAAAGCAAAACTATGTTTATAATATTAATTAGGGTGGGAAAAAAATTATAAAAGCACTCCTTTCGTACGAAAATATAATACATAGATTTTTAGAATTTTTTCATATTTACAAACTAATTACACATATTTTCATTAAAATGCTACATGTGTAAATACTTAATATGTATCTATACGTATGTAAGTATTAAATAGATAATTTCCCCAAATTACACATAAATAAATAAGCCAAAAGTTTCAAGACATCGTAAAATAAAAAATAATTGTGAAGATATATTATATTAAACAAAAATTAAATTGTATGAACAATTAAATATATAAGTTAATTTAATAATAATTATAAGAAAATAAATTACGTATTAAATTAATATATTACAAAGCGTTATTAAAATATTACCATATAAATAATTATTTGTCGTTATTAAATTCATAAATTAATAAAGTAAAAATTATTGTTTTTCACGTAACAATGAAATTTTTAATAATTTAATTGAGTATGTTTTTTAATTAATAAAATATATACATAGGTATTTTGGTTATTATTTATTTAATGTAATAGTACTTTGATTTATTTTAATTTTTGTTTATTATGATATATCTTCTCTCGTTTTAGTTTTTTTTTGCTCATAGTTCTATAAAGATAATTCATTCATTAAATATTTTGGGAGGAAATATATTTATATTTTATACGAAATATCCATTCATTACATTAATTATAAATTTATAATTTAAAATTGTATTTATTGTTATTTTTTATGTAGCTAAAAATAAACGTAAATGCGCATTAAAGTTAAAATAATTGACAGGAAATATTATTATTTGCTATTGAGATTGAAAATCTTGAAGATTGCTATTTTTTATACGTTTTTTATGTATTTTATTTATACATAATTTGCTTATAATTATTATTATATTATCATACATATTTACTCGTTTATTCAATTGTACTTTTTATTTATGAAAATATATCATCTCTCGTTTTAGTTTTTGATGAAAATATATTTTATGTATAAATTATTCGTTCATAAAATATAATTTATACTAAAATGCGCACTCATTAAAAACTATTATTATTATTAGCTATTTAAATAAAATTTGTGAAAATTATAAAAAACTAGATTATTTAATTAAATAACAATTAATTCAATAAAATCAAATATTTTTAATATTCCTTATATGTAGAAATAATAAAATTTATAATTTTACTAACGGTAATTAATATGGTTCTAAATTAATATTTTATATTTTAAACTAATTTACTTATACTTGCTATAATATTTACATATATATTTAGTTGTTTATTCAATTGTACTTTGATTTAATTTAATTTTTATTTATGTATTCAGCCATACATTTTTTCTTTACGATATCTTGAAATATTTGCTTTGTTGTTTATTTATTTATGCATGAATTTTAGGAAAATATATATTTACTTACGTAAAGATACAAATTAATTATTTACACATGTATCTATTGAATGAAAAGATGTGTAATTAGTTTCTATTTATCTTAATTACTTGTAAATATGAAAAATAAAGGCTAGAATTGTATGTAATTTAGTATGAGAGTAATATTTTTATAAATTTGATCCTACCCTATTTAAATATAATAAAATATATGTATAGCCTTCATGGATATGCTGGTGTTTATGTATATAAATACTTGAATAAACTTTGGGGGATTGATTGTCGGAGGATCAATTGTCAGGGGATCAACTGTGGGGATCAATAGTCAGTACAGAAGAGTTTCGTGGGGCGTTGTAATAACAAATTCTTTGTAAAACATAATAATTTGAATACCCTGATTTGGGTTATTTTTATAGACTCTCTAGAGTCTTGGAGGGTCATATAAATATCAGTCTTTTCTCAAAATCTCAAAAATAGAATATATTGACGTTTTCAATGGCTATCTTTGTTTATAAAAAAATTAAAAAACCGTCACGACTAATTTATTAAAAATAAAATTTATAATATTTATGATATCAAGTTGTAGCCAAAAAAAAATTAAATATAAAGTATGAAGCAAATAATTAGATCGCTACTGTAAATACTAGTTATAGTAAAAAATATAAAATTTTATTATAGGATTCTTTAATGAGTCTAAAATATTCGTTATTAATCTTTTAAAATTAGAGTTTATGATTTTTTTCTTAATAGTGCAGTATTAATGGCAGTACATTGCTTTAAAGGGAACACTTTAAAAAGTTTAATTTACTACAGTCAAACACAAAAAGCACATAGCATTTATAACCAAAAAGTCGATGACTAACATTTCAAAGAACATTTACAATTTATTTGTATGAATGAGATTGAAATTATTGAGTAGCATATAATTAAAATTCAGATCCATCATAAAAAATAGTGTTTTTATAGATTTTCCTAATCTCACGAATATGGTCTAAAAAAATCAAATTAAATATAAACCAATTTTCACATCTAGTATTGTTCTCACGTGATTTTATAGTTTTCCAAGTATAGTTTTACGTACAAAATAAACCTTTTTTTAAGTGCAGATTTAAGAACAACGATAAAGGTTTCAGCATTTTACCATAGAATCCTCGGGAGACCTCCATTAATCATTGAATAAACGATCACGTGGCAAGAACGGTAACACAAGGAGTGACTTATTGCCTTTAGAATCCTTCAATCTAGGCAATTCATGAAAAATTCAAGTCAGACCACCGGCTCGTAAGACATTTATTTTTAGGAACAAGGAAGAGTTAAGGGGCTTGCGAAAGAAAAATTTGCCAATTACCCAAAACTTCATCCCATAAATATATACCAAAAAAAGGCATTCTAGAAAGGTGGCGTGAAAGTTGCACGCCACATTTGGAATAATAAATAAATTTATTTTCTGTAGTATGCTATGTGATAATGCGATTAATATTATATAAAATTATTAGGGATTCAAAAGCAAGTGCCATATACATATTTAATATCATTATAGGTTTTGGATTATATAATAAAAATGTAATAATTTAATCATACTGTAGCGTGACAGTTATTCGTACATAATAGTTGATTTTACAAATAGAAATAAAATTGGAATTATTGTATCAATGATTTACTAGTTTAACTGATATTATAGACCAGTAGTTTATATCGATTTTAATTCTATAAATCTCATTACTTTGACATGGATTTTTACTTCTGAAAAAGGATTGGATGAAGTTTGCTTGCAATTCACCGCCAGCAATTAATCAATCGCAACGTCAATTGATCGTATAATTTAAATATTTATAGCCTATATAAATTTATTGATCATAAATTGAAAATAAAGTGCTATTTTTTAATTAAGTGCATCTAAAAATGTAATAGACTTAATAATTCTAATAAATAAGGATTTATTGAAGTATATTAAAATCGAATTTTGGTCAATAGGAGAGCGCAAAAAACAATTATCACTTCTCAGAAGGCAAAAATTTACGTCAAAAGCAATAAAATCGTGTCGGCGCCGTCGCAGTGGGAACGCTCGGTAACGAGCGTTCCCACTGCGACGGCGACGGCACGATTTTATTGCTTTTGACGTGAATTTTTGACTTCTGAGATGTGATAATTGTTTTTTGTGTTCTCCTATTGGTCAAAATTCGGTTTAGATCTACTTCATTATATTCTTACTACTTAAAAGTCGTAATAATAATATTAAAAAGGCACAGAATAGAAAAGCGAAAATTTCTACTACGATGCAATGCCACGATTTGATTGCTTTTGACGTGGATTTTTGCCTTCTAAAAAGGGATAATTGTTTTTACGCTCTAATTCAGATTGATCGTCATATTATAAGTAATTCTTATTTTTTTAAATATTATGGATAGATATAGTAATTACTACTTTATATAAAATTAGGCTAAGTCGTAGAGTAGCACTCAAAAAAAAGATTGAATCTGCCCCTTCCCTTTAGAAATAGTACTGATAAATATTATTTGTATAAAATAAATTGAGATATAAATGTGAATGGTATAAGTAGTAATAAGTCACTGCATCAATCCATTTATTTAGTTGCCATACGAACACCTAAAACGAAAAAACCGTTTTGTATCGGTGAGAAGTTAATAAAGCCTTCTTAAAGTTTGGGTTCTCAAGCCGCTCAAAGATTAGAGACTGTATCGTTCGTAAACGACACCATTCATAGAAAAGTTATTGATACGGTTATCAATATTGGAGAGCAAGTCGAAGCAGGGATAAAGAAATCGAAACTGAAGCTAATAATCATCCATTATTTCTAAATTGCATTTATTATATTTTCCAGCATGTTCGTGCTATTGTAATAACATCAACGTTTTTAGACTGTCCCAAATTTTCCATATCAGTCCCTTTCCAGTGTACTATTTTTATTCGTCAGTAGAATAAATATCATGTTATGTAATCTTAACAAACCCTATAATTTTAATCGAAATAAATGGAAAAGTACGCTACCTTATGAATTAAATTCTATATTATTTCCCATACTTTATTGGTAAGTAGAGTTAGTGCTTAATTTTATGATATTTAAATAAAGTAATTTTTCTCATTGTATGTTTTACGACTGACATGTCAATGTATTTCTGAGTAATAAATAAATTAATAGTTTATCTTCATTGACATTATCATTTAACGAGCCCCATAACGCTAAATTATTTTTAGCACAATAAAGAATGGCTCTTATATATTTTTCTATTTATTTGTAGCGATTATTACAAGTTTACTTTTTTATTAAAACTTTGAATGTAAGTTATTTCTAGTAAAATAGCAATTTAAATATTTTTTATGTTTGCTGTTTGAAGTTTCAAAGCACAAAGAGTGTTTTTTTGCTGCGTTTGTAAAAGCTGCATAATTAAATTAATATATTAATTTCTAGCTAATAGTTGATAGAAATACGCTGTACGTTAATTAAGCGTTCTGTTGCAGACGTTGTAATATTTAATTAACGTTGTACTAAACCCGTCAGCTTTATTTTCATCGTTAATCGAGTTTGCTTGCAAAGTAGCCGCTCGCTTTTATGTACATACAGTATCATAGTGCATGAAAAAAACACGTTACATTTTAAATGAACAGTAGTCGAAGACAATCAATGATGAAATTGTAATTAAAAATATTTTTTTTAGTACATATAAGCAGGGGCAGCCGGTCAAATGAGCGCTGCATTATAAGCGCTGCGTCATAAAAGCGCTTAACAAAGTAGCGCTGTAACAAAATAGCGTGCGTCAAATGCGCAGACAAGCATATGAGCGTTTTACAAAAGGGAGCAAAAATACTTGAATATTTTAAGAATTAGGTATACAAAATATATGTAAATTGTGAGAAATTTACAAAGAATAAAAATTCATGAGATATAGGCGGTAAAATTAGTATTTTATGTGACAGAGCGTAATGACGATTTAAATGATTAGCCAATGAAAACATTATTATTATGGCCTGCCAGACATTTTTTCATTTATTTTAGACAATTACACTTTATCGTGAATGGCGAAAATTTTAAGCGCAAAGTGTTATTTTTTGAAAAATTAGCATATTTATAATAGGATCCACAAAAGTAGCACCTTAGCTAATACACCCATACCTCGCTATACGGCCGCTCTTTATACGGCCTTTCGCTATAACGGCCCTCTTCAATTAAGGCACGTTTTCGTTTACGGCCTAAAATGTTTCGCTATAACGGCAAAAAAACTTTTTTCGATGTCGATTTTTTAAAAAATTTAAAAATAGATTTAATTTGCATAATTTTAAAATGAAAGGTGAAGCAGCTAGCGCCGATGAGGCCGTATCTAAGGAATATCCCAACATTTTAAAGGGACTTATTGAAAGAGGTGGTCATAAACCTGAACAAGTGTTTAACGTAGACGAAACAGGGCTTTATTGGAAGCGAATGCCTGATTGCACGTACATTTCAAAAACCGAAAAATCTGCGCCTGGTTATAAGGTGTCTAAAGAACGATTAACTTTGCTACTTGGTGCAAATGCCGCGGGTGATTTTAAGCTAAAACCACTTTTAATATATTTGTCCGAAAATCCAAGGCCTCTTAAAGGACTAAATAAAAATCAATTACCCGTCATATGGAGATCCAACAAGAAAGCTTGGATGACTAAAGCTACATTAGAGGATTGGTTCAAAAATCACTTTTGCACAGAAGTGAAAAAATATTTGCGAGACAATAACTTAAGCAACAAGGCTTTGCTAATTTTGGATAATGCACCAGGGCATCCTACTAATTTATCCGAACTATCTGAAGATGTCATGATTGAGTACCTTCCGAAAAATACAACAGCTTTGATCCAACCAATGGATCGGGGTGCAATAGCCACTTTTAAGGCATATTACCTACGCCGAACTTTCCGACAACTTATAAGGGAAACCGATGGTAAATCTTCAATTAAAACATTTTGGAAAAACTATAACATCAAGGATGCTGTTGACAGCATCAGTGAATCATGGAAGGAATTAAAAGTAACAACAATGAACCATATTTGGAAAAAAATATGGCCAGAATGTGTAAAAAGTACTGATGCAGAAGTTAATTGCCTTCCTGAAATTAGGCAAAACATTTTGGATCTAGCATTTGATCTCGGCTTTGAAGGTTTGAACGAACGTGATGTGCTTGATCTACTTGAAGCTGATAGGGAACCCCTTTCATATAAGGAACTCATTCAGTTGCAAGCAGAACCGGCATTTGATGAAGAGACAGAGCCTGTTGTATTCAAACAGCTAACATCAAAAAAATTGTCAAAAGCTTTTTCCTATTTCGAGCAAGGAATAAACATCTTCCTTGAAAATGATCCTGACGTCGAACGTTCTCGAGGAATTAACTCAGCCATTAGCTGTTATTAATCACTGAAGAACGAAAGAGACAAAAAGGCAAGACAAACAACGTTGGACAATTTTTTTAAGCCAGGCCCATCCTTACCAGCGAAAAATGAGAACGACAGTGATCTGCAGGTTACCATTTCTTCAGCGTCTTCAGATTAAAGCCATTTAAAAAAAATATGTATGTATTCATACACATATTTTATGTAACATGAAGTTGTTTCATTTTTGTTTATGGATTATTGTTGGTTTTTGGAGTCTGTTATTATTTTATGTACAAATGTATGTACTTGTTATGTATGTATTTTTGATTTAAATGAAATAAAAAGATAAAATGCATTTTAAATGATAAACCATGTTACATATAATATTTAACAAATTTGGAACCGTTCCCATTGAATTTGTATGAATTTGTATTGGAATAATTGATTCGTTATACGGCTTTTCGCTTTGCGGCCAAGTTTCGTGGAGCGTATCTGTGTATTAAAAACCCTTATGTTCGTACAAAACAAGAAAATGCACTTGAAATAGAAATTCACAAAAATATCGCATTACGAAAAAAATCACATAAAAATATCACCGACATAATTGCCACACAATTAAAGACATTAACACAGACACAAATGACTCATCTGAGGCAAATGGACAATTAATTAATATAATTAATAATACCCCACCGAAACGAGAATATATGACAAGATCAAGGACAAGAGCGGCAGTTATGGATAACTCGTGATCATGGCTGGAAAATCGCAGCCGAAATATAGAATAAAAGTAAGTGTAAATCGCGATGAATCACGAGATTTCAAAAAAATATGTATATATATCGTATATGTTGCTCATGTACCACTTGCTTCTAAATAACTTATGTTTATTTTTATTTGTGAAAAATATTATATTAAAATTATTTTGTACAATCAGCTTGCGTGATTTCTAAAGCTTCAATCCGGAACGCAATATTTTCAAGGCATCTTTTGTTGAACAAAAAAAAGCCTTTAATTTATACAAAATACATTTTAATAAACAAAAGCTTTTGTCATAGTCTTACAAATATATTTACGGTCCTTGGAAAATTATTAAAATAATTAATTTTACAAAAAAAGCTTAATTTTTTTACGTTAATTAATTTGGGAAAAAGTCAGTTTTCGCAATAGTGATTTTAAATTAATCTATTGAATTTATGATAAAAATAATCAAAGTGTTATTTTTTACTTCTACAAATTTTGTATTATTTTTGATTAATATAATTTATTTTTGTGATTCATTCCAGACATACAAAGCTGTAAAAAATATTTGTTTCAAAGTTAAGATATATTATTTTCCCATACAATAATAATATATTATTGTGTTAACCGCCTGACTACTCACAACTTGCCGCATAATGGCATCGTTTCACTTAAAACTTGGCAACGAACCCAAATTATCCATTGATTTCAGAATTATAGCTCGAATTGCTTTGTTGCTCTCAACCCTACGTTACTCGTTGTTTTCATTATAAAATGCCCTATAAGATTTAAAATTCACTGCACGAGTTTTAACCGTTTGCATGACATTAGCTAGTGCATGCAAGTGACTGGAAATTAATCGCTTGACATGAAATATTTTAATATTGATCCAGATTAGTTGTAAAACTAGCTGGGTATTAATTTATGCTGCAATATCGCATACGAGTAAAGGATTTTAAACTTTCCAAAGAGCATCTCTCCCATATGCTTCCTCACTTTAATGTAAGTTTGCATTTACGCTATTTTAATTTTCAAAGTTTTAACTATATCTACATGATGCAACGTTCGTGTAATGCGACATATTTAAATTTTAATTAGAAAAAAACTATGTTAGCGCTACTTTTTATGCATTATTATATAAGATTATTCAAAGATATTACTTTAATCTTTTTAATCGAGCTCCATAGAGAATACAGTAAAAACTAAAATTATGGGTAGACAACTCTCAGATTTTTTGCTATGATAACGCAGCAACTCATCCTTACTTCTAATTTATTGGCAACCAACGAATTCACTACATTGATCCCTTACAATCAGAAAACATTACTAGGAAATCTATATTGTCACAATAGAGAAAGATACGCTGGAGTGTGTATTATATCAATGTATCAATAAAAATAATTAGGAATTAATACAAACCGTTGACAATACATTATTAAAATATACCGTAATTAAAAAAATCTAACGTGTTAAAAGCGGCATAAACTGATGCCATTTCTTTTATTACACGGTTGTGCATCTTATGCTCTCGGTATTAAACTTCAAATAATCAACTAAATTAATTACAATAGACATTTAAGCCTAACAAGGTTTTCTTATAGACTGAAAAATAATGTTTGTTCATAATATGTACATATATAAAATTAATAATAGATCAAAATTATAATTTTATAATAATCACTTATTGCGATCTTCCAGATACAAACGTATTGCTATCCAAATTTATATCAGTAGTCTATTGGGCTCTTTAATATTAAACATCACTTCTATAAACGTTTTTTAATATAATTTATATACTTGCACTTTACACATAGAGAGCCATTGTAATCGATCGTACGATTAATAAGACTTTTGATGCTATAAAGCTTTTGAAATGAAATATAATTGATTTACTATATGTTTTCACGTATATTTCAGGACAAAAGGATATAAAACAAAATTACACCGAAGTTAAAAAATTCTATAACATTATCATTAACTTTATATTTATTACTTAGGTTCAATCTAGGACGTCAGATTTCAATACGTTCGTTGTGTCATATTTTTCAGATGCAGTATTTTTAATGAGCTTTCCGAGGGCGTTTAATCACCAAATATTAAATTTTGACGCCAGGGCCGCCTCGGGCGGATTGATAAATAATTTATGACATAATCAGTGTTGGCAACGTGTAAAGGTCGCGTGGCGTGAAATTAACAATTCAATGATGTGATATCACACAAAAGTTGACGTATGTTAAATAATAAAACGGGATCGTGAAATTTGCATCTTGGGGCATATATCGGACACAAAAATTGCAGAGGCGCATGTCAAATTTAAACCATCAGTCACACGAAAGGTCCCTAAAATATTTATTTGTGTATAGTGTTTCCATGTTCGTTTTGACGTCATCAAACATATGCAAATATAGGATGATGTCATCTTTTTTTAAAAATACTATGGAAAATTTTATGTGATAAAAAGTCAAAATTTGTATTAATCGGGGGTGCTTCACTTTGGATAGCTCTCAGGCCAAAGTTTTTGATAGTGTGTTAACAAAAGCGAGTTCCTCAAGTATCGTATGTGCTTTTATATACTTGGTTCGGCTGGGGGAGGTTTGCCGTTTACCCACTTTTCGCTGGGAAGGCCAGTTACGACAATTAGTAAGTGTAATTTGATTTGTTTTACTGGAATACTATGTTATGCGACCGTTAAAATCTATTCTGGCAACATTGAAACTTGTCGATTTAAATTCTCTATGGATTTATTTTGATACCATGTGTGTAATAAAAATACTGCAGATTAAATTAATTATAAATACTAAATTTAAATTTAGAAGACAGATTTACACATTCCTCAAGCATTTTTTGTAGAGTTTGGCTCAAATTATTTAGAATATATTGCATTTAAAACCTTTAATGACTCACCAACATCACCTAGGAATAATTGCAAAAAAATTAAAAACTATTTTTTCAATGAATTTATGCAATTTTAAATAAATAAAATAATACACATCTAGACCAAATCTAGTTCCTGGACGCAGAATAGCAACTGTCACAAACGACGGCGAGACTATTCACCGATTAGAAGACATCGGCGATCTCAAATCAAAATTGGTTCGAAAACCGGAAGTAACCAGAACTACTAAACCGAAGAGTATATCTCGTAATAGTGAAGAAATCCAGATCCAGATTTTTATATCAAGAGAGCGGTCTATTTATTTTTAAGAGTTTACTTAGTGTCAGGCGCGTACTGTGAGATACTATCCCTTTAGCTCGCTCGCGTATTAAGTGACGAGAGTGAGTCATCTCTCACTCGCTCTCGTCACTTTGCACGCGAGCGAGCGAAAGGGATAGTATCTCCCCGTACGCGCTTAGTGTCAATGAACGGGCTATCGATAGCTTGCATTATCTTTATCGTCATATCTCCATCCCACACCCCTTCTCCTCCAAAGGAGCTTATATTACTCTCCCACACTGGAATAATAGTGGACTGGTGCCCCAATTTTAACCTACACTATACCGGAAAGAGCAACGAGACTGCTAGAACGCGCCTTTCACACGTTCTTTATTGAAGAGAAAAAAAAACGGTGAAATCCGTATAAAAGGGATTACCCAAGATCCCCACAGACAATATCGCCGCTAATCTAGAGTGACAGGGCATGTGACGTATATGAAGACCAAGACTGAAGCGTAGGACGAATCCTGGCTGTATCTGATTCAATTCGGTCAAAAAGCATTTGGTACGTTTCTTGAAATAAATAATAGGAATATATACATATGTTTCATGTGTATAAGCTCGCAAGTGCATAAAATGCACCATCAGTCACAACACAATCAACTGCTCCAAAATGGATCGCGAGACATCTGAAAAGTATACTGGATGCAGAGAAGGTGTTCCTATTGCTAGCTCAGAAATAATACCTCTAATTAATAAAAAAGATACATAAGGACCTATATTTTTAAATCAGTCTAGAACCTGGAACAGACAACCTCGAACGGGATAACTTTTCTATTCTGAGGCCTACAAAACCAGCGTTTAAAAAAATGCTCTACAAAGATTCAGACAGCCCAAGGATGCTATGTCTGCTGCAGATCTTCGCAAGATGCTGATCATGCTCCAAGAGAACCGCGTCAATCACCCTGATGCTGGTTAATTTATTATTGCAGTGAAATTCGATATAAAACTGAAGAATCGAAACTACTAATTAATGAGCATAAAATTATTATTATCGTAGTTACCCAAACTAATTTAACATTTACGTCTCCGGAGGGAGCCTCTAAAGATCGAGCGGAAGAATCGCGATATTTGTAAATAAATCAATAAAACACGCGCGCATTAACACTTACACAATTAACCTTAAAATTAAACACGAAAAAAGAATAATAATAATTGTCGCATGGAATTGTTCCCCAGGATGTAAATTGACTTGTCACGATCTCGATGCAGTTTTTGTTGATGGAAATTCTGAATTTTAACCGAAAATCTCAACGCAAGGCACGTGCATTGGAATTGTTTCGGCGTAAATAAATTCGGAACGACGCTTTTTAACGACTAACACGACACGGATAAAATTTTAATCTCTCCAAAATTACCAAGCACATGACATTACAATTTTAGATATTGCGTTATTTAGGGGTAGTGCCAGATTTCATATATGCAATCATATTTCATACCTCTCTGTGTTTTTTACACTGGAGGGTGAGGTCAAGATTATGTATAATATTATCTTAGTTTACAATAATACTGATTGAGTATTGTCGAGACCAGTGTAGTGGTTTTGCGTCAGAACTATGCCCAAAATGACACCTAAACAAGCATTACCCGCGAATAAAAATATAAGTAACTTACTCCATTATTAATTAAATTATTAAAAATTAAATTTAGAAGCAGTAGCAAAAAAATAAATCTCAGAAATTTAAAACCTTATTAATAAACTAAATGACTAATGATATTTGCGATAAATTTCAGAGCATTGCGATAAACTTATAAAGCTAAAACGTTCATTACGAAAAGTAACTAAATCACTTAAAAATAAATACACAAAAATTCCACCGTCAAAACTGAAAATATTATAGCTTACAAAGTATGAACTCATTAGAAAATTTAAACGCTTTAAAACTGAAAATAAAGTAATTTGCTGTTGATATAATAAATAAAAGCATCCGCAGCAGACTTAAAAGAATCCTGGAATTGACATAATATATACAACATTGATTAAGTACCTTCTCGAAAGATGCATTCCTTACTAAACATACATTTAGTTATTATTTGGAAAACCGATAAAATTAATTTAATAAAAAAATACAATATGGATCTTACAAATCCGATTAGTGATCGCTCCATCAGTTAATTACTAAAATTATTTTTATGCGTTTAAAAGAATAATAGCAAACATTTTGGTTTCCGCAAAAAAACATTCGACAATACATCAACTTATTAGTTTGATGGAGCATTTATACGCTAATAAAAGAGTACATGAAGATATAGAAAAAGCTTTCGACACAGAATGAGATTGGAAATAATATTCACGTTACTCATTACTTGAAAAACTGGATCACATCAATCATATTTCAATCAATCCTCAATATTTTCTCTAAAAACACTAGCTCACATAGTTGAGATATTCCACTTGTTACAGGCTCGATAGAATCCAAAAAATCACTTTCTACATTTGGTAGAATTTTCTATAGTGAAATGTTCTCAAATATATATTATTTATTTATATTCTTATTTATTATCAAATTATAGCTAATAGCAAATTGTTAAATTAAAATAGTTATAAAGAAGTAACATGTCACGTTGTTGACAGAAACGTGTTAAATATAAATCTTCTTTATGTTTGATTTGTTTCAATTGTGTTTCCGAACATAAATTAAATTTACATACAAGTAAAAGGCTTATTGATTTAATAAAATTATTCAAATTACTTTTTCTCTGATATATCTTTGGGGGTTCCTCAAGGATCCAATCTGGGACCTCTGCTTTTTGTGTTATTTATTAATGACATAAATACAGCAATTAAAAATTCAAGTTTTCTTTTGTACGCAGATGATTTAAAATTATATAAATGCATTCGATCTGTTGCGGACTCATTCTCTCTACAAAGTGATTTAGACTCTCTGTGGAGATGGGCTTCCGTTAACCGTCTGCCCTTTAGTGTCGGAAAGTGCCATACTGTGTCATTTTCTCGATCCCGTTCGCCATCAGCTTATTTCTACCATCTCGGTGGTAACATTTTGACTAGAGAAACTTCCATTAAAGATCTCGGAATCACTTTCGAGAGCAAATGGAGGTTCTCTCTACACATACACGACGTCTGTGATAAATCTTCCAAGATGCTCGGCTTTGTTATGAGGAATGCCTTCCACTTTGACGATCCGTCAGTTATTCGCATCCTCTATGACACCTTAGTTCGTAGCATTCTTGAATCGGGATCTATAATTTGGAATCCCCGAATAGCCAAATATTCCCTTTTAGTGGAAAAAATTCAAAAAAGGTATTTAAGATACCTTTACAAAAGGACATTTGGTTATTATCCGTACTTATATCCCAGCGCCTTTCTTTTAGGGGCGTTGGGATATGATTCGCTGAATTCTCGCAGAAAGCTGTATGTAGCTAAGCATTTTTTCAAACTACTAAAAGGTGCTGTCGACAATCCAGCTATTCTCGAGGAATTCCAGTTTTGGGTTCCGGAACATTTTCGAGAATCACGATCGAGACCTCTTTTGATGGTAGTTATGGCTAGGACATCCGCACTTGCCGACTCGCCTATAGCTGTGGCCATACGGCTCCTTAATACGCTTGCATTACATATTGACCTGTTTAATGTTAGCTACAAGGAGCTGATCCAGTTTGTCTCATTTAATTTTGATATTTTATAATTTTTTGTTATGTTTATTATTTTTAAGTATTGTTCTATTTATGTATATATACGTTTTTTTTTGTTTTATAAATTTAAAATTTGTTTTCGACCATCGTGGCGCATTGGGGTAACCTGTTAGGCCACGATGGTCTTAATTTAATCTAAAAAAATAAAAAAAATAAAATAAATAAAAATATTATTTCTAAAGAAGATTGTATCAATCAAAAGCACGACAAATATAATAATCGGAAAAAAGATTAAAATTACATAAAAAAATTGACACTCCTGAAAGACACAAAGAATTTTTTTTATTGAGCTTGGTTGAAAAAAATGAAAATGTAATAAAATCATTATTTGAGGACCATAGAGAACAAACTTGAAACTGGACCGCACATATAAAAGTAGTATGGGATAGGTTATGCCATAAAATTTAGAAAAAAAACATAAGTCAACTTGACCTGATTCACCAGTAGAGATTTTAAATAAACTTCACGAAGAAAAGTTAGTGATGGAAATTTATTCCCTTATGAAATAAAAAACAATTCGAGCAAGCGCAGCGATTTCAGACTTTAACTTAATAATTCACTCACTGAAAATTTATTAAATTTATTAGCAAGGAACAATTTGTATTTAAGAAAGGGCAAAATACATGAAAAACGCTATTTTGTAAACGCGATCATCTTATAGAGAGTATAAGTTTTATTTATATGACAAAGATATGAGACTTTGGAAAAAATCTATATTGGAACCAATCAGAGTTGAGGAAATGAAATTCAATACAGAATGGTTTCAGACAGGGATGTATTTTTTTCTCCTACTTTTTTTAATCACTACTTTAAAACTATATTCAAAGAAGTACTTCAGCGACAAAAAAAGAATACAAATTATCTGAGAGATAATTAACAATATTCGTTATGCTAATGACACTCCAATATGTGCTGAAATCGATGATAAAAATGACATCTATAGAATATAAATTATTTTTTTAGTGCCTAGTAATCTTAATATTAAACACAGATAGAATTGAGAAGATGAAACATTTTAAATATCTGGGTAATTGGGTAAATGCGAAATGGACCCGGACGAAAATATTAAAGTCTGCATCAAAATTGCTAGAAGCCAGCTTAAAAATTTAAATTTAGTTTCACAAACAAGCACTTACATCTTCAGACTAGAATTAAATTCGTAAAGTGCAATGTCTGGTCAGTGCTATTATACGGAAGACCTGGGCTTAAAAATACATAAAATCAATAGACTGGAAGCGTTTGTAATGTGACTTTAAAGGCGTATGTTAATGAGAGAACGCAATCAAATAAAGAAAGATAAAGTAATTAGTACAAATGATTTGAGGTTCAAAATATGAGAAAAAATTAAGGTTAAAAAAAGATCATGGTTGCGAAACATATGCCATTGATAGCCAAAGAACTGTTTCGTGCAAGAACTTATTAACAAGGGGTCGCCAATCTCTGGAGAAGAAAATTAATATATACAAATAAATATTTGGCAGACATGCGTTACGAATTGTAGTAAATGCACATAACATTTATATTATGGAGATGCAGATATCAGTCTAACAATCTGAGCTGTCGTTAGATGATTAAAAATAACGTAATATAATAATAAAACATATACTATACGTATGATAAAGACGCACTCTTCTCCCCTGACAGCGGCGGCCAACCTTTTACGATGCGTTCGATTTTATTCACTCGAATTATTGATATTCTCCGCGTTAAACCCTCTGTGAATAATTCACGAGGCTGCGAATAGTTCTGACGAATTATTCGTTGCATATTTATATTTTGTACATATTCATGAATTATACATCGTGAAAAATATTCAGCACAATAATATTTTTACTTTTACTGATGCAAATTAGATAAAAAAATAGTATTTATATCCGGCTTATTTTACACTTAATAATGCTTTTTATAAAACACCACAGAAGATGTTTTAGCTATAAGATTTATTTTGGACGATATCCTTATATTTTTATGATATATTGAATTATTTTTTACAGCTTACAATATCATCTGTTTTGTTAGAAGTTACGTATTAAACCCTTTCAGCACAGGCATGAATTAAAAACGATTTCTTGAAACATTTTGTGCAATATTAAATTATTCGTTCAAATGTTCAAAAATATCAAAAATTAATCCAAATCCTCGCCTACGCGGATGACATTGACATCATATATAGGCTTTTATGCTACCTAGTAAAGAGGCTTTTAGATCCCTGAAGTCATCAGTTAAGGGCGGACAAGGATAGAACCTGGTTCATGCCTACTGGCAACCCTTTGCGACTGTACAATCCCTCTGCTGTATTAGTCGGCGAATATCACTTCGAATCCCTAGAGAGCATTACCTATTTGGACCGTACGTGTCAATATATTATATAATTACATAGTAAATCGACTGCCTTTTTTTTGATCAGAGTAATAATAATAATTACACTTAAAACGCTTAAGCTTATCTTAATAAGACTGGTTTAATTACCAAAGGATCAACTGACACGAAATTATCAAATGATTTTTTTTATACAAACGATATGTATTGTTGTTGAAAATAATTTGATTTAACTACATTTAATATTATAACAGAAAAAAAATATTCTTAAAATAAATTTTATTACATGTAGTGAATTTTTATAGTAAAAAATGTAATTGATACATCACTACAAAAATTAAATGATATTTGTTAACACATGAAAAAAATAGCATTTAATTTTTGGAAATATCACTACAAAAATAGCAAAAAACATTTATTGTTAATGGCACATTTTTTTACTTAATGTATAGAATATTACATTAATTAAAATTTAATTTAAAGATTTGTAAAGCAAACAAGCAGAATCACACTCCAGTAAATACGTCACTATATTATTAAAATAATTAAATATATAATTTTGTAGCGATTTTTATGAGCAAAAAAAAATAAATAAAATATAACCGTCATAATTACTATAGCAATTTTTAAAGCAAATTAATAATTTCAATATATTAGATATACCACTATAAACGTAAAAAAATATTAGGATTACAAGATTTTTAATAATATTAATTATACCGTAAACGTAAGACTGTGGTACGAAAGTTCGTAAGTCGAGGTACCACTGTAATAAAAATATTTTTCTTAAAACAATAGGATTTTTTATGCAACGATTTTTAATACCAAAAATCAAAAATATTAATTAATAGAATTACAAAATTAAAATCATTTTATATTATAACATAATAAAATATGTAAATGTATTAAAAAATTTAATCTAAAAATCATGTTCTTATTTAATTGTTATAGTAAAATCGTATTTACTTGATAAATACAATAATAAATAATGCCCAAAAATAAAAATGTGCAGTTCGTAATTAAAAATATTTTTTAAAATTTACTCAAATCAAAAAATTGAAGTTAAAAAATAATAATATTGATGAAACTAATGGTATATCTATAACTGTAATGTTATTTTTCATTTATATTGAATCATGTGCTGTATAAATACTAAAATAAAATATTTATATAATATAATAATAAATAGTGAAACTTTACTGAAATGTATCATATTAAAAAGCTCTATTTTGAAATTGAAAGCTCGTTGCTTTTACATTCCGCGAATCCCTTAAACACCCATGGATTAACTAGTTAACCGAAATTTAAAAACAACTAATGAATTTTGGGAAATTCGTCTAGTTTAGTTAAATGTGGTACTGTAATATTTTAAGCCATACACAAACATTTCCTATAGCTTACCCCTCCACTGCCGCATTAGCCGCACCTAATTGGACGCTTCCTTTTATAAATAGCGACCATCTTTACCCTTGACCTATAACTCGAGTCCCAAATAAGGGCGCCAAAATTCAACGGGTTATCTGATAAAGCTTTTTGACCGTTAGCTATCTGTCCACTCGAGCAAATTTAGACCACTCGTCCTATCTACGTTGAATAAACAAAATTCTTAATGCCGTATGTGAAACTTATATTGCATCTCTAAATATTATATCCATATATAACGATATATATTTAAGAAAACGCATATGCCGGATTCGAGCGACATTTCCTAGAACGTGAGTACGACATTTAAAGTATAAAACATATCAAAAGATCTTGGGATGTTATCTTCTATAAAGCAAATATTTTTAGATAAGCTTTCAAGGAATTGCTAGTATAGATAACATATTGAAAAAACACTTTCCTCAAATTCGCATTCAATAACTAACATTATTTAAATTTCACTACCATAAGCAACAATGAAAAAGTTCATTCGATATAGATACAAAAGCAGATAAAAATCCTAGATCTACACAGCTTCATATAGCATTAAAAAATAAGCGTTTACCTCGATCGACATTATACTAAGATAATATTGGTTAATCACGCCTATTTATTTAATAAAAATATTTTTATAACAACAGTTATTTCAATAACATGATAATATTTAATGTTACTGATATGTAACTATTTTTATGTTTATAATTTGTTATGTCACAATATAATAAAAAATAACAATATAAAATAAAACGCTGATTGTTAAAATTTAATGGATATCATTCAAGTCATAATTTAAATACATTTTTTCTTATTTTGGGTTGTCCTATTTATCAGAGCAAGCTTTTGCATATTAAAAACAAAAATATCAACACAAGAAAAAATACATATTCATTCAATTTCACACTACAATAATTTTACATTTTCCAATAACACGAAGAACTTTTTCAGTATATGTATCAAATATGAATATCAAATGCGAAACCAAAAATGCAGTTTTTTATTTTTATTAATATATATTCTATTAGTAATAAATATATATATTTTACAAAAAAAAATTGTTTTAAAAATATTTTACAATTCAATTAGTAACTTTCGTTGGTATTATACACGTAAAAGTAAATTTTATTTCTAATAAAGTAAAAAATTATTATTTATATAACAGTTAAATATATAAAACTAAATTTAAAAGACAAACTTTATCGTATAATATTTCAAAAATATTTTTTATCACCAATGGAATATATTTATAATAAAAAATTCAATTTTGATATTTTATATACACACCGAAAGGGTTAACATACTAATGGAAAATATAAAATTACTGCATTGTGAAATTTATTGCGTGTGCTAATTCATCACGTAACCAACCATATAATATGTTACTAAATAATATATGCAATTGTAAAGTAAGTATTTTTGTTTTTCTAAAGCACAACTGGGTTTAAAACCCCTGATTGCTCGACCCAATATATAATAATCTACATAAATTTAAATATATGTATTTATTTATATGTGTGATATATACATTACCAATAAATTTAATTAAATTTATATATTTTGACGAATACTTTAATAAATGTATATTATATTATATATTAATAAGAAATAATTACTGAGCCCTAAAATAGATAAGCGGCATTATACATATTTTTTCTAGTTACTCTTAGCTATCGTCAAAAGCATTATTGTGTTTGAAAAGCTCATTGAGAAGCTGGATGCCTCATACAAGAGGAGCGTTCTCAAACGTCCAGAAATACAGGATGCGATCCCGACTCTCTAGCTCTTTGAGCATTAACAGATTGTCGACACCGCCCCTCAGAAACATTAAAAAGTGTTTCATTGAGAATGCAACGAAATTCGACTTTATATTCATTCTATTAAATCACAAAAAATATTATACAGAAAATTATTAATAATGCTCAGAAAATATTGTTTGTCAATTATTTTTTTATTTCGATTTAACACGTTTTTCCAATGCGTCATTATGACCATTATATAAACGATAATTTTAAAATTAAAAAATTAAAAAAATATATCTATTAACACTTTTGTGTAATTTTTCCTTGATAAGATACTTAAGACTTAATTTTTGTCAAGTAATTGTGTTCTGTCGTCGTAAAAATAAACTTTTGATCGCACGATCAAGAAATGTAACATTTTCATTACATTAATGCTGCACTAGTGTGTGAAGCTATTTTTAGCGGCCCACAACTTTTAGCTTTTTAACGTTTAGCTGTAATTGATAAAAGCAAATTTTCAAGTTCTGCTCTAAATCATATATATTGCGCAAATATTTGTTTTATATAAAGGTAGTAGAGACGCTGCTCTCCTCCCATTTCCCTGATGGTTTAATAATTATAAATTAATAATTTTGTAAACCACCAATGACTCAAAAATAATGAACTTCAAACCAGTGATTTTTTAGTTTTATTTGTTAAGGCACCTATTTGTTAAGTTTTTTTTATTTTTTTAGCTGTTAATAGTATACAGCTTTCAAATAAGTTTTGTTATTGTTGTATAGTTTTGATTTACTTTATCATTATTAACTGAAGATGAACCTTACAGTATTCATACTAAAAATATTGTTACACTTACAAGCAATTTAGCAATAATCGTTTTATACAAAAAGAATTTTTTATTTTTTTAAATAAAAATACAGTCGGGATCATCTATTATTTTTGCAACAAAATTATTCGCGAATGACTTGCAAGGAAAATATAATTAAACTTATTACTTTGTAAGTATCTTTAAGTAATTTTTTTCTTTGACGTATGTGAACGGACATACATTATTAGTTTTAAAAGACAATAACAAAGAGTCTGGTTCCGCCCTGAGTAATCAATATTGGTCAAACGATAAAATGCTAAAAACACACCCGACGTAATTTCTTTATTAAGGGTGTATAAGCCAGTACATGTATGTTTATAGAAACAACCATTTTGCTTCTGATTTGGTCTATTTTAATTTTTGACTTGGAAACTATGTATATATAGCAATTTTAATTGTTTTTAATATATGATAAGCTCAAATTTATGTTAATCTGTCATTATTTTTTATAGCATATAAATATAAAGAAAAGTATTTCTTAATCTTATATTCATAAATTAATATTATATATACACTGTGATTACCTAATCATTTAATAATAGTTTGTGTGAGAGAGTAATTGTCATGGGAATGGAAAAATATATTATACATATTAAATTTAGTAAAGGTAGCTAATATTATTGTAAATATGAAATCATCCTGTCAACGATGTCGTGTTTTAAAGATGCAACAATATGATTAACGCAAAATATATTTTTAATTACACAATGTTTATTTTTGAACAATAGATTGCTTAGTTTTTAGAGAAATAAATAAATCATACTCCTATGGCTTTCCAATTTAAAAAAGCTGCCTTTTAAATAACATCAGATTGCTCTAACCAAGAATTTCCTTAGATTATAGGCTGTAGCATTACAACATTAGTGACATTTTTTTATAAATTCTAAACTTTAATATAATATAGTTTTCTATTGCTGAATGTTACTCAAATCAGCACAGGTTAGAAAAAAATATTAGCTACGGATTATGTTGTTACAGCCCTAATTTTTTATTTAATAACTTTGTATTAGTCATCTAAACGTCGCAATTATAGAGCAAAAATATATTTTCGCATTAGTACGGATCATTAACGATCTTAAAGCGATTAAGATGATCTCTTTAGCTGAATAATCCGGCTAATGTACATCGTGGCACGAATGCCCGATTAGCCATCTAGCGGCGAGGGCAGAAAATAGCGATTAAATTGAAGAGATACATAATAATAATAATAATGCACTTAATTTTCATTTATTATATATTTCGCATTTTGCACCGATGGTTTGCACAAATAAATGCATTTTTATAATTAAATTGTTTAAGAAAACATTGATTCGAAACATATACTTTTTTAGCACTTTTAAATATATTTTATTATACATTTAAATATAAATTTTAGCCTATTAAGAATAAATTCTTATGAAACGAATAATTAATTAGTGTAAATGCGTTTGTTTCTGGGCGCAAAAGAATATAACAGAAGTTTATATATGGCAGCGTTGGCGCATATAACATGGGCGTGCGTTATTAATAAAATTATTAAATAAATAAAATCAATAGTAGTCAAAAGATTTTTGAAAACATTTGGTGCAATAAAATATATATGTATATATAATAAATCATACAATTATAAATTGTATGATGTTTGTAAAGTAGATGATAAAATGTATATTGATTGATTTATTAAATTATTTTGGATCAGGATACTATTACCTAATCTGTGCGAGTGAACCTGATTCTATATATTAATAGCCTTCATATTCTCATATTGCAAGCATATTATCAAATTAATCGAAACTAATAACTCCCGATAATGAAACTATTAGCAATATTGCACCGACGCTATATTACAAATATTTGCTAAGTTCTTGTTTATCCAAGGAGTGGCTCTAGATTCGCCATATGAACTAAATCGGACTCAAGATCAAACGTTACAAACCGTATTACATATCAACTCATACTGAAATAAGTATATATTTTATTATTCCAGATTTTTTAAAAATAATTATTATAAACTATGATACATACATATTTAACCCTTTCACCATGGCTGATATTTTTGCGCGCCATTTCGAAATTTGTTAATATGTGGGGTGCACTTATTTATACCATATTTTAAAAATATTATGGCTTAATAAATTCAAGTGACTTACAGTCTTAAATTATACTAAATAACCATATTATTAGGCGCAAATGTTTATGGCACATTTAGGTGCTCAATGAGTACTGGAAATTTTATTGATGACTTCTGTAGAAGCCATCCGCGGTGAATGGGTTAAGACAATAATGTTTCATTGTTTAAGCAAAGAAGTCTTAAAATAGATAAAGTTTGATGGTTCTTAAAAAAAAGTGTTCGGCCGCGAAGGTCGAATTTGTCTTAGAAAATTAAAAAAGTGCCCTATTCAATACACGCTACGTCGATAGCCCAAATGTTGTAAGAAAATCACTAGAATACAAATATTGGTACAATCCATATCTTTATTGTAAAAAAATGCATATAAGCAATTTTCTCGGATTTTTTTTATCAACAATAAGTACTTTGTATTGACAATAGAAATATATGTCTTACAGAATTCCGGTCGTTAATTAATTGCTTAGGTGACACGCGCTACGCATAAAAAAGTCGAGCATCTTAGACGCATTATCGCAAACTTTAGTGATGTGTACTGAATCATCGGCGAAATTATTTCTGCTTAAAATACTTTCGCTTAAACTGTAAAACTTCTGCTGTGAATTTTCTTTTCTGCGACTATTTTAACACACATTATGTCATAAGCATGTTATTATTATTTTAAAAAGAAAGAATAAAGCTCCTAAATTAGATCTTTGTGATGCTTCAGAACAATAAAAAAATAAAAGCGACTCGTATCATAGCTTACTCAGTAACTTAGCTCACAATATTGTTCTAAAAACCGAAT
Organism: Plectrocnemia conspersa; assembly: GCF_051122295.1. NCBI lineage: Eukaryota > Metazoa > Arthropoda > Insecta > Trichoptera > Polycentropodidae > Plectrocnemia > Plectrocnemia conspersa. Next base: position 826,899 of record NW_028277170.1, on the reverse strand, counting down.
TAGCTTAAGCTCCAAAAAATCATTTCACGACACTGTCCAACGCATTCTAAAAAAATCAATAAAATTAGAATTAAAAAATTATGAAATTGAAAAAGATTGAGTAAATAAAAAATGGAAAATTCACAACAAAAACACGATAAATATAATTAAAATAAAAAATAAAGAAGGAAAAACTTTCATGTAACTTGAGTGAAAAAAAAAATTGTCCTAAAAATATAAAATTATTATTAAAAGCCATATTAAATAAGAACATACTTATTTAAGTATAAGGTATTTTATGATACAAAAATAAAAAAATATATAATAATTCAACCGAACTTGACTCAATATCAACAGAATTTATAAAAATCACAAGAAGAAGATTTTGGCACTTGTGGAGCTACACAATTTATTAACTCATTGATATATTCTAATGACTTTAGTATACATCCACTAATTAGGAAAAATATCTACGCCTATCTGAAAATATATTTAAGAAGAACAAGACAGCGTTTTAATATACCACTTAATCCTTTGGAGCTACAAAAATTGCGCTTCTCAAAACAGTGCTAAATCGTTAAAAAATATATTTTAAAAACACTATTGTTGTGATTTATTATATATTAATATTTCTAAAATAAGCACGTACTAAAGACAGAGTGATAAGATGAAACACCTTCTTGGACACCTAAGTTAAAAACTTTTGCGTATTATGTGTAAGATGTTTGTTTTGTGTATGATGTTTGCTCATATGCTCGAAGGGGTGAAATTTCTCATCATCCCTTACCATACAGCAGACAATTGATCAACACACAATATACTGTATAACAAACCGCCGCTTCATCTTCATAACCTATTAATTTTGAATGTGGGCACGTCACTTATTATAGACGCAGATCATATTATTACTTTATGATTATACAGAATAGTATTTCTATTATGCTATATCGATTGTATTACAGTTAAATTTAAACTTTTCACATGCATATCAGCTATTCAAAAACATGGCTTAACAAAACACGGACGTTAATAAATTGTATAATATTACGAAAATAATTATATTTTCAGGTGCAAGCTTATTAAAATTATTGCATATTAAAAAGTCGCTCGTATGTTCCTAAATATATAAATAATTGAATATTCTAAAATTTACGAAACACAAAGACATTGATTTTTAGTTTTTCATATATAATTATAATCAATTTTATTAAATATTTATGATTTTCTTAAATGCTGAAAGCTTACTAATAAGAGTAGCAAAAAGTACGTGGCACGCAAATGACGGTGAGCACAAATATTAAATTTGAAATAGCAATAATCAAAAAGTGAGCTTGCTCCATCATCGGGAGCAGGGTTCGAAAGATGTGAACTTTATGCAGTATTGCACAAAAATATATTTTTAAACTTTAAATGCTACGTATTCCATTGAAGTAGTAGTTAGAACTTTAATATTGGATATTTTTTCAAGTCACATCACTAAAAATGTATTACTGTATTATGTTTTTTTTTTTAATATTTTAAAGACTGTTATTAAACATGTTTTATGTAAATTATTAAGAGATAGAAGTGTCAATTTTATTCTTAAAGTCCTAGACTGCATATAAAAATATTTAAAATAGATAAAAATTATTAAAATGCACGTTTATTTTTGAGGTCGAGGAATTAAGAAGATCAAATCAAATAAAAGTGTACCTATGTTTGTAACACTAAAAATATTATTCAGATCGTTCAAAAGGTTGTGTGATATCATTTAAATCTTTCAATAAACCCAATGCATTACAATGGGGTAAATCTGTACCAACGAGGCAAACAGACACAATGAATACCTATTCCCGGACTGAAATGTCGATACAATTAATTATAAATTATTATGTGCAATAAAATTAATGAGCCGTTGATTTTGAATATGGGACAAGTCCATTTTGTATATTGTATATACAATAATAGTTTAATGAACATTTACATATGGTGCAGTGTAAAAGCACAGCTATAAATCCGATAAAATACACTTAATTAAACCAGAAGACTGTTTCACATTAATCAGTGTGTTGCGTGTGTTCATTAAACCCGCATTTAACATATCATTAGCATCTACTAATAAATCTCGTCGTTTTTTATTAAACGAATTACCATATTAATTTTGTTTAATTTCATGAATAAATTCATAAATAAAAAAGCATTAAAAAATAATACTAAATTCAATAAATGCTACAATTTTATCGTAATATTGTGCGAGATTATTACGTCCGTATTTATATTTGCAACTTCCTACTAAAATATATGTCTTTATTTATGATTTTATTATGGAACAAATCTATATATGTTGTTGCAATTTCTTTTTTTTAGATTAAATCATCCGCGAATACATTTTTATATGCATTTAGAAAGTCTATCTGTAAACATCCTGTATATGAATACAGAGGAAGCAGAAGGTGAAATGGGAAATTGACAGGAAATTATCGTTTTAAAAGAGAAAATAGAGAAAAACATGCGACGACGCGTCTCTTGATTGAAAGTTTCGTATCTCACCTTTTTTACTTTATGCGAGCGCTTTAAAATATATTGAAAACCACTGACATTCAACACTTAAGTATTTGTAAGCAATATAGTAATAAATTTATTCTCTAAAACAGTGGTTCTTAACCTTTTCAAAATCACGATGCACTTTTGATCATGGGAAAAAGTGGCGGTGCACCAGAATTAAGAAGTCGAAAATAACATGTGGACATAATTGTTATTACATATTTTATAAAAATAATAGTTACATACAAAATTACATAAAATTTTTTTACATCTTTTTTTAAATTAAATTATATAAAAAAGTTTAGTATTGAAAATAAATTTAGGTAGTTAATTTTGCCCTAGAACCAATTTTTCATTACGTGTTTTATTAAAAATATTTGTATTCATATTTAAAGGTGCTCTTTGGGCGGCAAATCTAAGTGGTGCATTTTCTCCCCTTTGTTTACCCAAAATGACGTTCCTGCTTAACATAATGGATTTATACGATCAATCAAAAATTAATTAATGTGATACCTGAGCTTGTTGGCTTTTGCAGATATCAGAAATATTACGTCGAATATTTTATGTAGTTACCCTGAATTCTTTTCTGTCTTTCTCGTTTTTTAGTTTTCACATTAGTTGTTGTTGAGAAACCAAGCTCACACAAATATGATGTTGAAAACTGTAACAAAATTTTAAGTGCCTTCATGTAAAGAAGTGAATATTCCTTTTGGACAGTAATCCAAAAATTCTTCATAGTTATTTCGGAAAATTTAATTTTTAGAGTACGATCAGTCGACAATGAGACTAATTTGATGATTTTGTATCCGGTCATAATTTTCTATATTTAAGAATGGAAAATAATGTGCAATTTTTTCTATCAATAAAGTTAAATGTTCTATTATTGCGGAAATAACTCCCTTGGGAATGTTTTCGTTAAGTGAAGGAAACATATCTACTTTTTTTCTATTATTCGATTTTTCGAAAGAGTTATTTTTTTCCGAAATCCTGTCAATTTGTCAATGGATGTCATGAATTTTTCGTTTTTTCCTTGAATGCTTGTGTTAACGTTATTTAAGTAATTAAAAATATCTGCTAAATATGTCACTTTAGCATACCAATCATTATTCTGAAGACATTTTACAAAATCATCCATACCTTCATTTCGAAAAAAGATTAACAATTCATTCTTAAGTTATATGAATCGGCATAAAACTTTACCCTTAGATAACCACCTGACTTTAGTGTGAAAAAGCAAACACTCGTACATAGCTTCCATAGAAATGCAAAGTTTTTTAAACACGAGTGTTTTTAAAGGTCTTGATTTTATGAAATTCACTATATTTACAACTTGATTTAGTACAGGTTTTAGTGTTGCTAAAAATATTTTCGAAACTAAAGATTCTCTATGTAAAAAACAGTGCGTAAATATAATATTAGGTTTTCTTGTCTTTGCAAGGGTTACAAATCCTTTAAATGAGCCTACCATTTAAGGAGCACCATCCATACAAATTCCTACACATAACTTTTATGATATTTTAAATTGTTCTAAATATGAATAAATAAGATCAAAAACATCTTGTCCTGTCGTATGCTCGGTAAGTTCTTTGCAGCATAGATATTGATTCACTATTTTGTTTTCATTTATGAAGCGAACGAATCCTAGTATTTGTGCCTTACCGCTAATGTCAGTAGATTCGTCGACTCGTAAAACAAAATATCGCTTGGAAAGTTTATCGTTAACTGTTTTCTCAGTATCATCCGACATATTTAAATATTTTTTTTATTGTATCGTTTGAAAGAGAAATTTTCATAATTTCCTTTTTGCTTCATCATCAAACATAATTTTTCCTATTTTACAATATGCAGGTAAAATTAGAGACTCTGCTATAGTATGTGGTTTTAATTGTACAGCAATCAATTCAGCAATCTTGTATGACGCCAGTTGTGCCTTATCGGAAATTTTAACAGTTTTTTAAAAATATTTCGCTTGTTTATTTTGCATGCTTAACAATCTTTTGAAGTAATCTTTACTTTTTGATGCAAGATCGGCGTGCTTCGTAGTGAAGTGGCGATTTAACTTGTCAGTATACATCGCGCTATTGGACAGTTTTTCTCCACATACAACACATAGTGGAATGTGATATCCTTCCTCATTGATGCTAGTAAAACTGAAACGTAAATATTCTTCAGAATACTGTTCATTATTTTTATTTATTTTATTGGATATATTTTCTTTTGTATGAGACGTATGATGTCTAGTAACATCTTCACTACTTCTTCCACCTGTACTCCCAGTGTCAATAATATTTTGGTCTGATTCACAATTTCGTTTGGTAATAAATTTATCCATTGTGGGGTATCACGACTATAATAAATTATAAATTGATTGAATCATTAAGATTTTACTATTTTGCGGAATTTTTGTTTTTACCAATTTTCTCGCGGTGCACTTGCAATAAGCTCGCGGTGCACCGGTTAAGAACCACTGCTCTAAAATATAGTTTCATATCGTAAATTTTTTTAATTAAAAAAAAGATAATGGTGAGTTGTGCAAAGCCTTTATTGATATTCAATGCTTGTTTCTCTCTTAATGGAAATAAATGATTTTTTACTGATTTTTTGCTACGAGCGATGGAATATAATAACGTCTACTCAATAAAGCACTGTTTTAAGTGTCGCTAAGGGGTGGTATCGAAAATACGATAATGCTCAGTGATATTTTTTTCATTTCTAAATAATAATTTTGAAATTACAAGTTTGCTTACGGGTCAAGACCCGTGTTCCGTCAGAATCCAAACAAAAAGTATCTCAACATCCACCCTCTACGGGGGAGGATGTTGGGAAAACGACCCTCCGTGACAAATTGAGTCCGCGCCGAGCGGCGCAGCGGTTAATAGTAGCTTTTTATTGTATTTACGGTGTTAACAGCTTCGACGACATAGGGGGTGAACAACATTGGCCGCGGAACGACCGCCCTGCGGCACTTTTTAATAAGTGCATGACCACATTTTTTCCAACGACCCTGCCTAATGGAGTGTTGGAGGGATATGTGGTTTTCGGTAGCGTGTGTGCCCTATAACGATACTATTTATATATAAAAAAGTACTTGATACATACATTTGAGCAGGGGTAGCTATTCGTGTCAAATAAATAATTTTAATATATTTATAACTGAAGATTCAACTAGATAGCTCTTAGGATTTTATTAAACGATATAGAAGCAGAAAAAATCTGGTTTATCAAAGCATGTACATCATACCACAACAATTGTTTTAGCTCCTATCGCTAAAATATCGTGAAAAAACTAGATTGATAAATAAAATACGAGTAGCGCTTCGAGCGCTGACGTCCATGTCGCAACGGTGAAGAAAAAAGGACGCAATTGCGACATTATTGGTGATAATATTAAAAAAGCTATAGATAATTTAAATATAATATAAACACGGTTAAAAAATAATGTATTTTAACTAAATAATTATAAAAATATGTTAGATAATAATATAAAAATAATTAAACAGTAATTAACAGTAAATAATTTTATTTTAAATACAAAATTAATTTGTATAATAATTACATATAAAAAAATAGGTAATATACCTATTTTTCTACTAATTTTATTAAATATATATAATTTATTTCTTAATGCACAAAGGTGTTTTTTTTTTTATTCCATTTCAGAAACGCGTTATAATTTTATTTTTGCTTATACTTAATGATCCTTAAATTGTCTCTATTTCTAGTATTAAATCTATGTACATCTTTATTTCTTATTAAATTACTCAGATAACATATTATTTTCGAACTTATATTATATATAAATACTAAAAACATCTTGAACAATTAACCATTTCAATCTAATAAATATATTTTTATTTACAACTACTATCATTGCCCTATTTCGTGATTTTTGCAACATTTATTTATCTAATTGATTTAACATGTTGTCGCACAATAAGTAAAATGGAGTAAAATAATACTACAGTCTTTAAAATACCATTTAACTGTTTATATATATTTTTAAAAACCATTTACAATTAAATGTGATAAATGTGTTTGTGCAATTAGAGTTATTTTTATTTTTATGTTGTATATATGTGTATATACATATATATGTATATTTATAAGAGCTTCAGATCTTCTCCTTGACAATTAGTTAAAGAGTGAGACTTTTCAGTAGAATAAAGGAAAAAAGAATATACAAGAACAACCTTAAACTTTAGAATTCAATCTTGTTCACCTGCGGTGGAGGCAGAAGAGTGTCACATAACTAGACGAGGAGTTCAACGAGTTCAGGGGCGACTCGTGTTTTTTTACAGGGTGGTCCAAAAGTAAAAAAATACATTACAATAACTTTAAGACAAGATGCCAGTCGTAACAAAGTGAACCACCAAGGTTGGCAGAGATATCAAGTAGGCAATGAATGGCTTATAAATTATAACCAGTATTTCAGAAACACTACAAAAAATACAACAATGGCTATCCATTATTAAAATTAGTATTATTTGCTTCAATTACATATTTTTTTATCAACGTAATAATTTTTTTGCAATAATTAGTGATGTATATACCGAAATAAATATCGTAATTCTTAAATTTAAGTTTTAAGTACTATTTTTGTCAAATCTGTGTTTGTGCGTATTTTGACTCCATTAAAAAATTGGGCTCAATAATTTGCATTATATGAATTTCGTAAAATAAAAATCAGCAACTACAGCTACTAAAAACATTTGTATATTAGATATCCGTGAATGTCAAGGAGGATTTGAAAAAATTCTAACGAGATATTACGATATCTCGGATGTGAGAGATCTGCAAAAATAGAAAGAAATATTTTTAAGCTATTCAATAGTCTAATTCAACAGTGCATAAATGTCATATAATTATCTTTGTATTAATAATCAAGCTTTTTTAATAATAGCTATAGTTTATTATACGTAATATGTTATACATATGATTCATGAAAAAAAATGATACCCATACAATCGAATGTTTGGATTTATTTATTTTATTTTTATTTTATTAATTTATTTAGCTTAATAGCTAATCTTTACATCTAACAAATTTAGTAAGCATATATAAAAATATATAAAAAATACATAACAGAAAGAAAAAATAAAAATATACAATAATAAAGTCTTAATATTATAATTTATTTCTATATGTACGAAGGTGTTTTTTTATTCCATTTATAAAACCCGTTATATTTTTGCTGTTTCGGGTTTCTCTTGGAAGACTATTATATAAATTAAAACCTCCGTACATAATTCCCCTAGCCGTACTCGTTTTCTTATACTTAATTATCTTTAAATTTTCTCTATTTCTAATATTATATTTATGTACATCTTTATTTCTTATTAAATACTTATTAAAATATTCTGGTAACATATTATTTTCGAACTTATATATAAATACTAAAACATTCATACTCAATATTTCTTGAACATTCAACCATTCTAATCTATCAATCATACTTTTACAATTAGTTAATCTGTTTTTATTTAAGATTACTCTCATTGCCCTATTTTGTAATTTTTGCAACATTTGTTTGTCTAATTTATTTAACATATTTAATAGTGTTGCACAATAATTAAAATGGGGCAATATTATACTATTGTAAATTATTTTTTTTGTATTTATACTTAATATATTTCTTAATCTAGATAATAAACCTATTTTTCTACTAATTTTTTTTAATATGTAATTACAATGTTCTTTAAAATTTAATTTTGTATCAACAATTACTCCTAAATATTTTATATTATCCACTATTTCTATACTAGAGTTATTTATTACTATTTTGGTACTATTATCTAACACATTTTTATAATTAATAAACATACATTTAGTTTTATTCTCATTTAATTTAAGTACATTATTCTTTAACCATATTTCTAATATACTTAATTCATTATTTAAATTATTTACAATTTCTTTAATGTTATCACCTATGCAATACATTAATGTGTCATCCGCAAATAGATGAATTTTACATTTTTTCACGTTATTAACTATATCATTAATATACAAAACAAATAACAATGGTCCCAATTTAGACCCTTGTGGTACTCCATAAGACACTAATTTCTTTTCAGAATATACATTATTTATTTTAACATTTTGTTTTCTTTTATATAAGTAATTATTAAACCATCTTAAAACTATATCACTTATACCTATACTCTCCAATTTCTTTAACATTATTTTTCTGTCTATAACATTGAATTACCATATCTAGTATTAAATCAATATGAAATTCAAATAGTGTAGCTTTTTCTAGAACTAGAATTCATAACATTGCTTCGTAGACAAAGCGAAAATCTCATTCCAGTGTATGAACTCTTATAAAATATGAAGCTGTCATACTAATGTTAACCTAATTTTACAATTGTAGTGTAGAAGAAGGCGAAAGGAAAAATCTAGAAGTAATTTTGCATTACATCAGAATAAAGGCAAGTGTGGCACAACAAATGGAAATATATAATACAGATTAAAAATATGATAACATTGAACGTCTTTATTTTATGATGGAAGAGAGAGGAGCGATAAGTATTTATATATAAATTGCTAATATGCTTAATTAAAAAATATAGACAATCAAAAAAATAGTAATAACATCTATCATGAGGTTTCTTAGCGAATTTACCAATTATATTCAACAGCTCATGTGCGAGAATCAGACAGATTTTTTACCAGTAATGAGAGAAAAATCAAGAATTTCTTGCAATGCTCATAACAAATCAGTTTATGTAGTGCTAATGTATAAAAATACTGTCCTAATTATAAAAAAAGCGATTTACATTTTTATACATACATATTATAATTTTAAAACCCTTATATATTATGTATACAGAAATAAAATTTGATTGAAAAATGAGTAAATGTGTGGGCTTAATTTTTATTTATAAAAATGTTTTTCTTAATTTTTATGATACAAGAGTTTGAATAAAATATAAGCTGCTTTGTCTCAGTATTGAAAGGCAACGATCTGATTAAAAATAATATTTTAGATGAAAAAGAAGTACCATGACAATAATTATCGATAAAAAGTGCAATATAATATTACTTAGGTATACAATGTTCTATAGAAATACTGTTTTAGAAACATTTTCTTATTTAATTAAATTTTCGATTTATAATAAGTTTGAGTTTACGTTATTTCAAATAAAAAAAATAAGCTAATTAGAGTAACTGTAACTTTCTATTCATATGATGTTTGAACCTGTAACTATTAATTTTCTAAGCATTTGCCTATATCATATACCATTTGTTATTTAATGTTCGAATTACTAATTTAATAGTATTTACCTTTACCATGAAAATGTTTAATAACTGTATGGTAAAAGTCAATTATTTAATTGATAGAACAATAATTTCAATTAAAAGTTTAATTAAAATATACAAAAGGTTGAATTAAAGCAGAGGTTTTATGTATGATTGCCAGTTGTAATTTGTTGGGAAGCTTCACAGTATCGTAGATATTATATTAATTGAATGCATAACAAATATTATGCAATGAACTGATATAATATTCATATTTACGAAGTTATTACTTAACTAATATAATTGCATTCCAAGTGAACTATGAAACTGTTTGAATATTATATAAATATCAACATATAGTAAAATTATAGTATGATTACTATAATTAAAATATTCGGATGAACAATTCTATTATTAATTAGAGATAATCAAAACTACAATTTCACATCAAAAATAATAAACACTAAAACTATGGTTTTTACACAGCAGAAAATAATATAATACATAGAGTACTCCATTGAAATAATCCAAATATTTCGATAAAAAACGATAGTTATGAGGTATATATATGAAGTAACAAAAAATTTACGCACCTCAAGAAATTGACATAAAAGCGTTATAATAATCATAAGCAATATTAAAATTTTAAATTGTTTCTAATGAAAGACTAACAATAATTATTCATGGATTGCATGACGCAGCTATAATCAGATTTTCTAGCAGTTCAACTAAGTTGCCTACCCAAGCAAAGTTCAAGTGGCCAAAGACATGCCCTGAATTGGTCAGATTTTATGCGGGATTAGCTCTACATAAACCGCAATCCGGATTTGGAATTACGCCACCATGCGAAAGTTTGCTTCAGGTTAATTCCATTTCTATATAATAAATACGTATAATATTATTTAATATATACAGTTTGAAAAGCGATGGTTATATACAATAGTATTTCTTGATATCGCTAGGTTGCAGTCTAAAAATATCTATGTTTGAGTTTTAGAGTAGCAACACGTCTCCCGCAGAAGCTTAATTAAACATCACGTCAAATATATTAATTTATAATAATCATATTACACATCTTATATAAAGTTTTTTTGGTATTAATCTGAAAAGAGTCAATCTAATTTTATCTTTAAACTAGATATTATTAAAATAATTTAACTGAACGTACTAATTTACAAAACGATGTAATCTTGGGAATGTAAAATTCATACAGTAATTGTCAATATTAATACAAAATATTTTTTCACGCGTGTTCAGTGAATTGATAATATATATTAAAATTGGGATTTATATCTTTAAAACAAGTCCTAATAGTGATATGATGACATTAAAATCTATTTGCTATTCAGATTAAAATAATTTTCATTGCAGCAATATATTGGTTTTGAAATATGGAAATCATTTAGAGAAGAAATTGATAGATATAGTTTTACATTAAAGTGAATTTTGCAATCAATCATTTATAATATGAAAAAAATAAAATAAAATAGGTCTAATATGTGACCAAATTAAATCAGATAAAATACAATTCAATTCATCATAAAAAAAATTTAAGAAGCCAAATAAGATTGGATGAATAAAAAATGCAAAAAAAAAATAGAAAAACGAATATAATTTACTTAAAAAATAATAACAGAAACATTAAATTAAAAGAAAAAAATACTTAGCTTTAATAAAAAAAATGGAATAAAAAATAAAATTATTATTTGGAGTCTGAGGTACACTATGCCATAAAAAATAAAAAAACATAATAGGTCAACCGGACCTGATTCGATACAAGTAGAGAAAATCAACTTATACATCTTTCAAAGACAGTACTCCAGGGACATTAAGAAATAAAAATCTTCGGCGAGAGAAAAAACAATATTTGTTATGCTGATGACATGGCAATATTAGCTGAGACCGTTAACGACCTTCGAAAATCCCTGGATAGTGTTAATAAAAAATGTTTAATAAAGGCAAACGAATAAAGATTATTAAAATATAATTTATAGTTATAATTAAGCTCTCCCTGGGGCAAGTAAGCTTATTATTAAACGGAGATAAAATTGAGAGGGTAAAGCTTAAATATTTCTACGTAAAGATTAAAGTCCGCATCTAAATTACTAAAAACATTTTTTTAATATAAAGCTGGTCTCGCAATATTTTAGTGTTGTGTCTGGCAAATGCAATACCTGATCTTTAAAATTTATTACAACAAATAGATTGGCCATAGTGAGACAACGACAATAGTTTTATTTTATAAGGCTACCCGAAAAAAATACTATTGGGTACGAATATTACGGTTCAATTGGTCTTCTTAAGCTTCTGCAATGCCTGTACTACACTCTCTGGAAGTTGTCCGAACCGAAGTTACAACTGAAGTCGGCCGAGACCTACGACTTTGAGTAAGCGACCACACTGTCGCAAATTTCATATGCCGTCCAGACGGCGGCTTCTGTCACGTACAGCTGGCATATTTGTGCCAAATAATCGCAATTTTAAAATTGTCATATTATTAAAATTACGCTACTGATAATTATAAAAGTTTGTGTGGGCACTCACCAATACAATATCAGTGAAAATTTTTTTTTGCTTTCCCAAAATTCCATAAAGCATAAAAATGATACTTCAGAATACGAACACCACATCTGTGACTATCCTAGAATTTGTCGCCATCGATTCTAAATAAAAATTCGTTATGGTGTGACACTTATATAAGCCGATCTAGGAAAATACATAAGGATATTCGAAACAATTTTTTTTAACAAATTCAAGTACCACTAATTATTTAATTTTGTATGAAAAAATATATAATAACGACATATGTTAGAAGAATATACTATCAAAAGTATAATTAATCCCTTTTGGTGCCCCAAAATATTCAAAGATGTCAGTAAGTCTGTTGAATAAGCATGTGGAATTATAACTTGACTACTTGACCACGATGCAGCGCTCGACATGCGTGTTGACTACGCGCATACTGAAATTGAACCGAGTTACTCGTTCTATCTCAGTTTGCAAAACACCATATCATTATCTCTCTCACTCTCGTCACTTAACACGCGAGAGAGCGAAAGAGGAAGAAGTATCTCACGACTCGCGCTCGAAAGAGCAGCTCCGACTTCGGTCCGTTTACCGATAATGTTCGGAAGCGCTCGAAGCTGGCCAAGTCGACTGAATTACCCCCACTTTACCTCCCGTTCTCGGTAACCTCGGACAACTTCCGAGAGATTTTAGAGCGGGCAGAACCGAACTCGACCGAAGTAACCCCAAAGTAACCTTGTCCAACTTTTAGAGAGTGTAGTGCAGGCATAAGAGAACATATGATAGATTTGCCGCTTTACAAATAAACGCTAGAGAGAAATCGTCCTATCAATTACGAGGCAAAGTGACTAAAACCGACATTCAAAAACCATAATCATAAACAATAAGTTTACTAAGACCTTGTTATGACCTTGAACCAAACATAAACAGTAACTAAAACAGACTTATATAAACCATAAACATTAATGCTATTAATTTATAAATTAAAGCATTGTTTTGCTAAGCAAATCATAATATTGTAATGGATGTTTTGTAACATTCGCAAAAGATCCACATTGGTTTCGTTTTAATAGAGACACACGGAAGGAACTATCATGCTTTGTTGAAAAAAGCGTAGATTAGAGGCAAAGTTTACGTACCGCCTAATTAATTTAAAAGTCATTTTCAAAGCTTCTGTGATAGAACGTATAAGAACCTTTGTTATTGCTTACTTATAGACAGATATCAGCTTTTTTTAAAATATATATTCAGAGAATTGTTAATGAAACAGTAAAAGTAACTTAAATACATTATTCAAGAGCCATAGTCTTTAAAAAAAAAAAACCAATAGAACCAATTAATACAATTATTGATTCTCTTCCGTTTTGATCCATATAAATATTTGATAAGTAACTAGGAGTATTTGTGATATTTCTTCAACGGTATTGTATACATTTTGCTAAATTGATTCGCTAATTTATAATAAAAACTAATATGAAGGCAAAACATTATTTAATTATTATTGCAATAAAAGTCATTACTAATTTGAAAACAATGGTGCACAATTGGATTAGAGCTTATTACCCTTCAAATGGTGAACAATGGCTTTAACATTTTTCTATTGTGCATCTAAATCCCGATTGAATGAATTTACAAGCATCTTTTTATAAATTTCATCTACTACCTGGAATTGATTATTTTTCCATTGTAGTCGTAAGAAAGTAAATTTTCCTTCACGCGACCGTACATGTACAATGTAATCTCATAAATCCCATCCTAAAGATAGGATATATGAGAAAATATGTATATTAAAACTTATACAGCATCTTTATATTAAATTGCATGCAATTTAATATTCCCATAAAATACTTTTCATAAAGATTGTTGTTTTCAAATTTATAATTTCAGAGCTAAATCGTATTATGATCACAGTTCTAAAGCTTCCGAAAAATAATATCAAAGTTTGAGTTAAACAACTTTTATAATGAAATAAAATTTATATTATAACATAAGGTATATTTATAACGAATAACACACATTTCAATTACAGTCGAATAACCAAAAGCGACTAATAAAAAAATCCAAGCATTCTTTACGTCAACCTATATAATTTTCTAATTTCGTCACACCGTCGAATGGCGACATAAAACAAACAAATTATCCAATCTATGGTATATTCTCTTCACAACAACATACAACACATTTCCTCCTTTTTGACACAATTGTAAGATAACTCGATTTATATATTTGATTATATATAGAATTTCGCGATTTTTATTTTATACGCCTTAGATGATTTAACATGATTTAAAAAAAAAATCGCGGTCGCTATAATAAGATTTTTCAATTTATAATAACAAATATTAGGCTTTCTAAATTTAACCTTTGCTAACACAACGGTATTTAAAATAATATGTAAAATTACTTTTTTTAAATATTTTGCCAAATATACACTTTGTATTTTTATGTTTAATTATATTGCAATATGTTACGCATTTGAAGCTAAGAAATGCGGAAAAAATGTAGCATATGCGACAGAGTTCACAATATATTATACAAAAAATTATAGGTTAATAAATTGTATCTAACCTCACAAAAAATAACATTTAAAATCAGCGCATGGCTTAATATAATAATATTAGGAAAATAGTATTAAGTACAAGCACAAAAAAATATTCATAAATACATCTATAAAAAATTGAAATACGTCTTAGCAAATACTAATGACATACATAGATTATTTATATGTACATCACTACTGGTATTAAAAATGAAAGATCAGTACTTAGAATATGAATAAAAGGAATAGAACTTTAGAATACAATTTATTTTAATATTAAGCAAATTAAAGAGACCTAATATTTATTTTGCTTACTGTTAATTAACAACGTTTTTAATGCTAGTTTTTTCACATGAGAAAAATATTTAGTAAACTAGTCTTTATAATTGAAATATCCTCCTAACGGTTATGCTATGGAATAATAAAATATATTTAAGCTCATATAAAATACTTACCAGGAAAGCTGCTTAACAATTTTATAGGAAATTTATGTTTTACTCTCAGGCAATACTTTAAAAAAATACTCGAGCTTCGATATTTTTTTGGGAATATTTCATACTTCCTACTATTTATAATTAAAATAATAATATTTATGTATTTTTATAATTTGTTTAATAACTAATAGTTATATTTAATTTTTTCAGTAATATGAAATTAATTTTTTCACAATTTAAACATTGCTGATAAGATTGTCAATTTTTACTGAATTTCAAAAATAATATCGAATCTCTAAAGCTCACATAATTAAAAATAATTAATACTAGTGATATTAAACTTTGTAAAAATAAGTCATCAAAAATCCAGCTTGTAAATCACGATGATCCTCATCGATGATGCGACAATAAATTAAAAAAACTAACAATAAGTAATTTAATTTACTTTGTTCTAAAAACATTAAATATTTCCGCGAGAGAAATTGGCTGATAATATCGTAAAAGTAGTGTTAAAGCAGGGGCGCCCAACCGTCGAAGCGAACCAGTCGCAGACTGCGCTCCGGCCACTTGTTGACCGTCACCGGAAACTGACGAAACTCAGTTTTCAGATCCGCGAAGACGTCCGCACATGCCGGGCCGGCGGACTCCACTGGCGTTTGCTGCGCCGACCGCCGCACTCGTAACCACCCTCCCTGCCTACCTTGCCTATACTATAACACCACGCACATCTCTCTCGAAATGCAGACGGCTAAGGGCCGCACTGTCAGGTTTTTAGGGAAAGAGGGAAGGGTGAATAACCGGCAGATGACTGAAAAATCACGATTACTGTGAAAAATCGGGATGAAACGTTAATCAAGAATTTTCATTCGCAATTATCTAAATCGCACACTCTGAACTTTGTACTGTGAGCGAGAACGATCAAAATTCTCATCAGATCGGAAGGGTTTTGGCGACACACGATATCCAACTAATTTTTCAATCAAAAAACAAAATTGATTTAGAGGATCAGATAAAAAAATGTATCCCAAGGAGTGTGTCAAATCTCGTGTGCGGATTGCGATAAAGTTGATATATGACGGTCGAATAGATACATCTCACACCGATAGGCATAACATAAAAATGCGTCAAAAAATTTAACGGTAACTTTGCTTGAGTTAAATTTTAGCAGTTGAAATATAAATCCACAAGAAAATGTCAAAGAACAACGATTTCAAAGTCTTGGCTGCAAGTTTTATAGCCTTAACCAGTGACAAAACTTCTCAAAATTATCACCGACCAAATAACCACATCACATTTACGCGGACACAAATAACACAGCTCGTGCCAATGGATAATTGATAAATGTCATTCATCAAGCACATCAATATATGATAAGGTCAAGCACGAGAGTGGCAGTTGCTGAAATTTCGTGACCATAGCAGAAATATCACTGCCGAAATATCAAATAAAGCTAAAATAAGTCACGGGTATTGAATCCAATAGCCGCGATTTATTTTTTATAATTATTATTTAAATATATATTATATACATATATATATTTATTATAAATAACCATAATTAATATTCATAAAATAGATATAGCTATTTAGTTAATTGTTTATGATTAACTTTAAATGTAATATTAATAATGTTTTTTTCATCTCAAACTCGGACGAGTGATAATTAATAAAAGCTGATCTTTTCCGATTTTCACCTATCAATATCAATTAATTCTTTGTTCCTATGGCTTATTTTTTTTATTATTATATTATTGACAATACAGTGATATTAAC
Source organism: Plectrocnemia conspersa (assembly GCF_051122295.1). Classification (NCBI taxonomy): domain Eukaryota; kingdom Metazoa; phylum Arthropoda; class Insecta; order Trichoptera; family Polycentropodidae; genus Plectrocnemia; species Plectrocnemia conspersa. The sequence continues at coordinate 809,884 of NW_028277170.1, read as the reverse complement.
TAGCAGAACTAGCACAGAATAGAACGGGAGCCATTATAATTTTAATCAAAACTAGTAGGCAACCTTTGACTACACCTCTCATGAGTCAACAGAGTAATTTATTTAAGTAAGAGAGCGAGCGTTAAATACTTGAACTCTAAACTTAAATTTATTAATAATATAACTAAATTAAGATTTTAAGGGCTTGCCGGTTGACATCAAATATAAAAAGAGCTTTAAATTATTTTTCCACAGTAAAGCTTTAATTTTTTATTTTATTTGATATATTAATAAATATATATGTACTTGAAAATAATTTTATAATAGCCAGTACATTATAAATATTTATCGGGATTTCTGAACTAAAAATTTCTTAAATAAAAATTTATATTACTACTAAGCCCTTAAATCGTTTATTGTACTATTTTATAGTACATAACATTTTTTGCTGATTATTCATAAAAAAACAAATAAAAATAAATAGCAAATGCCAGTAATTAACAATGTTATTATTACCTACTCATGCTCATCAACACTTCAACTTCAATTGGGGTTGGAATTAACCCCCTTACTCACATTACACAGTTTATTTGAAAAGCTTTGCAAATAATAATATTTATTACCTATCATACGAATATGTATATTTTATAAGTAATTCGATAAAAATGCTCCTATTTCGAAAGCTTTTCTGTGGCCATTTCCATAGCGACAATTTCAATGCATGAAACTCGACTTCCTAGCTGTGTCGTATTCGATTCAATCTTTATATTTTAGAGAAAATTTAAAACGATGCAGCAAAACGTCGCATAGGGTTTTGTGCTTTATCTAAGATGTATACGTTTTCGTACAAAATATCTGTAAATACATGTATATATATATATATATATCAAATTTTTACCGGGATATTCGTCTAGATCACACGGACGAATTCGTCCGAAGATGGCTGGTGTGATCCAGTCGAAATATCATGGTAAAAAAACGATACGCAAACAACCCGATAACGCTTCAAAATATAATATATACATACACTTGCATAGAAACTTACATTGTATGATGTATACACGAATCTTATTAAGATAACTTATATCTGTTTATTTAAAAATAAATGGTTTTTATAATAAAGTGAGTATATTTATTTTCCTAGAAAGTTCGTAACATCTTACAAATAAAAAAAAATATTAATTAAATTGTACCTGTTTCTATTTTTAATGCAAATCTTAAAACTTTATTAGAACTTGAAGATAGTAATTGAAAATGCATTGCAAAATAATTTTCAACTTCATATATCTCTTGTTCAATCATTACGATTTTTTGGCCAAATTCAATTAGACCATTTTGCCAAATCTTTAAAATTTATAACTTAATAGCTTAAAAAGAATTTAATAATATAATATAATAAAGATTTTTGCAGAATTCTGTACAACGTAACTAATACTAATTGAAAGAAGGAAAAAATGTTAGCTAGCGTTTTTTTTTACAATATATGCATTAAAAAACTACAATCACACAGAAACACACGTCATTAGAAAAAAAAAATTCTTTGTAGTATGTATTTAATTGCATTTTTATATAACTTTGTCTTCAAAACTAGTATTTTCTATACATTTAGATTTTTTAAAGGGTAATTTATAAAAAAATATGACTTAAAGAATTTTGTTGAAAGCTTTCAAAAAAGTGTTGGCACAGAAAATAGCAACATAAAATTATTTTGGAGAATAAAAAAAGCTACTTTGAATGCCTTTATTTTATTATTGAAGATAAACAAACGTAGCCGATGACATTTATTTATACAAAAAATTGTAATAGATTTAATAAAAAAATATGAACAGTCATAAAGCAGTGATAGAAACAATCAAAAAGCTTTAAACTTTTCAGCAAATTTTACAATTATATAATTAACAGCACAAAGAACAAGACCATAAACTTTTCACCATTAAGAAGAGAAAATCAAAAATTCGTTGCAGTGATTATAAAAAATCAGTTTATACAGTGCTAATGTATAAAAAGCTGTCCTGTTTGTAATAATAAAAAAACTTAGAGAGCGAATAATGTTTATATAAATACGTATTTGAACAGTCTTTATTTTATAATGTTTTAATTACAGAAAAAAAATGTTGCTATGAAATTTGTTTTGACAATTAGTAACTGTGTGGTTTTAAATTTATTTTTATTAATTTTTTTTATATGTAAGCTACTTTGTCTCAGTTAGTGTTGAATGATAATATTTTAATGATGTTCATCTAAATAAAATTTATATTAGATAAAAAAGCATTTAAATGCTATTTATAAATATATTTATCAAGTATACAAAGTTTTATATACTTGAAATATAAGACTCTAGGGCAGTGGTTCTTAACCTTTTCAAAGTGGCGGTGCACCAGAATTAAGAGGTCAAAAAAAATATGTGGACATAATTTTTATTACATATTTAAAAAAAATAATAGTTACATACAAATTTTTTACATATTTTTTTAAATTAAATTATATAAAAAGTTTAGTATTGAAAATAAATTTAGGTAGTTAATTTTGCCCTAGAACCAATTTTTAATTAAGTGTTTTATTAAAAATATTTGTATTCATATTTAAAGGTGCTCTTTGGGCGGCAAATCTAAGTGGTGCATTTTCCTCCCTTTGTTTACCCAAAATGACATTCCTGCTTAACATAATAAAATTTATACGATCAATCAAAAATTAATTAATGTGATACCTGAGCTTGTTGGCTTTTGCAGATATCAGAAATATTACGTCGAATATTTTATGTAGTTACCATGAATTCTTCGTTTAAATTTTTTTCTCTCTTTCTCGTTTTTTAGTTTTCATATTAGTTGTTGCTGAGAAACCAAGCTCACACAAATATAATGTTGAAAACTGTAACAAAATTTTCAGTGCCTTCATGTTAAGAACTGAATATTCCTCTTGGACAGTAATCCAAAAATTCTTCATAGTTATTTCGGAAAATTTAATTTTAGAGTACGATCAGTCGACAATTAGACTAATTTGATGATTTCGTATCCGGTCATAATTTTCTATATTTAAGAATGGAAAATAATGTGCAATTTTTCTTCCAATAAAGTTAAATGGTCTATTATTACGGAAATAACTCCCTTGGGAATGTTTTCGTTAACTGAAGAAAACATATCTACTTTTTTTTTCTATTATTGGATTTTTCAAAAGAGTTATTTTTTTCCGAAATCCTGTCAATTTGTCAATGGATGTCATGAATTTTTCATTTTTTCCTTGAATGCTTGTGTTAACGTTATTTAAGTAATTAAAAATATCTGCTAAATATGCCACTTTAGCATACCAATCATTATTCTGAAGACATTTTACAAAATCATCCATACCTTCATTTCGAAAAAAGATTAACAATTCATTCTTAATTTCTATGAATCGGCATAAAACTTTACCCTTAGATATCCACCTGACTTCAGTGTGAAAAAGCAAACACTCATACATAACTTCCATAAAAATGCAAAGTTTTTTAAACATGCGTGTTTTTATAGGTCTTGATTTTATGAAATTCACTATATTTACAACTTGATTTAGTACAGGTTTTAGTGTTGCTGGTAATGTTTTCGAAACTAAAGATTCTCTATGTAAAAAACAGTGCGTAAATATAATATTAGGTTTTCTTGTCTTTGCAAGGGTTACAAATCCTTTAAATGAGCCTACCATTGAAGAAGCACCATCCATACAAATTCCTACACATAACTCCCATGATATTTTAAATTGTTCTAAATATGAATAAATAAGATCAAAAACATCTTGTCCTGTCGTATGCTCGGTAAGTTCTTTGCAGCATAGATATTGATTCACTATTTTGTTTTCATTTATGAAACGAACGAATCCTAGTATTTGTGCCTTACCGCTAATGTCAGTAGATTCGTCGACTTGTAAAACAAAATATCGCTTGGAAAGTTTATCGTTAACTGTTTTCTCAGTATCATCCGACATATTTAAATATTTTTTTTATTGTATCGTTTGAAAGAGAAATTTTCATAATTTCCTTTTTGCTTCATCACTAAACATAATTTTTCCTATTTCACAATATGCAGGTAAAATTAGAGACTCTGCTATAGTATGTGGTTTTAATTGTACAGCAATCAATTCAGCAATCTTGTATGACGCCAGTTGTGCCTTATCGGAAATTTTAACAGTTTTTTCAAAATATTTCGCTTGTTTATTTTGCATGCTTAACAATCTTTTGAAGTAATCTTTACTTTTTGATGCAAGATCGGCGTGCTTCGTAGTGAAGTGGCGATTTAACTTGTCAGTATACATCGCGCTATTGGACAGTTTTTCTCCACATACAACACATAGTGGAATGTATTATTCTTCCTCATTGATGCTAGTAAAACTGAAACGTAAATATTCTTCAGAATACTGTCAATTCATTTTTTTGATTTTACTGGATATATTTTCTTTTGTATGAGATGTATGATGTCTAGTAACATCTTCACTACTTTTTCCACTTGTACTCCCAGTGTCATTCATATTTTGGTCTGATTCACAATTTCGTTTGGTAATAAATTTATCCATTGTGGGGTATCACGACTATAATAAATTATAAATTGATTGAAACATTAATATTTTACTATTTTGCGGATTTTTTGTTTTTACCAATTTTCTCGCGGTGCACTTGCAATAAGCTCGCGGTGCACTGGTGCACCGCGGTGCACCGGTTAAGAACCACTGCTCTAGGGTCCTGCTTTTTTATTGTTTGCACGAAAAAAATGTGTTAAAAAATAGTAAAATTTAATATTAATGTCGATCTAAAATGAGTTTGAGTTTGCGTGCTTTTATACAATATAATAAAAAATGTAAGATAGGATAACTGTAACTCAATTGAACCAAAACATCTATTACGTTCCATAAATATAATATTTAACTCTTTAATCTCTTATACGTTTGTGAATAAATATTAAATTTACTGAAAAAATAGTTTCAAACAAAGAACTGAATAAAAAATTATAACCGTGCTAAAATTGAATTATAAATTTAACTGAAATAAATGGTTCTACTGTTTTTATTAAACGCACAAAGGGTCGAATTACAACAAAGGTTTTCAGATTGATTGTAAATAAAAGTCATTTGCAAGTTGTAAATTGCGGAAAGCTTTACAATATCAACGCTTTTTATAAATTGAAAGCATAACAAAAAACATATATCCGAGTGAAACACCGTAATATTTATATTCGTTATTTCAACAAAAAAAATAAGTTAGATTATAATAACTTTCTGGATTATGAAAATATAAAAATTAAATATATTTGTGCTTAAAAAAAATATTAACCCATTGGCGAAGAAAGATGTTTTTTATAAAATTCCTTTATTTATCGGAAGAAGTTATTTCTTCCAGATAGTTTTCTAAAAAAAAATAAAAGCTAACACTTAAATGAGCGCAATTTTATATACATATAAGGCTTATTATTATATCTTATATTTTCTGCAGAAATATAGATACATTTTTAGTGTTTACCAGATTTCGGATGCAATATCATTTTAACTTTTTTCATAAGCTTCAGATGTGGTCCTTATGGGATAGTGCAATAGTGTGCAAACTTTGGGGTCTGTTTTGGGGTCGCAAAATCCATAGAAATTTATTTGTAAAAAATATAAGAATTTTATTTAACAATATTTATAAATACCAGTAAAATGGCAAAATAAAATTATATAATTTAAATTTATATTTATTTCTGTGACGACTGTGGAGACGAACAGGAGAGTCCCAAGTGACGCGACACAGATTGCGTACTTTCTAAGTCTCTTAAGAACTGCCAGACACGACACTCGATCAGTATGACGTGTGATTTATTTTGAAAATTACTCACGGCTTGCAATTTTTAATACAGATTTGAGCATAAAAATTATGAACTATTTCTCATTGCATACCTCACATTGAATTAAAGTATTTTATATTAAAAAGTTCTTATTCTTTGATAAAATGATGTGTTTTACTTAGATAATTCAACTACGGAAAAAAGACGGAACTAGTGTATTTGCACAATTTTAGTTTTAAAACCGTATTAATTCATAAAAAAAATACTGCCATTAGAGTTACATTACATTGATTAATCAAGAGTCTTCTGCTTTTTTGGACTGTTTTAATTTTTAACGAAAACTTCACTTCAAGTGTTAGGGCGAAATTTTCCGAGGGACCTAATTGTTACAATTGGAATCGTTGATCCAGAGGCGGCGCGTGGCTTTCAACGTTTGTTACAAGGTAGCAAAGAGTGTGCTCGCACGTCGGAGATCCATTATTTATAAATCCTTTCTCGGGGGTCTCACGGGGTCTCTACTTAGCATACCAGAATAGAAGCGACCCTGAATCGATCATCTTGGACCAGATGCCGTTAGAAACGCGTTGTTCGTGAGTCACTTTTAAGTACACCATAGTATTTTTTTAAGAAATCATAATTGAATATTCATCCAACTTGCTACCTCGAAATTAATATGCAGAATCAGGAACAGATTTATTCTCCATAAGTATTATTTTTTATAATGCAACTCTTTGTAAATGAATTTATAGATTGATTCAGTATATATGATATACTTGACTGGTGTATTGTGTGTTATTATATATTGACAAATTAAAAAGCTAATATTATTTGTTGAAATAATAGTATGTTATGTTAAGGGTTTATGCGTTCGCTCCAACGCAATATTGTGTCCAATGCTATGCCAAGATTCGGCAACGAATCAATTATTCTATTTGTAAAATTCATATGCTAAGATATATCTCATTTAATTAAATACGCTACAAATGATTCATATAGAATATCACACGTGTATGTATTATTGTTTGATTCTGTCGTATCTGTCTAAAACATACAGCTTCAACAGCAAAGTATACGATTACGGTAAAAGTTTTCTCATTTTTAAATTGAAACCTATGTGCCATACCTTATCAAATATTTGAACGACTCTCAGAAATATTGCTATGTATCTTGCTCTATACTGATATTGAGCAATCATTTTGGATTCAATATTATAATAACGTTGTACGTATTCGAATGCTTCAGTCTAAAACTGATAAATAGTTCTAGTTCCTTTATTTAGATTCATGTAATATAGGCCAGTAAAAATAATTATCTGCCTTAAAAGTTTGTCCATATATACATCTTAAATGACTATATACAAAAAGATGTATTGTAAGTACAAGAAGAATTATTATAGTGAATGCAATACTCGATAGAATAAGATAAAGAATACAAAAGCAATACTAAAACAGAGTAGGGACATTGATCTCTTCCCTTTTTCAGAACTTTTAATTAAGCTAGAAATTATAAACTAGAACTTTTTGTTGATAAGTTCAGCTCGAAAACAGAAACAAATGACCATTTAAAGTCCAAAAAAAAAAACAAATATCATAAAACTCGATATTTTTTGCAAAAAAAATATCGCACCATGAAATCATGCACATGATAAATTCAATGTGAATATTAATATCATAAAAAAATAATAGATCATGGTTTCAGAAGCAATAGTTATAATTTAAGAACCGATTCAAGGGCATTTTTATATACATAATTTTTCATTAAATATAAAAATGAAAAACAAATCACTTACCGCAATACAGTTTAATTGTCGAATATATTTAATGCAATATTTCCACCCACCTGAAACAATAAACATACATAGAATTAAAAATAATTCATATTAGTGAAAAAATAAATTATTAGTATAGTATTTTTTAATTATAAAAAAACAGCTTTTAATATAACATAATTAATATTATTAACAGAATCATTGTATAAAGCAATTATTATTACAGGCAAATACTGAAAATTATGTCCGAATTTATTGTTGCCGGATTAATGCAACCCAAGACTGACTCCAGATATAGATCACCATTTAAGATTAGTAAAAAGCAGCCGCTTCCACTTTTATCGTTTGATTTTAACTTACGTATCATTACGACTATATGACACAAAACGTATCTATATCATAATATCCAATCATTTCACAAATTTAATATGAAATAAAATTAAACGCTCATTTTGTTCCAGTTTTTTTCCGCAAAGATGAGATCATTGGCAATATCATTTAAAACACAAACAATAAGCATAATGTTGCTGTGAATGACAAATCCGATAAACCGTGAACAATACTTGTATTTTATATTACTTTTATAGCTTTACATACCGAATATTTTTCGTATTTGATATGAAAGATTAATATGTAAACCTAGAATTATTTAATCAATACCTTGGTATTGTAATTTTTGTATAATAAATAATGTATTGAGCGTATCTATATATAATTTAATTGCAGAATTACCGTTTTTTCTTGATATGAATTGTTAATATTTTATTTAATTCAGATCATAAACATGAATTAAAAACAATCATATAAATTTAATTTCAGAAGGGTCTATCTATAAAACTGTTTTTTTTTTTTTTACAAAACACGACAGTCTCGCTTTGTTTATATCTTTTATATATGCACGAATCTGCGGTCATTTTTGTGTGCATATGAAGTTGATACACCGAACAAAGCTTTTTTAAACATATGTATTGAAGTGACAGTTTCATTATTGGATCGGATACAAAAGATTTTATGAGGTTGTGACATAGTCATTTAATTTAGATGCTCAGGACAGAACCGCAACCAGTATATGGCATAGCTGCCATTTTACTAGGTTCAAAGCATTTGATTAAAGCCAATCTAGAAAAAGTTAATGGAATCTGGATACTCATACAACAAAGTAGATTTTATTGATAGTGCCGCACGTCTTTAAATAAATTCCCATAACAACATTAAGTGAGTTTTGCGTTATTTTTTATGATATATGAATACACTTTTACTCATATATAAATCATTACCACAATTTTCCTTCCTAAAAGTATGAATTATGGCAACTATAAAGCCTTGAACACCATTCTAATCAGAAATAGTTGACTACCAAGAAAGATTTCTTACAAATTGACCTCTTTCATGTATTCGTAACAATCAATTGACACCCACAGTGATATTGTTGAAACTGTGACCAGAGATTCGTACTACTTACTAATCAAAAAATCAAATGTAAATTTTTTTTCTATATAAACACTTATCTGGTCTGCAAATTTTTATATTAGGTAATCTCAAAATAATGTCGTTTTTTTTTATTTTAGTTTTAATAGTCAGTCGTTTGGCTGTAATTGATCTTATTATATCAAACATTGGCAAACAAATCACGGGATAAAAGAGATCTTACTTTTATAAATAAAAAATCATTTGTGATATATATTTTTTTATCCTTGGCTGTAATGTTATATATATATGACAGTAATTGAGCAATAAACGCTACACAATTATTTTTTGAATTACATAGTATACGGTCCGCCACGACATCGATAATATCGACTAATCATACAAAACTTTTCAATACCTAGATCGAATAAATTTACAGGATAATTCAGTTATAGCATTTTTACGGTTAGTATCAGACTAATCCAATAACTTTAATACATACCTGAAATCCATACTAGTTAGCTACAAATAAATAAATATTTGTCGATGTATATCAGATCACATTACCAATTAGCCCGTTGGCATGTCACCAGCAAAAGCTTACGTGAAATAACAGAGGTCTGCTTTGCCATTAGCCCAATGGTTTTGAATGTTCAATGTAGTGACATATTGCTAGTTGTCAAAAACCGCGAAAAGTCTATGCATAATAAATCAAATGTACTATTATTGTAAGCTATTGTTATCGAAAAGTTGCGGGTTTAAATTTAATTCCTGCCATGAAGATAAAAATAATAATATCAAATATAAGTATTGCATATAAATAAATATAAAACAAATATATATGTTAATTAAAATAAAATAGAACGTTAATATATATTGAACTAACGCTTTTCTTATAATATATTCCAGGATTTAAGCGACTCAATTTTCAAGATTGCTACGTTTTACATAATAAAAACGCAGTTTTTTTGCAGTATCTTCACTACGCACTTATTTTGCATAGTATTGATTTGAATCTTAAAAATGATTAGGTAATTTTATTAAACATTATATATGTACATCTGATACAAATGCGCTTATGTATAATATACACACAATGCTCTGTGAAATATAAAGCTGACAATATCGTTTTAAAAATCGTTAAGTTACTTGATTTCTGATGAAAAAGTTTTTGCTGAACTTTGTCCATAAATAAATTTGTGACAAACTTTATCGAATGCTTTTTGAATGTCAGTGTATACTACGGCAAACTGAATTTTAGTATCAAGGGACTTGGTCGTCGCCTTTATAAACCATAAAAGATTAATGACTGGATGCAAACCATGTTACTTGTCTACTAAAGCCTAATAAGTACAATAGCCTACATGTTTGCATTGATTGCTCAAGAAATGCGATAAAATAATGTAACTTTTTTTAAATAAATCTGTGACAAACATTAAACATTTAAAAAATAAATTTGTGAAATTTTTGTTATAAAAAAATTAAGGCCCTCCAGCTGTAGTTTTGTGGCCAAATAAACCTGCCCCCCACACTAATATTTTTTATGATAATCATAATTTATTTTTAATAAATCTTAACAGCTTAACGACCGGTATTTATTTGCCGAACTTTGCTTGGTGGCCGGGCGATCTCACGGAAAAATGGCAAACAATTATCTTTTTCAGTAAATTCCCTATAACATGTAAACCAATTAAGATATTGTATTCAAATTTAATATGTAGCTTCCTTATGATTTTTCGCATTAAGACCTGTCAAGTACGTCATTTAACCAGTGTTTCTAAACCTGTGGGTCCAATTTGTTTGAAATAATAGTTTCAAAAACAAATTTATATCATTGGCAAACATCTTACAAATACAAAGTAAGTGAGACCCTTCAATAGATTAGTATTAATTACCTGATTCTTTATCACTTTTTAAATTTAAAAATTAAAATTTTGATTTGTTATTTCTGGGCCACCATGTCTGACCATTTGTATGCCCATACTCACGAAATGAATTTACGGTACACTTCACTAAAATTATTTTGCTTATTGCACTTGAATAAATTAAAAGTAACATGTATGCTTTCAATATATTTTATAATCATCATTTTCATTCTTTCCATAATAATAATTTGGTATTATATAGGTGATATAAACAAAAAACCAAACATAAATTCTCAGAACAGTTTCTTTCTAATTATATTGTATGCTTTGAGCGAAGGCCAACACCCATTTCTAAAATGTTCATTGTTGACAATTTACTACCTGCACTTGCGATAGATAGATTGGCTCTAATCTTAAGAAAGATATTTTCTACTTAATTTTGTATTGGTTATTTACATGAAACACAAGTTAGATCAGCCCACAATATTCGCATACACTACAAGGTGTTTAGCAATTCACAAAAATATTATGATAATATTTTCTTTAAAAAATTATTATTAAAAAAAATAGTTTACGATTTTATCTAATGTTACTGTTAATTTATTATTCTTAATCTTATAACACATCTAAGCACTATATTTTTTACCAGCTTAACGCCCGGTGTTTTTTTGCCGAACTTTCCTTGGTGGCCGGGAGATTTCGCGGAATAATAGCAAAAAATCACCTTTTTTAGTAAATTCCCTATAACTTGTAAACCAAGTAATATATTTTATCGAAATTTAATTTGTAGCTTCCTTATGATTTTTTGCATAAATATATTGTAATTACGTCATTTAACCAGTGTTTCTAAATCTGTGGGCCGCATAATTAAGTGATATAACGAAAAAAAACTTGTTTACAAATATAATATTAAATATTTACTATAAATTACAATCAATGTTATTCTAAAAGGGTAAATCGCCACTACCTGTCCCGTCTTATCAGCTTACCTTGTGCATACCTTTTACGAATTCATCTATTAGGGTATATGACACTTTTTTTATTGTGGAATTCCCAAATTCGGGAATTCCACACAGATAAAAAAATGCATTTTATAATCGAAGTAATGCAGTATATTTAGTCTCCTCTAAGCTATCGGTCGAAACGTATCGCGAAAATAGCTCTTCTGTCTGTGATCTTTCGTGATTGTGATTTTGATTTAAAAAAAATATTTTCAATCACGGCAAAATGGACGAAAGAAATTAAACCTTTTTGGAAAATTTTGATGACGCGTTGTCCAACGCCCCCAGTGATTGTGAACATAGTGATGTGTGCGAAAGTAATTCTAATTCAAGTGTACGTGAACATAGTCCGCGTGTGACAAATTTGCACTCATCCAGTTCATTTTCTTCATAATAACAAATGTTTTACACGTATCACTCAGTGTAATTATGAAAATAAATGTGTTCGAAACGGTTGTACGCAGAAAATGGACGCCAAAAAATTTAGTGAGTGCAAATTATTATTTATTATAAATGGATATTTTTTATAAATCGATTATAAAAAATTTTAGAAGCATTTAAACATACATGTTATTAATTTAATTATCACATTTTTAAGCTAATATGGTTTTCAAAAAAAATCGTGCACTAATCAACGTTGTCAAATTTCAAAAATTTCTTTAATGATTATTTAACTATTTTTGTAAATACGCAATTCACTGTTTTTATTATTATTAACTAACTTTTACTATAAATTATCACTTATTAATAACAACAACAATAAATAAAAATATAATATTCCACAATGCAAAAAATATGGTCACTGTAAGTGGGGAGCGGCTTGGAGAACCGTTACCAAACAACACACTAGCCCAAAAATATTAGAATATAACAAACTAAAATAGGCGACGACTCGTTGCATTGCGACGCAGTGGGATAAAACGACTCTTTTTACGAAAAATTAAAGCAAAATATAATTTATTTTATATTTTATATTAGGTAGAAATAATATACTACCATCTCGCATTATAATATAGGGGTAAACTGTATTGTATCATAGTGTATTTTTAATAAAAGAAGACGCATAGCGCAGGACGCATGGGCGAGTCCTCGGCCGCTACAGAAGGTACTCTCAGGACTCGTGGGTGAGTCCTCGGTCGTTAAGCTGAACAGCTTAACGACCGGTATTTATTTGCCCAATGCGTCACAGTGGGAAAATCCGTACCAACCGAATAAGTCAATCAGACATAATGAATACATACAATAAGGAATTGATGACATCTATAATATTAATTATAAATTATTATATGCTATAATGTTTTATTAATAGCGCATTTTTATTAAAAAAATCGAGTATCGCTGCTGGGGCTCGAACTCGCCACCTCAGACTTACTAGTCTGAGACATTACGGACTACGCTATTCCATCTTTAAATAATGTAAAGAGGAACACAAATCAAGAGTTTTACATCAGTAAATATTAATTTGCATCATCCGTTCTTAGAATATATAATAAAGGCTAAGTATTTTTTTATTAATAATTATTTCACTGTAATATACAGCTTAGTTATAATGTAATACGAAGGATATATTATGTTAAAATAATAATAACCATATTAACAAAAATATATCTCCACCTCACCATTTATCCATCTCTTATTTAAGAATTTTGCGGTGTATCGGTTAGAGCTGGAGGCGAAGGGCGTATTTCATTTTTGCTAAATATATTTTCTCAAAACGGATTATTATTAATGCGACATCACTGAAAAGGACTTAAAATAAGCTTACGTATATGTATTTGCCTTAAAATTATACGTTTATAAAAAAGGTTGAATTAAGCATTTTTTATAGCATCAACAGTACATTAGACATAAGCTTTTAAAAATTTCCATAAATTTTCACCTATCTTTTTTTAAACAAAAAAGGTGCAAGAACACACTCAGAAAATTATATTTAAATATCATTTAAAACAGCTTTTCTTATGCCACGAAGCGCATTGAAAATGAAGCAAAATGTATATGAAATACACAATATTTTTATGTATTTATATGAAGCAAATAATCTTAGAAAAAAAACAGAAACGTTACTTCAATTTATTGTTTTGAAGAAAAAAATATTATATGTTACGTATTGTTAACACAAATAAATACATCTGATATTATACATAAATGATACGTTACATGGAGCTTATTCATGTACAATCTGATGGTATTGATTGCGTGTCCTTTTTATTTGCTGTGTATATATTATTTTTATTCCCGCCTCGAATATAGCCGATTTCAACTCGCAAAAGAAGCGCCCAAAAATATTCCAGGGCCGCATTTAATATGTGTGATAAAAATACGGCCCATTTTTCCACCCATACCCAACGCTTGAAATGAGAAAATAATATTTAAAAAAGGCATTGCTCTTTGCGCGCAATTTTTTAATAACCTGCGAGAAATTTTCGCCTGTGCATATACACATGTATATATAAACATACACGTATGTCATATTTTACTGAAGCTAACGTACATATATATTTAAGCAATCATGCATTTTTCAAACGTATTGTTATTATCAAAGTCACTCAAGGTGGTGTAAATATTTTATTTACGAAGGGTTTGACTTCTTTAGAATAATTGCCCCGCTTAGAAACATGTGTGTTATTTTCCTAAAAGTAGGACGTGTAATTGATTTGGCCGAGTTAAATTAGTAACGACACAAATAATAAGCTTAAAAGACCTCGAAAGAAGCGGAACATGAACAAAGGATATTTCATAAAAGTTTAATGTGTATAATGTCAAAAGTACCTACTTAAGTTTCACCAAAAAAAAAAATCTATATCATATTTTATTATGTTAAAAAGTGCCGGATTTTAAAATAAATATGAAATAAAAAAATAATCTGTATAAATATAGATACTTATATTATATTTTTTATTGAATATAATTGATTACATTTTTAAAGATTTGTGGTCAAAATCATGTTTTAGTTTTGCTTAAACAATTTTATTTTGATTAATAATTATAATACTTGATACTTATTTATTACCATGATTTTAACCCTAATGCGTCACTATGCTCATTATTGACTGAGCATGTCAGAAATGAATAAACACATTAATTGTTTACGACACCCTGTCCAAAATGCTTTAAACCGGATTAACAAATGTTGTTCATATCAATCAAAGCTAAACATGGGAAGAAAACGATAAACGTCTTCGAAGCTGGCTGCAGAAGGCTGCAAGCGGATGGCCATCCACTTATTCGCGAATGATGAGAAGAAAGCTCGACGATGTGGGCTTTAAAGGTTATAAAGCCAGTCACAAACCGCGCCTTTCAGAAATAAATAAAACTCGAAGGTTTGAGCGGGCCTGAAAAAAACAATTTGAAAGCGAAAGTCGTTTGGTTCGACAAATTTAACTTTTAGGTTAATATAAAAAAATATTAAAAACTTAATTTATACTAAAATTTTTGAAGCAATAATTTTCAAATATAATCTTATTTTTTTTGGTTTTTGCGACTCTTGGTGTGATTGCGTAATACGCAAAGTCAAATATTGTGGCGGAGGCGGTATGGTCTGGAGACTGTGGAGACAGGAGCAGGGGTAGGAAATGTTGGAATTCACTTTAATGGATTCCTACAGAAAAATATTTATAAGCTACTATTTGATTCCAGAAAGAAAACGCTGCGTACCATACTTTGCTAAAAAACAAAGGTTTTTTTGCGTCAAAGGGTTTAACGATTTTAGAACTGTCTTTACAGTCACCAAACCTAACTCTTATAGAGAATATATAAGGAAAATTCAAAGAAAATGTTGCCCAACATAATTACAAATTCAAAATTGAGCTGTGAAATGGAATAGAGATAATACTC
The DNA here is from genome assembly GCF_051122295.1 of Plectrocnemia conspersa. Classification (NCBI taxonomy): domain Eukaryota; kingdom Metazoa; phylum Arthropoda; class Insecta; order Trichoptera; family Polycentropodidae; genus Plectrocnemia; species Plectrocnemia conspersa. The sequence continues at coordinate 794,250 of NW_028277170.1, read as the reverse complement.
TTCTTTCACTTGCAAGTCATTATTTGACAGTATACCAAAAAGGGTTGCAGCTGTAATTTAAGCTAAGGTTGAACCTACTCAATATTAAAAATAACACGGTAAACAACTTTGATCGGCTTATGATTTATATTTTTACAATTTTGAAGATAATGTAAAGTAATTTAAATACGAAAAATAGCACAATAAACATTGCTAAGCTTTTCTCCGTTAAATCATTGGAATCTATACAAATTAATAATTTATCATTGGCTCAAAAATTAACGAAAGAATTTTCTTTCAGTCTTACAGGTGAGAAGTATAATAAAACCAACATATTACTGATTAATAGAGAAAGAATTAGAAATGTTTAATTTACGGCCTAGGGTAGTTTTCAGTTAAACTAACATAAACACAAAACAAGAGGAATTTTTCAACGGCTTAATTTTTTTTAACAAAAAAAGAACAAGGTTGTCAGATTTTATTTTAGATGGTATGTGTTCTTTAAAGGGTTATTTAAAAAATATTATCTAGTAATAATTCATATATGTATATTATAATAATTACATACCATGATATAATAATATTTATATACCTAAATCGAAAATACAATAACAGTAAATATATTTAAAATGTTTATGTAAAGATATCTGTAATACTTTATTGTATTATATACATTTTTTTCACTCGTCAAAATTTATCGTGAATTTTTGGAAAATTAGAGAAGTGAAGTAGAGAATTTTTATTTCTCAAGAAATCTGGATGCCTAGTTACAATATATATGAAAATTTACGGTTCTTAACCTTAAAATACATTACAAATACTTATGCTTCCGCATGAATTTCCATATAAAAATTCCTAAAATTAAACCTGAAGTATAAACATACAATATTAGCATCCGAAATATCTCGCATCATTGAGCATAAGCGTTTTGTGTTATTTGAATTCGTCTCATACGCTCCAAAGAACATATCTCGGATACGAAAATAAAAATATTTTCGATATCCAATTCGCATCTAGACGCAGTGGTAAAAAAATATGCGCTCATTGACTCGTAGAAAAAAGGTACCAATTTTTGCACGGTTAAACCATATAATATTTTTTATGAATCGCGTTCGTGTCTATTTTCGAATGTATCATTGGTTTAATTTTATCTATATATTATAAACTTGAATTTTCGGCAAAAAAATGACATGTATTATTATATCCTTCTGTCCTCATATTATTTGTTTAAATTAAATAACGAGGTTTCCTCCAACGCGTCACTATTATTGTGAATTAAATTAAACACAAATTATTGTGTTTAATTTGCTTAAATCAAATTAGGTTTATATTTAAATACACATCCATAATGTATGCAACACAAAAATTTTTAGAGAGTTTGACTGACATTTTTTGGATTTTTTAATATTGAATAAATATTTCAATTTTATATTAGATCAATCCACATGACACTCAGTAGCTTTCAGCATCGCCAGCAAGTGTCATGTGGTTACTTTCACCATATCCATTTTCCCAGTGGAATTCCCCTAAATTTAGGCAGATGTGTTTTAAGCAGGAACACTTCTGTGAAGGACCCTAGAGTGACGTTTGAGAGGTGGATGGAGATTTGGTGTTCACAAGTTTGCCATAAAGCGTCGAGGATGCTCCGCTTTATTGTGTACATCAATAATTTATATACCGTTAGTTTGCATTATGTATAATTGGTTTATTGTGTCCTCGAACCTTATTGTCTGGAAATAAAGCTCCCTTTGTTAAAAACGTTCAGATACAAATTCTCATATGGATTACGGATGATTAGCTACTACACAAACTTAATAATGATTTTTAGGGCTTAAGCCAGACTTAGGCAAATGGCGGCCTGCGGGCCAAATCGTTTTAGAAATAGCTATAATTAAAAAAAATTGAATATGTATATTTATATATATACATATATACATGCTTGCCAAGAGAGGGGGAAAGGGGATAAAATCCTTGAGCCGGTTCTCATTGAGAGGTTCGACTCAAGGATATATGTATGTATAAAAAAAGTAAAACTCGATCTCAAATATTGAATATGAACTAATCAACAGTTTTTTGAGATGTACCTTATTTCAGGTATAAGTTCCTTTAGCCATTTTTATACATATTATACAATAAATAAAAGGAGCGGAACAATGCCTTCAAAAGTATCTATTTTTTAGGTAGTACTTTCACAATAAACATTATTAATCAAAGGTTGGTAAAATTGGTTTGAATATTATTGTAGCTTAAATTGCTTGTTGAACATTGAAAAAATATTGTACATGGGAAAAAATATTCTATGAATGTAAATTAGTAGCAGTAAATTTAGGTATTCCATCTGATGCAAAGAAAAAAGCAGCAAGAAAGCATTTACAATTTTAATGACTATTCAAGAAAAGTCTGTGAGTTTTATGATCCAGGATGTTTTTGACAAAGAAAGAAAAACAAAATACCTTTTACCCTATTTGCTTTATTTGTTAAAATAATATAATATTATAAAACATTTCCATTCCAAGCATAATGGATATAACTCAGAATTAACTTCGGAAGCACGATCGAAAGCAGAGGGATAAATTTAGTCACAATTTATTCTACATAATACATTTACACGGATGACAAAAGAACGAAAGCGAGTTATGTAATTGCTCGTATGACTGCAAAGATGAATAAACTTTTCTGATCGTGCTATATTAAGGAATGCATGATTGGAGTTGCTTATTAAAAATTGTTAGTTTATCTCGACGGACAGTAACACGTATAATTTAATGAATTGATGCTGAAGTAAATAAGCAGCTAATTTTTTTTTTTAGAAAAGGATATAACTCTGATTTTAATTTAATCGAAAACTTTAATAAAAAGAGACAACTGGAAGTTATATAATTTATTATGTAATTAATTGCCTAATTAAGTATGAATTACTATGAAAAAAACTTCTGACGAAGCACCAAACATAGCCGTCAAAAAGTTCTTAAGAAAAAATATCAAGATTAGTAGAGAATGCCATGATAAGAAACCAATTACAATTCGTTGTATTTTACATAAACGAACGTTGTACAAAAACGTGCTACAGGTTGAACACGTATTAAATTAGATCAATGAATCATAGACAATTTATTAGTTTTCTTCATGGTTTCGATTCCGAATATTTAAATATCCTCTACCACAGCCAAATTTAGGAAAGGTTCTACTCCGGATATATAAATTAAAAAGAACTAAGATTCTATTTTTAAAATAAAAACATATATCAGATTTTTAGTTTTGAAAAATCTGATATATTTAAATATGTATAATAGCTTTATGATAATGTCCTCAGAAAAAAAAACATGCATATAATTTATTAATAAACGTAAAGGAATTTCAGGTAAAGCTCAATTTATTTAGACAACTTTTATTAACAAGAAATTGGATCATTTTCTGACAGTTAAAAAAATAAACATTTTTGCTTTTTTTAATTAATTTTTCCTTGTTTTCCAAATTGTTTTTTAACAAAAATACGATTTTTTTTATTTTTTATACAGCCACCATTTTGAAACAAATTGGTTGATATAGCTGACTAAAAAATATATCTGAGATATTGACAAAGTCTATTTTTTCGCAAAAAAATATGCTGATATAATAGAAGCAACAGAAGTGATTGTGTCTTTAATTTTGAGTAAATTCCTTATATAAACTAATTATTTTCAGGCAAAATGTGTTTTTTTAAGGAATTGAGTTAGGTTGAGTTAGGCTATGCTACGATTTAACGTAGCATAGCCTAACATAGCCTAACTCAAAAGATTTTTATCTGTGGGAAAATGTATATTTATGTACATGTGTTCTCAATTTTATACCTTTAGATACACAAGGAGGCGATCACCAGCGGTGCAAGGGGTACATGGTCCCGAGGCTGCATATTATATGGGGGTTCAATTAAAACAATTTTTTGAACCTTTTATAAAAAATTATAATAATTTTTTTTTTTTTAAATTGACCCTTCATTGCTCAAATTTATCTACATAAAAGGGCAGTAACAAGGGCAATGCAACAAGGTGCAAAGTATCAAGGTTACACAGTATAATAAGTTGCAAATAAAAAAAAAAACAATTCAAATTCTTGATTTTTTTAAAAGGGTTAAAAAACATTTTTTTTTAAAAATTAGTTTTTTCTTAAATTATTTTTTTTTTAAATAGATTTTTTTTTAATTTTTAATAAAAAATAATAATTTAAATATTTTTTTAAATTAAAACTTTTTATACTGTGGAACCTGGGTATTTTGCAATTGTTGCACCTCCCTTGTAACTGCCGGTATATATAAATAAATTCATAGAAAGAAGTTTCAAAAAAAAAATATATTAAAACTTGAAATTCTAATCAACTAAATCAATATCATGATGACTAAGTATCAAAATAAAGCTATTATTTATGCATAATTAATGAAAGACTGCAACGGGCAGGTTTTTGTCAAATTAAAAAAAACGCTTTCTTACAAATATTTTAAAAATTAAATTCCATACAAGACATTGAGATGATTTAAAAGCCTTAAAAAGTACTTTAGAGACGGTACGAAGATTGCAAAAATGTTCTTATTAGCATCATAGATTTAAAAAAAACATTTGATCGTATAAAACATGATAATCTTATAAAGCGCCTTAGATATATAAGACTAGATGACAAAAATGTAAGACTTCTCAAAAATCTGTTTTAGAACCATTTAGCAGTAAATAAGCATTTAAAATTAATCAAACCGAAAATGTTTTAAAACAAAAAGGTGTCAAAAAGTGTTTTTTCTCTTACTCTATCAAATTTATAATTTACGACAAATTTAAAATAATAACGTTTAACGTCAAACAACTTTGCGTGAACGCTAAAACTCTAAAATACTGATTTATCGATAAATAATTGATGCGATTACAGCAAAGTCACGGTCTAAAACACACGTTAATTTTAATTGGCCGGTGGTGTCTCTGATTAAATTACCGCTTTTTCGTCGAAATCTTCCGCCCGGTAATTTTGTAATCGTATAAAGGGCGCTGCACGGATCGATTCATCGCCATAGCCCTAGGCCAACCTAAAACCCTGACCTCGGTGAATCTCTAAATTGCGTTTGGCCACTCTCGCAAATTGAGCTCTCAGGGGTGGCGCTATTAAAAATTTAATAACCGGCGACACGCGCCCGGGGAGCTTGCGTTCGGCAACCCTAAGAACGCCTGTTAATTATGCACAGGGTCCATTAGCCTTAAGACATGGATTCGATTAAAAAGAAAAAAAAAGTGTTAAAGCAATCAAAAGTATGTGTTTAAGTTACTGCAATTATATAAATATTAATTCAAAAATTTGATATAAAAATAAAAAGTACCTAATTTACCATGCCTAAAATTTGACCATTTTTAACATAAATTAAAATGAAAAACTTCAAAGTGTAATTGTGAACAAATAGTTTTACTACAATAAATTTGCACCGTGTTTTAGCCACTTTTTTTGTACTCGTATGCTTATAATATATATTAAAATATGTTAAACTATATAATTTTAAATTAATACTGCTATAATTACTTTTTTAAAACTCTCGTTACTACAATTGGCAAACATCTGTTAAATTCTTGGTAGCGCAACACAAGTTCCTTTACACCTTGTTGAATAAGGGCAATTAGAGCCGGTTTAATTGGTATCGTCTCAAAAGGCACAGAGAGAGAGAGGAAGAGAGAAAGAGAGTGAGGAACGGGGAAAGAAGAAGGTGAAATTGAAAAGCCATTTATCAAGTGAAGTGAAACGCTTTTCCGGTAAAACCCTACTGGATAAACATTTTCCGGTCGCCACCCCTCTGATTAATATTACCGGCGTGGCAATTTTGTATGGTTTTGCGTCACAATTTGACTCTTTTTTTTTTTTCTCCAACCACTTTTCTCTTCTGATATCTGAAGCGACGCTGTAAAAAAAGTCCACGGCGCAAGACGTATCTGAATTCTGTCAAATGAGAGTGACGCGATAATAATTTGGGTTACGCTAATTTCTTTAAATTTATTTTTATAAAAACTGCAATTTCACTAAATATATTGTAATGTCTAAAAGCATTGTGTTTTATGTTAGATTAAGTAATAATATTAGAAACTTATTTTTTATTTCCTAATAACGATTTTAATTTGTAACATATTATTGACCATACATTTGTATTATCTGGACATTTAATAATGCCAAATGATCGCGATTTTAGATTTGTAAAAATAGCTATTCGAAAAACCAATTTCCGAGGATTATTACAAATTAATACAAACAGTTCCATAAAATCCATTTTTACTATTCTTTTATTCAAGCAAATTTGAAATAGAACTAAAAATAAAATGATTAAAGACTATTAATAACTTTAAAATAGCATATAAGCGCAAAACATAGCGTACCATATTCGCTTCCGTCAAGTGCTATTGTACATCCAGAAATACCACTTCGCCTATGACTTGAAACAAATAAGAGTTGAGCCAAACTCGCGTCAAAAGTATCGACCCAGATGACTTTTAAAAGACAGCAGTACGAGCAGCAAGATTTTAACAAGAATATTTATATGACTTACTATGTGAAACAAAACTAAGAAAATAAAAATATTTTATAATTGTAAACTAATACACATTTACAAAACTGCTCACATGGTATTCTTGTTGTTAAGCCATATCGATTCGACCGCTCCGAATAACATCGAGTAATTGTGTGTTAATATTTAAACGAAAATCCTATTCTGGTATTATCAGCTTATCAATATGTACAGTATAATAGTTTTGACATTTGCTTTAGGATAGGAAAAATTGAACATGTGTATGTGGCGTGTTGGAGTGATGTTTGTGTTGTGGTGAATGTGTCTGATGATCAAACTGCATTCAGTAGTTTATTTTTCGATCTGCATGCAATATGTATGTAGTTTCGATTCAATAAATAAAAAAAGAGATACTCTGACAGGTCAGCTTATTTTAAATTCTGATTTAACATTTCACTATAAATATTATATTTGCCTTTTCATAAAATACATTATTCAAGTATTTGTAATTGGATATATATATATATATATTGAGAGCACCCTATTATTGTATTATACATAAATACCTATGTATTTTATAAAGAATGTCTGGATAGTATGATGTGTTAAGAAATATTCATAGCACAAGGATTTGTTGTTGTGCATTTTTGTGCAGAAGAATTGATCCTTGTTTATGAAGCATTGCATTGACCAAACGGAGCAAAATAGTTGCATGATTTTTTTTTAATTCATAAGTGTTTATTTAATGTTCAAGTTTCTGTTGCCCTCATAACCCATTGCTTCATTTACGCCTCGCATCTTACAATATGATCTGATGCGTAAAAAAAAAGGCAGAGAATTATTTAGTTTTGCTGTAGTTCTACAGTAACATTTTCTCAAGCATTATACTTAGTTAAGTTGTTAACTAATATACAGAATTGTAAAATTACTAATTATAAATCATATAAAAGTAATTTATTCTTAAAAAAAATTGATTCGCAAGTAAAGTATGAAATTCATCACATATTAAAATCATTATTGGAAAAGGTTTGGTGTTATACTATAAATTGTCCCAATTTAATTAAAATTTTTTTTTAATAAACTAATCTTTTCCTGAATATAAAAACAACGTAATTTTATAAGCTCATGTGTATTTTGATTAAATATTTTAATTTAATATGTATGATAAAGTAATCTAAATTTTAATTAAATTCCCACGTTTAATTATCGATTTGTTATATTTGCCGGTTTTTATAAAGCACAACATGTTTATACTATATCTGATAAAATATTTCAATTTCCGATTTAAATAACATTTCTGATTTAAAAAATATATAACAATATTACTTTTTAATAATCGATTTACTAGATTTTTATCACTACGTTATTGTAAAAAACTACATAGATTTTATTTTACTGTATATTATATATATTATACTATTTAAAATACAACTAATAGAATATTTTAATATAATATCAAAACATTTAATTATCACAATATTATCATAAAATACAACAACATAAATATTTAATTTGCAAATACATTTTTATTTATTAAATTACGTATCGTTTTACGGGAATAATAAATATAAAATAAATATTTTTAATATTTTTAATTTATATATAGACTACTTTAAAATTAATATTATTGTATATAATAAAAGCAGGGTACTCACAATCGCGATAATTATAAACACGTAATTAATGATTAATGATTAAGTATTAAAAAAATACACGTAAATTGTATGACTTTCAAACTAATTTTATATATTTAATTTTGGTTTTAGTGGCAAAACTAATGTTTATAATGATCTTTTAGTAACTGTTGTTTTTTTAAGAGTTGAGGAAAATCTGTTTTTATTGCAATATCTTATTTTAATTAAGTCACATAATTATATTCTAAATGCCAAAGATATAACATTTCAGTATTTTAGCTGACGGGCACGAAATCAACACTCTATTTGTTTATTTATATGTAGGAATACATTAAAATAAAAGCACTAGTAATGGCCTCTCGATTCACTCCATACTCGATATATAGAGGTTATCGATATCTTTCGTATGTATTTTAACATAAGAAAACTATTTTTTCGGAAAGTATGATTCCGCTACTACTCAACAGATAAATCGATTTTACACAATAACTTTCAGGACAAACATAACTATAAAACGAAAAATAAAAATATTTGTATTGTAATAAAACATTTTCTATTGACTAATTGAAAAAATATTTTAATTAAGCACAGATAATCTTGCAATCTCGTTTTGATTCTAAAATTACAATACACTAAAACAAATTTTAAAACCAGAATAAAATCTGTCGGGATCACCCGTAATTGTTACGTTGCATTCTCATCACTCTTACTTCAAGAGTCTCTGAATCTCTTAGAATGCGATGAATTTTTTCTTCGGCGTAACTTAACATTATTGTCTATTTTAACAAATATTTTAAAGTACTTGCAAATAAATCATAAAACAACCATAACAATTGCATTTGAAATTCTCAGTGTGAACAGGTGTATGTTCTATAGTTCAATTTCACGGATTTCAAACTACCGTTAAACAGTGATATAGTCTATATAAATATTTATTAGACTATAACAAAAAGTCTGGTTTTACCTCGAATCATCAAGACTAAATAGAGGATCAAGGATTGTAAGAGGCGTTAGACTTTCTCTAAAATTCAAATGGTGTATATATTATACAAGAACACTGCAGTAAAAAATCATTTCATTTGCAGATTTGTCTGCTTTAAAAACTCTCGTTACACAATGCTACAGTCTAATGAGATCTTTATTAGACATTAACAAAGAGTCTGGTTACGTCCAGAATCAGAAATAAAATTAGAAAGCCAAATTCGCACCAAGCAGAGCTACACTGAATCGACCGAGCTGGTCCTCAGAAGCTTGAGGAAGCAGCCACTTTGGTCGATGCTAAATACAAATAGTTCATTATGTATTATTTAAGGATGGAATCAGACATAAAGGTAGGTGCTAAATACAAATAAATGCATTTTATATTTCTGTCGACAGATACCTACACCCTTGAATTTTATTTTTTAAGAATAACATAAATATTTTTCTTTTTCATGTAATTTTAACGTATTATTCACACAACTAATTAAAGATAATAATATATTTTAAGAAAGTTATGACTATGCAGATCTTTAGAAATGCATTAATGAACTGTACGTAACTATAAAGTATAATAATATATTTAATATACAATAACAAAGAGTCTGGCTCCACCCCGATCTATTAAGATTGTTAGAGGCGTTGATCTTTTTATTAATTTTCAGGGGTATATAAGCCAGAAAACTGCCGTACAAAATCATTTACAGCATCTTGCAGCTTTCATAAAAATTGTAGATCCTATACAAACTAAAGTAATGAAAGGTCGATGCCAAATGCAAAGGAAAAGGCTGACGCATATTCAGTGGAACAAGTACCGTAGCTTATATTTAATATTACATACGATCACAACATTGTCTTGCTGTAAAACAGTCTAATAATATATATTAGACATTAACAAAAAGTCTGGTTTCACAATATAAATCTAGAAACGACAGTACATAAGACAGCAATAAAATCACTAAATCACTTTCTTGAAACACTTTCAATAAGATATTTAGAAACCATAATCAAAAACGTTATTAATTTGCTTTTGACTTTTGATAAACTCGCACCAAGTGGAGCTATACTGAATCGACCAAGACGATCTTAAAAAACACAAAAAACAGCAGCAACTTAATTACAATTTATAAATAGAACCTTAATAAATAGTTTCAAAACCACTTAAACATAAGGATAGGGTCAGTGCCAAATACAAAGATTTTTTTTATGTATTATTGCTTATTTATGTTGACAGATACCTGGACTTAATTTAAAAAATAACATCATTATTTTTGTTTGCAGCTATTACTACTATAGTCAATGTATTTTAACATATTGTCCCTAATAATAAATTAATGGCAAAAAGATCAGTTCTCTTTTTAAAAAGTTTCGACCAGTTGAAGAAAGAAAAATATTTTGCAGATCTTTAGAAAAACAACAATGAAGATAACATCAGAACTTAACTTAAAACCAGATAATATAAAACAAAGTGAAAGATGTGAAAATGGTTTAAAATATATAAGTATTTACAAATTGCTACTCAAAAGAGTTGAATACATCAGTATTGATTATCGCCAAGCTTTCGATGGTGTAGATAAAAGAAAAGTATTTCAACACCCGATTGCACTAATACATAGTTTATGTTGTCGTAAAGTTTTACAACCAGATGTCAAAACCTTTTAGAGTATATAATCCGAGAGAGGCTTCTCAATTGCTTAGACAAATTGTATTATAGCAAATCTTCGATTTTCTATAGCAATTGAGGCAGAAATTAAATAGCTCGTAGACTGTGTTAAGAGAATAAGCTTAGAATTTTGCTTGAGCGTCAATATTTACTTATGGTCATTGATAGTGTTAACAAATTAAACCCAATTAAAACAGTAAATAATCTTAAATCATACTTCAACAATGTTAGTTTGGAATTAGGAAAGAAAGTGGTTCTATGGAAAGCTGTTCCAAATCTCATGAGTGCTATAGACGAGATTTATATGTATACATTATATTTGTGGTTTAGGATTTCTTAAGTGCGTTCTCTCAGCGGCTCGATTTAAAATCCCGCATAGATTTATATATTTATGTTTTATGATCCACAGTTTTTGTTGTTATTGGTATAACAAAAAATAAATTGTTATTTTTATATAATAAATAAATAAAAAAATTAAGAAAATTCATATGTACGCCTCATGTAAGAAGCAACATGTAAAACTGAGCCCGTAACGAAGGCGTCCCGACGCTATCTACAATGCAATTACTTCAAGAGGATGTCCTCCCACAAGAGTGGAGGGGACGGCTCGCTATTCCTGGAAAATCTGGTTGCTAAAACCACGCACCCGATTCGTTTCCTATTTATCGCTGAAATATTTCACATAATACATTTCGGTGGCAAGTATTAGGAACGAAATTGCTTGAAAATAGGAATCGGATATAGAGTTGAAATGTTATTTTTACCTCGGGATAACGTTCTTTTGCGAATGTATTTGTTTTCTATTTTTTCTGGTGTAAACTTGCAGCAGATTGTACACATATTTTAACGTAATTCTACGTTTTTAAAAGTAAGTTAAAATTTTTTTTTTATATATACAAAAATATATTAAAATCTGGGGTGTGCATATTGAGCTGTATTTTTTATGTACCCAGTTATATGTTGGAAAACTAATTTTAATGATAAAAAAATAGATAAGTTTTTAACTTGATACAAACTTACATTTAAAAAGTTATTTCCTTGAAACTTTAATATGTAAATTTCAGTTTCAGTACTATAAATACGTTTATACATTCTACGTGTTATTACTTATGATTTAACATTGAAAAAATCTTATCGTAAAATATTCAAACCTTAATGTATTTAATAATAATAACATAAAAAAATATTACTACCGTTTTTCAGGGATAAGATATTTTAAAACTCTTTCTAATTCAACTCCAATCCATTGAAAGCGTAATCTCTGTAATGATTTAAAAATATATTAATTTTAAGTGAATTAAACTTATGTTTTATAGCTTATAATTTAAATAAAAATATTTATCAAATAAATGACAAATTATTTATTATAATTGTTACTCCACACCTAGCAAAAGTATGTGCAAATGTATTTAATCAATTTTAAAATGCGATGGCTTTAAGCTCTTTCAAACAAAATTTTTAAATCTGTTCATTTATTAGGTATTATTAACAAATCTGGTGACAAATCTTATCTACGTTTTGTAAATAAATGATTTATTTTTAATTTTGCGACATATCTGTTATTTACTTGCAATTTGGTTATTGCATTTATTATTAGAATTTACAATGCCAGATAACATCCATCATAAACTTCAACTATAAATAATGAATAAGTGTTCATTATTTATGTAATCAACATAGTGCTTATCATTCAGGTGTAAGTATCGCTTATTCCAGAAACATGTTTATTAAATCTATTAATTTTTTGCCTTATTCTATAGGTTCCCTGATTTTATAAAACATAGTTATTAATAAACGGAATAAAAAACGTACAGGACCAGAAATTGTCCATTAACTGATTGGTATGGATATATAATTGCTCAATCAAACCCTATAGAGCGTGTCACTCAATCAATTTACCAAAAATATTGTGAGAACATTTATAATGTAAGTTCAATCATTTTTTTATAATAAAAATTAAAAAATATAAATTTAATTATTTTTTCTAGTTTTTTGACAATAATATTATATATACAATTATGTATCTTTTTTAACTTCGCCCCTCTTATAAGGCATAGGCTTGCATCCCAAGTAACTCCCTATAAATTAAACCATTGTGGTCACTTTCTGATGAACGCAGAAAATCCCCAAAAATATTATGTAAGGCTAAGAAAAAGCTTGTTGTTTCGACGATTGCACAGTGAATTATATATGTACAAAGCATAGTAGAAACACACGGTTATAAAAATTCAATCATGCGATTAATTTCGTACGTTTGTTCGTGATTACCATTTGCTTTCTTATGAAAAATTTTACAGAACTCCCTATACAATCTACACCTGTACCATGCCACCTTCTATCCTTTATGCGTATCGAAATAATGGACTGAGATCATAATTATAATATTCATTTATAAAAATACGGCTACAAAAATCGACCCTTATTCTGATTACTTGAAGTTTCCAAACAATCTGACTCGTGCTATATTTATGTAAAACGTCCAAATTTAAAGATGAATTATGCAAACTTCAATTCGGCGTGTAACGAGTCGTGCAAAGTGGATGTAGTTAAGATCAATGCTACGCCGTTTGGGAATTATCCTAATGAATAACCCTTCAAGCAAGTGTGATTTATGACAGGAATAATATTTCTTAAGTGTGGTGTAATTCTGTCGCTTCAGACATATAAAACAGGATTTGTACACGTGTGTTTAATTTATGTACAGGGTGGCATAACAATCTTGTTTTTACATCTGTTTGAATTGCTCCCATTATATTATGACTTTCACAAGAAAGATACAGGCTGAATTCAGTTTTTTTCGTTTGATACGTTTGTTGTATTAGCCTTAATATCAGCAATAATTTAATATTCTCACTAGCTGCACTACTGGGCTGGATAAAATATGGCGATTGAAGTGGGTAGGTATAGAATAAAAGTCATTTAATGCTGTTATGTTTGTTGTGAGAGAGAAAACATTCAATACCGGTATTATCGGTATTGACATTATTAATAAAAATTGCATATTTAATAATATTTTGGAATATTGCAATAATAATTATTATTCATGGTAAAAGTAACAATAATAAAATTTGCGCTATACATGTTTATGTAAATATTATAAAAAAAATGAATACTGCATAAGCCTTTTGGTCCCAAACAATTTAGCCTAACATATGCAAAAAAAATTATTGATTTGCATTTTTGAATACATTATGTTATACATACATATGTATGTTTTAAAAATATGAAACTTTTTTTGTGTACTCTTAATGATATAATAACAATAAAAAATATATTCCTTTATATTTATTTACTTAAAAAAATATCAATGAACCGTTAATTTTGAAAATGAGGCAAGTCTATGTTGTTAAAAAAATCATTAGAAATTATCTTAAAATTCTGTTTTCCTTCGAATCACAATCATATCAATAAATAACATTTTTTACTAGTAATTTATTTTGGTCAATGATTTTGAAAGTGAAGCAAGTCCACTAAAAATAAAATAATTTTAATAAAAATTGAAAGGGTGCTGTTAGTTAGTTTCCATAGTTACAAGGATCAAAATTTTGGCGTCTTACAGACTAATGGTTTAACACAGAAGTGTGCTAAGAGAAGAACGCGACCAAGAAATTACAGGGGAACGCAAAGGACTTGCAGTTTTAAATATAATTAAGATACCAAATAAGCTATAATTTTTTTAGACACATTTTATATATCTAGACTAGGGATTCCAATCCCGGGCCAAAATTTTGATCCCGGGATTTCGGTATTGCAATTAGTCGATCCCGGGATCCCGGGACCAGTCCCGGGATAATTTTCATGTTATTTTATCGATAAAAATAATTTAAAATGAATAATACAATATATTTTTACATCTGTTTTTTATAACGTACAATATATAAAGTACGTATAATTTTAGTCTTGGACTTAAAATAGAAAATAATATAATAAAAATAAAAAAGGGAAGGTCTTATATATTTATTTGAGAAGAAAAAAATGAACTTTTGACAATGTATGTACATACTATGTACATTCATAGACACAATTAATTGAAAACATTATTTTGAATAAAACTCACGAAGTAACATCAAAGCATCAAGTGTTTTATCATTTAGCCATGATCTGATTTTGGTTCCTAAGCAGCCTGCTGCTGAAAAAGCACGTTCAGACTCACAGCCTCAAAGATTCACAGATGACATGTGCAACTCGCGCAAGTTTGTACACGAAATATAACGATGTTGTCAATAATAATTCGATTGTGCTTGATAAATCAACCAATCCGAAAAATTCGGGATTATGTTTTATAATCCCGGGACTCGTCGGGTATTGAAAATCGTCCGGGATCCCGGGATTGGAATCCCTAATCTAGACTATGCTCTCAATGCAACGAAATTGTTGAGAATATTGTCGAGGTAAAATGAAAGGTCCCTCTAGGAAAACCAATGAGGAAGAAGTAAAACGCGTGAAGGAACTCATTGAGAGTTTTCCTCAAGCAGAAAGCCATTATACATAGTCTCACACACCAAATTAAAAGTATTTAAACTTTGAATTAAATATATTGAAAATGTACAATATATACGGTAATAATTATCCAACAAGCTAATAATTATCCAACAAGAACAGAATATGGACTTGCCCCTCTTTCAAAGTCAACGGTTCAAATCATGTTTAATTAAAAAAAAACACCCGTGAATACATTTTGATTATTACTTTTTATTATATCATCTACCTTTTTTAGTAGGTGACGGGAAAAAAAAATCTAATATTTTTTTTATACAAACTCGCAATTTTTTCAAATACGTTATCGCTAATCTTTAATAGCATTTGGTTAAAAATATGTTTAAAAATAAAAATTAAAATGCATATGCAATATTTGCTTTTGTTTTTTCTTCACCAGCCATCCCTATCAATAAGAAGGGTGTGGTCATTTTTCTGTTACAAAACAGAATTATTAGGTACCGTTAGATTTACCTGAGATCAAGCAAATGTATTTTTTTATTTGGCACATCACGCATGATTTTTTAATTATATTTTTCATTAAATGGTATTTTACATTTACCATATGTTCGAAAAAAATTAGAAGAGTACTTTTAAAAAAATGCTCAATTCTTAAAATTCAAAATAAAATAGAAAACATTATACCGAGTGGAAAAGATAAAATTAATAACAAATCAAAAGGAGTATACCAAATTTTACAAAGAAAGAGAACATAGAAATGCGACAAAATGCTTTACTGAAAAATGAGCTTTCCATAAAAATCACTAAATAAACCTTGATACAATTAAAGCTATGATTAAAATTAAAAACGAAATTGTAAAAAAATATAGGGTAGCAATTATTATAATCAAAATTAAAAGAAAAAAAACACTAAATAATAGAGACGAAGCAAAAGAAATTTTGGATATTTAGATACCGGTTTAAACCAAGCTTAGTTAATTTTTTAATATTCATTTAAACAAACCAATTCAAAAACCAACGTAAATGTTGTTACCTTAGTAACAAACAAACGGAAAAATAATATAACACAAAATCGAACGTGTAGAATAAATCAGGTAAAAACATTAACAATCCTTTTTTTAATTAACGTATTGTTTTATCGTAATGTTTGAATTTTTACCGAATTTACTCAACACGTTACTTAGCTTTTTGAGATAGATGTAAGGGCTTACGTATCGAGCCATTTTTTTCACGCACCTCGTTTGCTGACGTTTTGACCATCGATGTTGGGGTCATCTGGATCACAGTCACAACACACAACACATCACACACAACACATCAACACAATACATCGGTCACAATCACAACACACTTCACTTTTCAACTCCGTCGTCATTGATTCGATTTTGTGACTTATTATTATTCTTTTGTTTATTTATTACTAAGGAAACAACAAGTGTATTGATTCTCAATTCGGTATCTTTGAATGTATTTATTTTAGTGTGAATTTTGATAAAATCTTATTTAGTTTGATTTAAAATCTGTACCCAGGTATGTGAAAGTGTTTTCGCGTCGCATCTTCTATTAATACTATTTTTCTGTTAATTTTAATCTCGATTTCAATTTTCATAAATTTATATTTTTTTGGTTTTGGTTGTATCAAAATTTATATGGTGATTTATATTGAAAGTGTGGTTTGCCAAAGTTGATTTTTGATAAAAGTATTTTATCGCTTATCAATGTTTTATTTTTTTCTGAAATCGTCTGACCAATGTAATTCGTCACAATTCCTACAAGGAATTTGATATACCCTTCTAATTCATTATAAATTTTTTCTTTTTAATTTAGTAGTATGGTTCTTATTTCAATTTTAGATTGAAAAATTCTTAAAAAAATACACCCTTTTTGGAAAAAAACTTGTTCTATCTTTTCTGAAATCCCTTGAACATACAATTTAAGTTTAATGCTACTTTAGCATTCTTAAATTTATATTTAATAATGTTTTTCTGCTTTATATAATAGGAAGATTATGTTGCGAATTTAGATTTTTTTTTAATAAATTAAATTTAAATAATCATATAAATACAAATATATTTAAGAAAAAAATATTTAAACTAAAATTATTGCACTTTATGTTACCTTAGTAACAAACAAACAAAAAATAAAAAATCATAAGATTGAATCAAAGACGACACAGTTGAAAAGTCTGCGGCGGCTGAGATAAGGTGCAGATTATGACGATAACCCTAAAATAGGTGGTCGAAACGCTAGCCAATAAAACAAAACTATAAATTAAATGAAAATAAGTATTTATCATTTTTCTTATTTATAATAAAATGTACAACTTTTAACGCAGTGCTTCAATATCCGTGACTCAATCCTGCAACATTGTGGGTCAATAGATTTTTGCAAGAATAGGCTAGGATTGTTGTGGCGAAACATTCCATTCGATTCAGCACCAGCAGATGATCGTCATATTGCGACTGAAAAGGTTCGTGCAAAAAATACTTAGCCGCAGGGAAATCGTATTATAAATTACAAAAAGCCAATATTGTATATGTAGTATATATATTATTGAGGCGTTATCGGGTTGTTCGCGTACTGATTTATACCGTGATATTTCGGCTGGATCACATCAGCCATCTTCGGACGAATTTACTGCGTCTATTTTGGGTTTGTACTTCTTGTGACTGAGTACATCTCCAAAAATCAGAAACTATAAAATAACGTTTATGTCAACGTTACCGATTCTTAATCTAATTTGTATCGTAATTCTCGGTCTGTATTAGTCAATAATAAATAATTTAGTTCCGCTCCGAATTATCAAAATTGGCCAGAGGATTCAGGACTAAAAGTTACGTTTGACTTCCCCTAAATTCTCAGTAATATATTATTTCGAAGACGGCCGAAAAAATCACTTACTTTTGCCACTTTATAGAAAACTCCCTTTGCTTCCGACTTAATATAAACAAGGGTACAGCCTAAGCTCACGAAACGGAGCTACAGCCAACGGGTTGTGAATATTATGCATTACAAACACTTAATTAAAATATAACAATTACATCTATATTAAATAGATGTTAGTTTTAGGTTTCCAATTAGTTGAGTGGGATAAGACCTTCCACCTTGAGGTTTGCACTTTAATTTACAAAGAGCATGTGTATATCCTGCATCCCAGGTACAGTGGAATTAGCATTGAATCGCGGTAAGACTCACTCGCCGCAGAAAAGTAATCAATAATAGACCGGAAGGTAAAAATCCAATCATTTAGTTTTCGAACACTAATTAACTGTTAAACAGTGTGAACTGTGAAAGTTTACGTGCTAATTAATAGATTAGGTCTGAATGTCACATGTTTTAATTAGGTAGTAGTTTTACCATCGCTCAATTTTGACAGTTTTCCCGTACCATAGTCATAAATAAAAATAATGTATTATTATGTGGACAATAAATCTTAGTAGTGACATCTATTGGATACAAAAAAAATATTTAGTATTTATTTGAAAGGTAATTATTTTCCTTCACTGACGAAAGTGGTTCGAAACTTGGATAACGTTGCAAATCAGACTTGAAATATATTTATGATAAAAATGTCACGAATAGTATTTATTTTATAGAAAATATATAATTTACTAAAAAAACATGATAAAGTACTAAAAAATATTTGATATTCAATATTAAAAATCAGTTTTAATTTTTTTTTATTAAGAAATGAATATTTATTTTGTGAATTTGTTTATGTTTGTACAAATTTTGACAAGAATTTTTAATTTAAGTGTATTTTATGATAGTTTTCAAACTTATTGTCGAGGTCGTAACTTTGCTGGATATCTGCAACATTCCACTTTATTAAGTTTTCATGGCATTTAATATACAAGACGAACTATGTTAGCTATCGAATAAGTTGCTTCAGTAACCCTTCATTTTACAATGCCCTTATACTAGAATAAAAATATAAAACATTTAATAAAACAACCAAGAACATTTTTTTACCAATTATTCAAATATGCATTACTTCAATCAGTTAGTATTAATACACACATACCACAGACTTTGCTTTCGAATTGGAATACCAAACGGAGGTACGCCGAATCGACCGTTAATGTCCTTAAAAGTCGCTTTCTAATTTAAGCATCTGACCAGATCCACATTCAAAATCCACTTAAAATATGACTAATAAGCAATTGCAAGGTTATATCTAGTACATATATTATTTTTTGCGCAAATTATACAGGCAATTGAAAAACACAATTACAATCTGACTAATAATACATTATATAATTGTATTATTACTCATTTAATATAAAGATTAGGGATCTTTGGTTTAGCGAACCGTTTTTCTAAAGGATGGAATGTATACATATTTGTATCTATCTCTTGTATATTTTAGCACATAGCACAATATTATTTTTTGAACATAAAATAATATTGTGCTATGAATTCGTATGCCTTTGTTAAAATGTGTTTTTGTGTCTTTATTTTCGTTACTGATGCATTATTGTAATGCAGGTAAAAATATACTTAGCGTTATATGGCTTTGTTTAAAGTATACCAGCATGCCAAGTACTTGTTCTGGATATTTGTATGCGGTTACGTTTCGGAAAAATGTTATTAACCTTCCTAGACCTTTTTTTTGTATAAGCGTATTTTTATGAGTCAAAAATCGATTTGCTGCGGAAATTCAATCCATGGTTCTCAATTATTAACACAGTTTATCACGTTCTTAATTTAAACTGTTGACTACTCAACCATAAATGGTTTTCTTGAATTGAATAATATTTGTAAAATCTCATAAAATAATATTTGTAAAAAAAGAGGATTTTTCTACAGAGCTAGAAAAACTCACTTAAAGCTGCAAAGCTGTTTTTTGTTATTGTATTTGTAGCAATTTGTACAGAATTCCAGTAAAGAGACATGCCAGACACGTGTCTGAAGTCCCGCGAATTGTACCCATTGAACCTAGCAGAAAATATTTTTTTTTTTTAAATACGCATATCTGTTAAAAACAATATTTTCATAACTTAGAACTATAAAAGCTAAAATGCTCGTATTATTTAAAATCAGAAGCGGAAAATAAAAAGAATATTTATTGTAGGGGTAGTCGTTTTATCGCAGTAGGATATTAACACTTTACCTACCGCTCACGCCAATTGGCGTCCTGAGTGTGCCGAAAGTTAAACACCGCAGACGCCAATTGGCGTCCTGTGTATGTGATCGTTTCCATGTAAAATTAAAAATATATGTTTAGCGTTTTATTCGATTTTTTTCAAGAGATGACTAAATAAATATATGAACTTACATTTTATTTTGAAATATATTTTTTTAAATTATATTTGGACAAATGCGAAGGGCTTATAAATATTTTTTGTATTTTTTTCATCCGGCAGTTTTACTACCAGAAAAACTTATGTATCTTTTGATGTGGTCCGAATATTTTAATGAATTTTTCTAGACATGCTATAAATGTTTCAATTCTAGTCATTATTAACTGGTTCTCAACATGTGGTTCGCCGGAAATAAAAATGAATTAATACAATTAATGATTTTAACATTATAAAAACCGGTAATGTAGGAATTTAAATAATAATAACTTAAATTAAGTTAACGAGCGGTTCTCAAACTTTTTCAAATTTCTAAAAACTTGTTTCCAGAACACTTTTTTTTGGACAGTGTAAACAAAGAAAAAATATGATATTTTATACACAAATATATAAATATGTATATTTAAAAATAATTTATTAGGTAAATCGGTCTATTTAGAAATAAAGTCAAATTACATAAAATAAAAAATACGATGTACATATATAAAAAGTGGCAACGTCACAAATGAGTGCTGGCAAATAAGCGTGCGTCAAAAGAGCGCTGCTTTATAAGCCCAGGATCATAAGAGCGTTAACCAAAGTAGCGCTGTAACAAAATAGCGTACGTCAAATGCACAGACAGTCATAAGAGCGCTTTTCAAAAAAGAGCGCTTTTCAAAAATACTTGGAGAAAATCAAGTAATGAATATTTTAGGAATTAGGTATAAAAAATATTATATAAGTAAATTGTAAGAAATTCACAAAGAATAAAAAATTATGAGATATAGGCGGTAAAAGAAGTATTTTATGTGCCTTAATTTTTGACACTGAAAATGTTGTAGATTTAGAAAAGAACTTAGGTTATGTACTTAATATTATAAAAATGTATTACACCCAAAAATTATGTGAACTTACTAACAAATAATTGGATGGTTCACCAAATATTGCTGATAGTTTCGCACAATATTTTCGTCTGCAATATTTTTTGTCTTTTCTCCAGTTAATTCCTTCTTCTTGTACATGTACTATCGAGAAAAATAGGGGCCCAGATATTTAATATGGTTTTAATCAATTAAATTCTGGGCCTGATTTGCTTTCTGATCTCATTTTGAAGGGTTGCGAAGTCAGTCTCGCTGAATATGAATCTCAAGATATCATTATTTACTGATATTTAGAAATGCACAAAAGTTACCCTTATTTATAAAAAGTGTTTCAAATTGTGTATATAAAACATAGATCAGTCGCAGTGTTGTCAATTTCTGCCAGATTGTTCGAAACAATTATTTATAGATACGTCTTAATTCATTTTCGGCAAGTTTTGTTAGATATACAGCGTGGGTTTTGACCCGTCCGTTCTACTGTTACTTACCTTCTGTCTTTTGCCAAAATAGTGACAAAATCTCTCGATACGAAAACTCAAGATGATGTTGTATATACTGATTTTAAGAAGTCT
Organism: Plectrocnemia conspersa; assembly: GCF_051122295.1. Taxonomy (NCBI): domain Eukaryota; kingdom Metazoa; phylum Arthropoda; class Insecta; order Trichoptera; family Polycentropodidae; genus Plectrocnemia; species Plectrocnemia conspersa. The sequence continues at coordinate 772,325 of NW_028277170.1, read as the reverse complement.
TTTTGCCATAGGTATTATTAAGTTAAGTTAGGTTTTTGAGATACTTTTATTTAAGAGTATTTGAAAAATATCCGTTCATGTAAAAAAAATATATTTATATTTTTAAGGACAGAATAGCGTAGTCCGTAAAATCTCAGATTGGTTAGGGGTTCGAGTCCCAGCAGCGGCACTCAAATTTATATTTAAAAAAAAATACGATTTTTTTTTCAGGAGCGTTGAAACACGATTCACTTAGTTTTCAGAAAAAAATATAAGTCGCTAAGCATTTTTTTAAGCAACTGAAGGGTGTTGTTAAAATTATTTACTAACTATTTTTGAGTAATGTCAGTTTTGGGTTTCAAAACGCTTTCGAGAATCACGAGCGCGTCCTCTTCTCTTGTCTGTTAGAGCCAGAACGCCCGCACTCGCTTTTTACTATCGCCACCCGGCTCCTTAATACGCTTCAATCACGATTGTCAAGTTTTGTCATGGCTTAATCCTTCGGATTCTTACTAAAACAGTGACAAAATTAATGATGCAAGTAGACGTCTTATAAACAGATTTTGAAAAGGCGTTGGACAGGGTTTGTCATGGAATATTGTTAAAAAAATTGTTGAACCTTGGTTACTTGGATAATTTAAATTGGTTATTCGCAAGTTATTAATGGGATCGTAGACAGTTTGTAACCTTTAGAGGCCGATTGTTGAAATATTGCCATTCGTTTTTTTTAATAATCTTCGTTAATATTGTTAATACACTGGCATTGCACATTGATCTATTTAACGTCAGCCACGAGGAGCTGGTCCTATTTGTATTATTTAATTTAAAAATTTTATGATTTTTATTTCTTACTATATATTCTTTTTTAATGAATCATAATAATATTATGAATCGTTTTTTGACTATCATATGGTTTTTTAGTTTAAATAAATAAATATAATGGCGTTATCTATTAGAAAACTACTTTTTCTGTTACTGCATAAATTTTTTAGAAATTGTGGTTTCATGCGAGTATTATAGTATTTTTAGAAAATGATAGTTTACTATATTGCCGACTTGTATGGACGCCACGCATAAAAAAACAAATTTTAAAAGTAGTTTCAAAGATAATATGTTTTGATATTATTCAGGTCGTTTGCACACATTATGCGCCACGTGGGTTGACAGAGGGTTATGATTCGATTTGAATGAGAAAAAATGCGTTTCCAATTCGATGAAACAATTTTCACACAGCCTCTCACACGGTTCGAATCTCTGTGAATAATTTAACAGAACCCCACTGCCAATTTTCCGCGTACGAGCTTTATGAATATTTCAAACGTATTCGCATTATATTGTGCATATGTACGATTTTTTCACAAAAAATGCGCGCAAAATAAACACAAAAACAAAAAAGAGCATACGTACAGCATAAAGTGTGTATGTACATACGTATGCATATTTTACCGGAATGAAAATGGCAAAGAGCCACCGCACACACTGACCTGATTTATATCTCGGGCTAAACTACGGTAAAAAGGAGTGCTTTCGCATTTACATCCGTTTGCGAAACAATTTATTGTAAACTGTGTGCGAAATTTGTAACGAGTTTTGCCTCTGGCAAAGTTTTCCAGCGACGGCAAAGGGCATTATACGCATGCGCATTGACAATCAGCTAAACATAATTCTATCGATAAGGACCCGGAAGTGAAACTGTTTCATCGGAATTATCTGGATAAGATAAACAACGAAAGCTTCCAATCCTAATTATGATAGCGATGAGGTGCAATCAAAATCGTTGGTCTTATATATTACTTGCATAAAAATATCAATTTGGATTAATCTCACAATATGCCAATACTATTAATCATTTCCGCTGAAACTTCATCGCTACTTGGGGATTTGATAATCTTTAGTTTCTTAATAACTTTATAAATCTCTGTAAGTAAGATATCTAATTCAAAGCTGGACTCTCTGAATGTCTGGCTTATATAGTCTTGATCAAAGCTCTTTTCATCTTTATCGAAATCCATTATGGGAGTTCCTGGGCTCTCCTGAATTATCCATGGGACTCGCGAGTCAGTAATTTTATCGTTTTAAATAGATATTATGTTAGATTTGTATGTGCATTTGCTTCAATTTGTTGTTCTCCCTACACATAAATCTTCGTTATGAGGAACGCCTTTCACTTTGCCCATCCGTCAGTTATTCGCGTCCTCTATGTCACCTTAGTTCGTAACATTCTTGAATCGCGATCTATATATAAATATTCTCTTTTAGTAAAAAATATTCTAAAACAGTTTTTAAGACACCTTTATAAAATAACATATGGTTATCATCCGTTCTTATTTCCTAGCGCTTTTCTTGTAGAAGCGTTGATACGATTCTCGTAGAAAGTTGTATATCGCTAAGCATTTCTTTAAATTACTGAAGAGTGCTATTCTCGAGGAATTCCAGTTTTGGGTTCCGGAACGTTTTCGGGAATCACGAGCGCGTCCTCTTTTGATGGCCGATGGGGCTAAGACGTCCGCACTTGCTGACTCGCATATGGCTATTGCAAATTGACCTGTTTAATGTCAGGTACGGGGAGCTGGTTCGGTTCGTATAATTTAATTTTGATATTTAATGATTTTTTTTTTGCTTCTTTATATTTATTATTGTTTGCGTATTGAAATATTTCAATTATTTTTTTTGTCGAGCATTATGACGCATTGGGGTAACCTGTTAGGTTCCAATGGTCTAAATCAAATTTAAATAAATAATAATTGATCGAGTTGTATCATTTTTTAATCAAGTTCAATGTTTTAATTCAGTGATCTCTATGGAGCAGATGTTTTTGCTTCTGCAATAATATTTATTTTACTTTGTTCTCAAGGTGTTTCTTTTTTGTTACAATTATATTTAGTTTCAACATAATGTTTGCAACAAGTAGATTATGGTCTTAGCCACAATCTGCATCTAAATGAGTTTTTATATTTAATATAGATGATTTTTATATATTAATAAACATTATGTGAGCCGTTGATTTTGAAAATGGGGCAAATCCATATCATGTTATTGTTGGATAATTATTGAATTGTGTTTAAACTGATTTAAATATATTAGTAAGCAATAATATACTTATTTTATATTGTTTTTTAATAAAAATTACATATGCAATATGTATATATTTGCGATATTAAAACATAAAACATGTTTTTAATAGGGCCCAGTTGATTTACCTCACTTTCAAAAGCATTTATGAAAATGTTGATTTCGTTTTCAAGAGTCTAATAGAATAATTTGATTCTTTACTTTTCTATTTTATTTCAACACTTAATATTAAAAAAAACTTAATATTATTTTATAAAAAAGAGAGAACGACAAAAAGGAATAATATAATAATTATATACATAACACACAACAACATAAATATAACATTACAAAATACCTAAAGGAATATTACTATTATTTTTTTTTTAATTAGGATGGTGCAAATTTTTGAAGTACCCATGATGTATGGGTGGTATAAATGCAATAAATCCATCATATCTGTATATTTCACTTTAGTAATAAGCCTAAGAAAATATAAGTAATATTTTTTAGAAAAGAATTAAAAGATGAAAACATTATTCGGTCTAAACAAAATATAATATACCTACATAAGATATATGTATATGTATATTTACTTATCATTTGTGCATATTTAATCATAAAATTAATCACTTAAACAGTTTGATTTTTTTATTCAAGAATTTAAGAGAGTTACTCGATATCATAAAAAACTTAGGCTAAAGTCGGTAATTTTATTATAAATACCTACCAAAAAAATGTTTATAGTGGGACCTTACGCGAATTTTTTTTATGTTTTGAGCCTTGGAAACTACTGTGAGAACAAATTTTTGGAATTCCCAAAAATCGCATATTTTAGTTATCTATTTTAAATTAGATAGGATTGTTATATATAAATATAATAACACAGAACTAGCGCTGATAAGTGTTTATCGCGGATTTCGCCCTTTACGCGATTTTTTTATATTTTGAGACTTTTAAATTACTGTGAGAACAATCTTTTGGAATTTCCAAAAATCGCATACTTTACTGTTATCTATTTTAAACTGGATAGGGTAGTTATATATAAATATAATAACCCAGAACTAGCGCTGATAAGTGCTTATCGCAGATTTTAACCTTTACGCGATTTTTTTATATTTTGAGAATTATAAATTACTGTGAGAACAAACTTTTGGAATTTCCAATATAATTTTTCGTTTTAACCCTTTATAGGACACATATTTTTGTTTTATTTACATTTTTTAAAAATTAATTAATATCTTATTTGTCGTTTTAGGCTGCAATATTCTAAATTAAGTCAACGTTATATTGAATGGTAAACTGACCTACCAATGTACGTTATCACGGGTGCTCTTGTAACATTAGGTTTATTATTAAAAAAAAAACATAGGAAAAATAAACCTTAATTTTGGTGGTATATACATGTACCACTTTGTTCAAGGTGTCCTATAAATAGTTAATGTATATTTTATTAATATTTACAATAAAGCAAGGCGTGCAAGTTTTTTTTAATTTCTGTCGCCCAATAAACCATCGCCCAATTGACCGTCGTCGTCGTATAAAATTACAAACAAATACATATTTACCATACAGCTATTCATTAATAAAAGTTTTGTCTATTTTTAATTAAGAAATATATAAAATAATATGACACTAACTGCAACGTTCCATTTGCCCTTCGATGGGGCGATGAGACTAATATTAGTTTATATAAATATAGATATCTTGTGGGTTTCTTTAATTATGGAAAAAAACCTACAATTTGTAATTCTGCGAGCGATGTAAGCTGGCTTCGTTCGCAGGTAGATATATCTAAACCTCAAACCGAGCGGCATATTGTTATTTGTGTATATTTATGGTTTAAACATTTTTCGGTCCCATAAATATTTTAAAAAGGGTCGTCACCCTATTGTGTTAATTTATTGTTATGGATTGCCAACCAATGGTACTTGAGAGAACCAAAAAAAATTAAAATGTAATTTAGAGAAATGCAAGTATTTGTTCTGATTTCTTCGTTTTTGATATTAGTTTATTCATAGTTATGCTCTACATATATAATTTTAATTTTTAAAAAGAATTTATCATTTTTCATTTTTCCCGAGCTGGCGACATACCTAGTACGAAAACGATTACGAGTGCAAAGGGTTAAAGATGGCAATATTATTTTTTCAAAAATTTTTGCTCCACCCCATTTTGTCGATAAATCAATAGTTGTAAACTGTGATTCAATGCTGTTTTATAATTCAATTTATACGCCGCATTTCTTTAAACTCTTATCTAGAAAATTCTGAGCCAGTTGACAGTTTCGCCATCAATATTTTTGGTACTTTTCAAAATTGTCTTCTCCAGAAGTTTGGTTGATTAAAATACTTCACTTTTCATTTCGTGTAGTAGAAATGATTTTGTTGTCACATGTTTGTATTGATTCGTAATAATCGTCGGGAAAATACAGAAAATTGTTTTTTCGAATAGCCATTTTTACAAGTCCAAAATAGCGATCATTTGGCATGAATAAATGTCCAAAAAATAAGAATTTATGATCAATAATATCTATATTGTTATCGCTAGACCGAATCATTTTAATCCTCGTTAATGCCAAATTTATATTTCAATTTTGGCCAGTGCACATATCGCTATAAGCGATAACATGTTTTTGAGTAGTCCCATTTTGTAAATGTTTTAAACAGCTACCTAGAAGCAACTTATTGTGATCCTCTGGATGCAGTTGGTTCATCGCAGGTATACATATGAATTTTATCATCATGTAAATTGTAGAAACTTTGATTTAAAAACATACATGTTTCATTTATAGTATGGAACAGAAACTGTTAATTTAGGGTATGGTATTGGTTTTTTACAAATTTAATGTAAAAGCAAAGTAGTTTCCTGGGTGTTTTGAGACTAGTGCTTCATATTATTGTAAGGCTTTTCTAACAAGTTCGGTATCTTTAGAATGACTTTTATGTTGCTTCTTCAGATTTGTTTTTTATTAAGTATTGCGTGATGTTTTAATTTGCATATTAAGAGAATCGCACTTTAGGCACGTGTCTTTACGTGGATGATGAAAGTGAAAATTATATTCTTTGCTAAAAATATTCCCATAAATTTTCTCATTAACATAACTTATTTTCCTTACATTTATCAACGTATAAATTGTACATTTTTATTAAATTTAATTCAATGTTTAAATAATTTCTGCTTAGATTGTGAGACCTTGTATAATGGCTTTCTGATTGAGGATAACTCTAAATGTGTTCCTTTACGCGTTTTATTTTTTCCTCATTAATTTTCCTGGAGGAACCTTTCATTCTACCACGAAAAAACAACATAATAAATTACAAAAATAGACATTGTTAAGCAAAATAATCAAATTTGGAAAACATGTCAAAAATTTTACTTCGCGAACCTTAAAAAATATTATTTGCACTGTTAAATCTGAAGCTTTTGCAGAAAATATTCAAAACCAAAGTACAGTCGATACTTTATTTTTTTAATACCTTAAATAATAAAATTCAGAAACATGTCGAAGATTATCTTGTAAGAGTTAACCCTGTAACATCTCAAGAACTCTATAATATTATTCAACTAATTCTTAATCGCAAAGCTCCCGGAAATTACTCTATTCCCAACAGAGCTTTTAAAATACTTTCACCGATTGCCTTATATTACTCTACATATTATACATTCGTATATTGCTTGTCTATACTTTGTAGAAACAAGCTGACGTAATGGTTATTCGAAAACTAGGTACGAACCCTATGCTTCCTTCTAGCTATCGACCTACAGGTTTATTACCCATCGCAAGTAGAATATACGCAAACATAATTAAAAATATAGGGTTAAATACATTAAGAATATTATCTTTCCCGGTAAATAATTGGTCTTCAGATGATCTCATTCCGCAACGGATCAACTACATTGAGTTGTAAAATATATTTTAATCGCTTTGGGACGCAGACATCTTATATATAAATTAACTTAATTAAATTTTCACGCAACTAAAATTAAATTAATAAAATCGTGAAATAAAATATACGAGAAGTCATAAATATTAAAAAAAAGTAATTTAGAAATCAGAGAAACGGTCTAGATCATGGCTTCTTAAATTTTTTTCATTCACGACCCCATTTATGATTGTGAGTTTCTTCGCGACCCCAGATAAATATAAGATAAAGATATATAAATATTTTGTGCTAATTTATTGATTAGGTAACAATACATATGAAAAAATATAGTTTTAGAATTCGCTTAGAAACATACCAAAATATAAAATTAAAAATTGCACAAAAAGTTGTAAAATTTTATTTATTATAGTTACAAAAATTATATGCCCTATTTTTTATCAAAACTGCATTTTTTGCAATAACATAAATAAAAGTGAATATTGAGCAAAATATATCGTCACTGGTATATAATATAAGTATATAAAAATTAAAGGGAAAAATCGTTTTTTAATGAGACGGATGTGCTTGTTTTTTTACTGCATTACAAATAAAATCTTGGTGCAATATTTGATACTGCTCTTTAACATTTTTTAGCGATGAACGATATTGGGATTTAATATGTGTTAAAGCTGAAAAAGTAATTTCACATAAATATGTGGTGTTGAATGGCAGAGGAACACTTAATGCCATATGAGAGATTGTGGAAAATTCAGTTCTAGTTTCAATCCAGAATTCAGTCAAGCGCTTTATTGGAAAATCTAGTTTTAAGTTTGAGTCACTCGAAAGCTCAGCAAATTTCTCTTGAGCTTTATATGGCAGGTGATCAATCTGACTCAAGCGAATCAAAAATGGTTTTTGAATCCAAGATAACTTTTTGAAATCAATATTTGATATCAAATATTTACGAAACTGTACTATAATAATTTTTGCGATAAAAATTTTACAATGATTTTTCTCGATTATAAAATTGTCGATACTGGAAAACACTTCGAACAAATCCTTTTCTACCCTACCTTTCCAAATGTTGATATTTTTAATAAAACTTTAAATTTTATCATTCGAAGTAAATATATCGCAATTGTTTCTTTGAAGAGACAAGTTGAGATCGTTTAATTTCTCAAAAATATCTGACAGATAGCCATAGGTCATTTTGAAAAAAAACAGCAAGATCACATTTTTGTTCGGTTAAAAATATTTCGATTTCGTTCTTTAATAACAATACTCTTTTTAAACTTTGACCTTTTGATATCCATCTTACTTCTGCATGTTGTAATTATTTTGTATAGTGGGAATCCGTATCCTTACAGAGATTTGAAAATAAGCGGCTGTTACGAGCATGGCTCTTAATAAAATTTATAATCTTAACAGCATCCTGAAGCACGTCGTTCAATTCTGGTGCTAATTGTTTTGCTTCAAAGTCCTCCCGATGAATAAGTCAGTGAGTAAAAGTTATATGATCATAATGAGGAGCCTTAAAATATGATTTAAAACATTTAATTTAAATTAATGTATTTAAATATTTTACATTAAAATCTCGCGACCACAATATTTTTCTAAGCGAACCATAGTTTAAGAAGCCCTAGTCAATCAATAACTGAAGGGTAGAATAACAATATTACAATATATATATGGTATAGTACGCGTCCTTTTCAAAGAAAGAGTAGTTTTTCAACGGTACTTATGGGTGATTAACATCTCGGGACGGATGTGTAATATTTATAATTCAAAATACTGTGTGTAGCATTACTGTCGAGACATGGTGTTTATCTTTTTGTGACCTCCTAATTAAAATAAGTTGTAGGTGGTTCCTCCCCAAACCAATCGAGCAATCTGAGGCTGCAACAATTACTTCTTTCCTAGAAAAATGATTAAATAGCTTCAAAATGCAGATTCTTTTCTTATGGCAAATTTAAAAAAAAAAAACATTAAATAAAGTTGCAGATTTACTACTTGAAAACATAAAACTAAAATGAAATAGATATTCAATCTACATATATTATAATTATCTAAAAATACAGTTATAATGCAAGCAAATATTAAAAAAAACATAACGTGATGTGTTTAATTTTCTTTACAATTGAAAGGATCAACGGATGTTAGTGATATTTTACAATACTGATATACAATACTAGTTTTTATTGAAATGATTAAAAAAAATTTAAAACTAAAAGAAAATTTCGTTTATTAACTTATAGCACTTTTTCAATTTTATTACGAATTTATGTTGATACCCCAGAGCGCATTTTAGAAGCTCGATAAGTAGCATGTGATTATTTTTTATGTAAGTAGTCGATCTTGTTAACAAACAAGTTGGCTAACCCTGATAAGCAGATATTTTTTTAGATTTTTAAATCAATTTTCTAGTCTATAATTTTAATGCTCTAAACTATTTTAAAGCGGTAGACTGAAATTAAAACATTTGGTGCTCTTTTCATTAATCCCTCAGCTCTGTTTTACAAAGAAAACAATTAAAAAAGAAATGTAATTACGGCATGCGTTAATTGCGGTTAAAGATGTTGTTTCCTTTTAGATTGTGTATTTTACTGTGCCTGTGTTGTACCATATATAATGTAATTATACTAGAGGAAATCTACCTTATCTTGTTTTAATTTATTTAGATCGTACTTTAAAATTCCATGTAATCTTTTCGGGATTAGGTGGTTGAGTGGTGTAATTTTTGCAGCCAAAACAATTTATGTATGGAAAAATTTCATGTGTCAGTATTTATTAGTCTTTTGTTAAAATGTTCTTAGAACAAACTTGAACAAAAAAGAGATGAAGCAAATGAAGACCCAATTGCCATCTTTAAAAACAACTCATTGTAAAAGTTTCAAGGATACATTTTAATAATTTCAGTAAGACGAATTAAGAATAGGAATTTTAAGGTTTTCGAAAGTCTAAATATTTATTGTTCAATTTTAGGTGTTCCGCTGAAATGTTGTCAATCAAAACAATTTTTATAAAACCACAGATATCAAATAGTGATTGTTAAAACGCAATTTTGTATCATAAGTATAAATCGCACATATTTTAAAGCAACCGACAAGTATAGTGTCTGTAAGGTTGTTATGATAGATAGATGACAAACTTATGCCATGCGTGTCACAAAATGCCATGCGGATGATTTTTGGTGACACGCAAAGATAATTCCAATTTTATATTTATAGTACAATTTGCAATATGGTTATATATTTTTTTTATTATAAATCTTATAATCGATTGATAGGTTTCTACATATTTGATATAATACTACACATACAAACATGTATATAAAACACTTTACCACGCTTATTCTATTCATAAAAAATAGGTCTTCTAAATAGAGCGTTGACGTCCTGCTTGTTAAGGACATAAATTAGGGACGTAATCGCAACTCTCTCTCTCTGCATTTTATGTTATTTATTAATGACATAAATACGGCAGTTAGATTCAAGATTTTTTCTTAACGCAGATGATTTAAAATTGTATAAATTCGATCTTTTGTGACACCTCTCCACATAGTGATTTAGATACTTCTGATATTTAGTGTTGGTTTCATACAGTGTGATCAGTTTATTCTTACAATGTCGGTGAAAACAATTTGGCTAGAGAATCTTCCACAAATAAAAGTTTTTTGTAGATATTTTTATACTAAAATTTAAATATTGTGGCTGTTAATTTCATTTGTACCTTAATAGAAAAATACTAAATAAATTACTCGAGAAATAATTTTACTTAGGTTTATCTACTGTAATTTTCAGGATAAAAATAAGAACATAAGGTTTTAATTATAATTAATTATAAAATGTGAAACTTTATATTAAACGTAGAAACGTGTATCGTCAGTTATTAGCAGGTATTTAGCCAACGGCAAAGTTTTTGTAATTTATTTTTGTCATGCTAAGCTTTGAAAATGGCACACTGTGCTCTGCCGTTTTAATCATACCCTACATAATGTGCAACACATACATATTATAGTGCTAAGCTGACTAAAATAGACACGGCATCGTTTGACCTTAGTAGACGGACACAAAGGGAATTTTTGACGTGCGTATCATACTTTTGAGCAGTTCGGTACCTCTCGGAGCACACTTGCTTTAAAATAATTTACAAATTTGACCAAAAGTCGCGTGACGATGTCCAAAGTCACGCAATTGATATAAATAAGACGGCAATGCAGTATGTTTGAAAAACGTGCGTATATTTTTAATGTAAAATTATAACTCATTTTTTCTAAATATTAGTATTACACCTTTGATTTTAATTGTGACATCATTAGAACATTAAAAATGAGACGTAGAGTTCAATAAAGCAACCTAAAGAAAAAATCGTATTCATACTATGATTTATGGTACTAAGATTTTTTTATATTTTGCCAAATGGTGAATAGGTTTATCTTGCCTAAATAAATCTTGTAAATATCAGTACGAAAACTGCACATATTTAAATATTTTTCTAGGATAAATAAAACAATATCTTTTTCGTTTAACAATATTTAATTACGCGTTTAAAGTAGAGCCATAATCTTTATTTCAAAATAAAACGCTATTATAGTTGCTTGAAAAATTTGTAATTTCTCATTAATAAAACCGAATCAACAACTACTCAGTAAGTGTTGCAGCAATATTTGAGGTAATCCAAATATAAAAGGTTTTAATGATACGAAAAAAAATTGTTTTGAAATATAATTTATTTCTTAAGACATAATTTTGTTGCACCATTCACGCAAATTTCTAATTACAATAATATTAAATGTAGTAGTATTGATTTAAAATATTCCAAATGCCCCCTATTCACATCGTCTATATTTAGAATGCTTTTCAAAAGTTTATTCAGCTGCAAAATCTAAAAGCTCTTGGGATATGCAGATACGTGCCGACTGTTTTTTTTCGCTCAATTTGTGTGAAAACCATAAACATTGACTCCAATCCTTTCCAATATTCTAAATGTATATTTTCCAATATTTTTAATGTAATGTAAGTAAAACTTACATTTTGTATATATTTATACAGAAAAAACATAATGTTATTACGCTAAAAATAAATAATGATTTAATTAAAAAATATATTTAACAAATTAGGAATAAATTAATGAGACTGGAATGTATGTATTTTAATATTTATATTAATATCGTGGATCGTAAAATAAAAAAGCAATGTAATTTTAAAACTGAATATCGATTAAAAACTATATAAAAACCTATGCTGTTTATCCAACAAAACTTAAGACGTATCTATGGATAATTATTTCGAACAATTGTGCAAGACTTGTCTTTAGTTCTTTATGCACAATTTGTTAACAATTTTATATACATATATAGATAACTTTTGTGTATTTCTATGGATCAGGAAATGTTATGCGAATCAGATCAAACATATGTTTTGTAGGAGCAACGAGACTGACTTCAGACTAGAGTCTCCAATTCGAGTAATCGAGTACTCGATACTCGAGTATTTTTGTCTATTATTAATAATAATACTCGAAATTAAAAAATTTTGTAATATTTCAGAAACAAAAATAACTTTAACTCGGTCCGGTAAATGTTAACGTCTTTCTTTTATTTGGCGTTTATGCCCGAAGTCCCGAGTTAGAGCGGTTACTATCAGGTATAATTTTTTCATATTTCCATAGTTGCATAGTTCCGGTCGTCGGCTATGTTAGTGGGTACGACGGAGAAATTTCTTTTGTGTTTTCTGTTCGACAGTCCCGACTTATCTAATTTATGGCAATGAACAATATGAAATATCAACAAAAATTTTTTTTAGGTTTTATGACTATGCAGTTGTAGCGTAAAGTGTTGTGAATTGTTTATACTGATCCCTCAGCTTAAAATATAAATCAAAACAATTGTGTGTTTTAAAGGCATTTAAAGTAGTGTCAGTTCTTTGCGAACCGTTTAGCTCTAGAGTGAAAGGGATTCACCCAAATACATCTTCGAAGGATATAGATTAAAATTCTTCGCATTAATCAAAAGGAGTAGAATATTGTATATTGTTAAGAAAAAAAACTATTTAAGAAGAATTACAAAATACTATTTTGTCAATTGTCGAAGGAAATAAGAGAAAAGCAGAGAAGGGAATGAAAGAAGAGAACATAAAAAGAGAGTGCAAAAAATTTTATATCTATAAAAAGCGAACAGATATAAATTAGAAGCCTTATCCAACGCGTTAATGACAATAAGACCAACATCAACAGCAACGGAAAGGGTTTTTTCCATAACGGGAATAATAAAACCAAAGGTTAGCAGTAATATTAAATTCGAGACACTTTTTGCATTATTGTTTTTAAAAAGTATGTTCGTGAAGTTAAAATAATTGTAAAAATTAACATACTAAGTATTTTATTTATTTATTTATATGTACACGAATTTGAATAATAGCTATTTTGGTACATTTGCTAAATACTCGAAAGTACTCGAGTACTCGAGTATTTTAAAATTTTAATATTCGATACTCGAGTAGTTGATGGTTCGAGTAATTGGAGACTCTACTTCAGACTAACGCGAATTTTATTTTTGAATACAGTAGTTTAAGTTTTTATATATAAAAAAGTATTAATGACAATATCTTTGAATCGATTAATTTGGAATTTATTAAGAAAAAAACTTGTAACGATTTTCAGGAGAAGCGATATTTTACTATATTTTATACAAAAATAAGTCTTAGCGATTCGACGTTCCATTAGTCGATTTACGGGTTAAATGGCAAGTTATTTCTTTTACCATACACAAAAGAAATCTGTTCGCAAAGTCCATGCGCGTTTTTCCTTGCGAATGCGAGCAATAACGCGTAGCGCCTTTTGGGACGGCGTGATCTATTTTTTAATTTTTTCTCTCGCCTCCACAACATATTTTTCGGTCTCGCTATCTATGTTTTTTCAGGGCCGAACTTAAATTAGACACGTCCCCTCGGGGGACCGTGAAAGTGACCGCTTTTTTGCCCCCCCGAAAGTTTCGCCGAAAACTTGCTCCAAACGTGAATCGATCGCGGGAAGATGTATTATGCTTTCAATTAGATTCACTTCCCTCAGATCTTTGATCAAAAGGTCAAAGTTTGCGGATGTGTTATTTAAAACATCCATTGTTAGCGGCCCGAGGGCGGAAAAATATTAAAATTAGCGCTCCGGGCCGAGGATTTATGTGGCGTAAAATTCTTTCCAAATTGTATTATATTTGAAGGCATAATATCGTTTTCCTGCTTTAGAGAAAGCCCAAAAAAGCTTGCTAATAAATGTATATATTCCACAGATTTACAATTAAATTTTTCGCTTAAAAGTATATGCATACCGTAAAACACTTAAAGTTAGTCATTCCATTTGCTTTTACTGATTTGATTATTTGATTATATTGCAAAAAGTCCCTTTTTCTATTTCTAGTACTGATCATAAACAAAACTGAATGCTCATTAAAATTAACATGGCTTTAAGACATTGCAGATGGGACTTTCTCTTGAGCCTAATTTAATTCCCAATTTAGTTTTTAAGGGTTGCGAATCAGTCTTTCTGCTCCTTAAATTTATATAATTCAACTGGTGCTGTTGTTGATTTTTCGTTATTTAGGTATTTGATCTGAATTTTCAGATTAAATATCTAAATTTTCTGCTACTAATTTACATTCATTAAAAAATTTTCTCATGGCTAATATTTTTACGTTTAAAAAGCAATAATTTGCATAAAAAATTAAACACAAACGGAGCCGCGTCAAAAAATTATTCGTCATTAAATAATAATGTGAAAGTGTGTGCTTTTGAAGGCAATGTTTCGCTACTTTTATTTATTGTATAATATGTATAAGAAAAACTTAAAAAACATATACCTGAAATACATCAGTATATATATAAGTACATCTGAAACAACTGTAGCTTAGTTCAGATTCATTATTTGAACCCGGTTTTTACTTATTGTATAAATATTTTTTATTTTTTCTTAAGAGAATTTGTCTCCTCTCATCCCTCCTCTCGGCAGGGCTGCTTATGATGGCTGATAGTCCATAAAATATTTCACTCCTTGGAGGATTTCTCAACGGTCTTTACTTTTTGTGTTATTTAATGATGCAGATAATATTATTTTTAGAATTAGTTTTATTTCATAAAAAAATAGTAATAAAACCCAACATAAAAATACAATAACAATACTTTAAAAATTATTAATAAAAATATTTACTTTCTTGCAAAATTATAAATAATATCGTCAAAAAATGTATTACGTTAATATGACGTACTATATTGATCGTTCGTTGATTTAAAATATTTTTTATTGGTTTCAATTTATTATACGTACTTTCGAACGTAACTACTGCTTCTAGCATATTAATACATATACTAATAGATAATTAAATATTTTAATAGAATTCTTGTTACTCCATTTAAATAATAGATCGTGTTTCGATCTTTATTTTTAGTTTTTTTATGTTACTTGATTCCTAAAGCATTTGATTTAATTTATACAATTTCTGGATATTTTTGTGATTATACATTTCTTCAGTTTCTACTTATTTGCGCATGACAATTTAATAAATCGTTCAGCGGGAAAAAAACATATTTTTCCAAAATCTCTTAAGTACTGTGAAAGCATTATTCTAATTAAATTAAAGAATAATCTATAACATTGTGACAAAATATAATAATCTGGTGCCTAAGCAATTCATATTTATCGATTTCATCTGACGTTTTGACCTATGTTTAATATGTTGCATACTTCTATAACATATATTTAAAATTTTAAAGAACAACATAGACTAAATATTATATAAATTGTTTTTTCGAAAATCATTGAAACCATCGATAAGCTTTCGTATATATATTTATATAAATAGCTTACACTTTTATTTAAAACGCTACGTCGAAACTTGTATTTATATATCAGAAAATATAATGATTTCCCAAGTGAGTGTGAGCTGCCAAAGATATGGTCGTTTTTTATTTTCCTCAACACTGAAACAACATTGCACAATATTGTTTCAGTGTTGAGGAAAATAATTTATTAAGAGTACTTTTCATCTATTTATAGACGGAAAATAAATTCAAAAGAGTATTATTAACATTTACAGATGCTGCATGAATATCTATTAGATAATGATATTAAAAATCATCTTGAAAGGGTTTTATATATGTAATATATTTCCATTTATTACATTAATTTCTCATTATAATATATCACATATCGAATTATGATCTTTATGTAATATGATTGGAGTGCTATCAAAAATTATACTGTAATATTTCACCTGCTAAATTCACTGCGTAACTTGGAAGCTAATGAAATTATAACTTCATTTTGAATCTCTGGTGATAAATAGTTGTTATGTTTATGAGAGCTTAGTATATTATTCATGAAGTTTAATTACACATGTGTCTTTAATAATATTTTTATCAAAAATAAAATGTTTTATGTATTACTATATCTTTTGACCTATTTTAAAAAGTATCTAGTAACATAGTCACAAATTTTCCATTGGGAGCCCTGCATTTTTGTCTCAGGATCATACTTTTATCTCCAGTTATAATTTTGACCACGAAGTCCGGATCTACATCAAGACGATCCTTCAATTCCGTGCAAACAGACACACGACTTTTTTTCAGTCAAAAGTCTGGGAACAAAGTTCGCACTCATTCCTCTCATTTGCAAATTATCGGCTAAAATGCATTGTTCAGTTCTTCTGTAAGCTCTCTTAAAACTTTTTCGTCTATTTTTGAGGTTGCTCGTCTTCAACCGACTCATTTCCGCTTTTAAATCGCTCATACCACTTGTAAACAGTCCTCAGATTCACCACATTATCGCCATACACTGATTTTAACATTCCATAAGCTTCTTTGGCACTTTTTTGCAACTTAAAACAAAACTTAACGTTAACGCGTTGGTCGAAATTCATAATGCGCGACGCGAAATTCATAATAACGACACAATGTTTTCGGCTCTGGAAACTGGCTGACAAGGCACGCGTTCAAACTTGACACTGACTATCTCAACGGATCAGGCTATCGGACTTATTACTTCAAAGCAGTTACTGCTATAAAAAATCATTCACCGTATTTTTGATCACACCTCGTAAGCATATGTTCATTAAAAGTTAAATCAAAAAGAACCGGGACTACCTGAACAAAGCCATAAGGTCGGTGAATAATACATAGATTGAGTTACACATCTTGACATTAATTAATAACTTATTTATGTTTAACAAGACATAGCCCGAAATCACTTCTAATAATATGTTTATTTCAGACATTTAAATCAGAGCAAGCTTTTCGCTTTTGACTTGGAATAAACAAGAGTTTAGCCAAACTCGTACAAAACAGAGCTTCGCTATCGGTCAAAACGATCCATAGGAACCCAAAAAGCAGCAGCTTTTCACTTCGATCTAAATCGTAAATTGTGATAATGGTAATTAACCAGCAACCAATGAAATGTAAATATATATGTTTATAAAAATGTATTATTTAATTATGTAATAAACAAAAATAAAAAAAAATAAAAAAAAAAGCTTTACATGAAGATAACTTGATTGTAGTAATGCTGCATTTTCTGAAACCTTAATGCTAATTTACAATTAATACAGATAGTTAATGCTGCTTCGGTAGCAATTGTCAGAATCACTGCGATAAATCAACTGTGTGCACAACTTATGAACTTTGCGGATTTAAAAGCTCGATAATTTTGCAATCACTTCGAATTCTATTCACGAAGAATCGACGATTCAATTTTAGATTAAATACAGATTAAGAATTTGCCATTGCGACTTTGCCAAACATTAACGACAACCCCTTTCCCCCCTACTCCCACCCCCACAATCGATTTCACTACAAGTTTGTTTACCGAGTTTTGATTGAGACAATTTGGCCCTCGCTGCCAATCGATTGTCGGTATATTATATGTAAAGTACGAGGGTTGTAAAGGCTGATAATCTCTTGAATTATGGGGGAAAATATTATTACAGTACAGTTAGTATAAGCCCAATTAATGGCGATTTATTTTATATGTATATAGCTACATTTATTTATTAAAATAAATTTCATAACGAATTAGATTTTTATGGCTTCACGCGTTCGAAATATACTGATTTATTAATATCTATGAAATCAAGGTTAAACTTTATTGTCATTGCTACTAAAAGAAATAAAAATATCTCTTTTGTTAAATTTAATCAAGAACTAACCTAAATTTGTAATATAAAACAGCTTTTAAAAACCTTTTCAATTCATAAATAAATCTTTTATTTGACGAAAATATCCATATTATTACAAATTTAATTACTCTCTTTAGAATAGTTATTATTATTAGCTAATAATACAAATATAAATAGTATATAAAAACAATAAAATAGTTCAACTCCTTGTTTTATAGATAATTATCTCAACATTTTTTTAACGTTTCTAATGTTTTTATGAAATAAATGTTGACGTAACCTAATTTACAAAGGGCAATTGAGTAAGTCATACCATTACATTAATTAACATTAAGACGTTTAGTCTTTCTTTCTATACATTTACCTTAATGTTGATGTGTGTTACGGGTTATTGTCAGGCTGGTCACAAAAAACGAACCCTAATAATAATCGTCGACCCATATGCAACATTATGTGCTTAAATTATTTTTATTTGATTAAAATATTATTTATAAAATATTTCCAACAAGATACTTATTTGGTTTAGACTAGTAAAATTGATAAATGCATTATTTTCAATCCCCAGTATAGTAAAACATCCCTAAAACATAATACAACCTAATGTAATTTTTTTCAAATTTAATTTTAATATTATTTTATTAAAAAATCCAAGTAATATGCAAATAAACTTTTTCTTATTATCGCATATTGCTCCAACACGCCGCCACGATTTTATTGCTTTTGATGTGGATTTTTGACTTCTGAGAAGGGATAATTATTTTTTGCGTTTTTTTATTGAGCAAAATTCGATTTAGTTGTGCTTAATTTGATTCTAACTTATTGTTAGTCGTGCTATTGTTATAAAAAGTATTAATAATAACGTTACATAATCGAGCGTTTTGACTGCGACGGCGCCGACGCGATTTTATTGCTTTTGACATTGATTTTTGACTTCTGAGAAGGGATAATTATTTTTTGCGCCCTCTTATTGAGCAAAATTTGATTTAGTTGTTCTGCATTCGATATTCACTTATTGTTAGTCGTGGTATTGTTATAAAAAGTCCTAAAATACTGCGACAATTACGGCACGATTTTACTGCCTTTAACGTGAATTTTTGCTTTCTGAGAAGAGACAATGGTTTCTCTCTCCCATCGGTCAAATGTTCGCTTGATTCTAACTTATTTTAAGTCGTGATTTTGTTATAAAAAGTCCTAATATGAACGCTAGATAACCGAGCGTTTTCACTGCGACGGGGACGGCACGGTTGTATTGCTTTTGACGTGGATTCTAAACAAGAACTCCCTTTATAAATGCATGTAATTTAATGATATACTATGAATCTTAATGACAGCAGAATAATAAAAGTTGATCACTGACTTGGCAAATAATAGGTTAAAAAAATATACATATAACAATGAATAGGTTATAACAAATAATAATTTGCATAAATCGAGATTGGTAAATATTTTACAAAAAAATCGCATAAAGCGAACACATACACTTATATATATATAAGCATATGTACATTCTCCTATATCAATACAAAAAATGTCAGTGTGTAAAAAATATGGTTTATTATTACTAAACAATTTTTTAACTATACTTGACAATTTTTTTATATTGTTACATTAATTTTTTTTTAATACTTCTTATCTTAGAATTGGTTCCAAGTTATTACTATTATCAGTGTCATTTCTAGCAGTAGATTATTCTGGATTTATTCCATATTAAATATTCTGCTACCAATTTTTTTTTAAATTTTTGTAAATTTCCTGATACTGCCTTTAAATAATTTTTAAATCTCGCTGTAATTTAACAGCATTTTATTAACCGCTTAAATTGAGGTATTAGTGTATATATCGGAAACATATTGTTCCAAAATTGGGTTGACAGCATTGTTTATATCTAAATAAGAATTTTGTGATTAACTTTGATAAGAGTTTTTGAATTAGGTATATAATTATTAACGTTGAGAAGCATTACAGTTTAACTTTCTGAGTAGTGGGTTAATTTATACACATTTGTTAATTTGTTAGTATACACCTGAGAGTAAGTTAATTTTAAGTATTTTTCGATAATTATTTCTGTTGCTACTTATTTATTATTATTTTATATTGCATTTATAGTAAATTAGAAAAATTCTCAACGTTATATTGCAGTAGTTTATTTTACAACTTTTTTGTATTAATATGTTTAATTAATTTATTTAAACAATTTTCTATTATTTTATTACGTTTTAGAAGCTAGAAATAATCTAACAATAAAATAAAATATATTTTGTAATATTTATTTTTTGCGAACTCTAATTTATTGATATTATTTTTTATTAAAATCATTTAAAATAAATTAAACTATTTTTTTTAATAAATATAAATAATTTTATATGTAAACTATTCGGGGTACCTCAAAACAGTAAAATATTTACCGCCGTACATGTACGGCGATACCTTTCAAAAGGTATAATTTCAATATATTTGTGAAAATTCTCTACATGTCCGAAAAGGATAGTGTTTAAAAATATATTAAAGAGGAGCAAGTATTAGGTAGTCCCGAAATGATTTTTTTGTCAGTCGTTATATTTTGTTACGTATGTGTTGTTGCACATCTGAACTCCACATTTCGTTACTTTTCCAAAAAAATGAGCATTAAAATTTATTTAAACAGTATATTGACTTAATGAACAATTTATAGCAATTTGCATTTCTTGAAAAAATGTCAATTCCGACAATTGAGTATATTTGTAAAGTGATTATTTAGCTTTCTTTGAATGTTAAAGATGCTTTTAAAAAGATAAAACATTAAATACGAGAGCAAGTTCTGGATGTGGTAGACTAGCAAAGATTATGTTCAATTAGTCACGAGCCACTGTAAATAGTTATTTTGTATGTATTGTGGTATTGCAAATGGATTGTGCATTACGAGACTCTCAAACTTAGCCAAACAATAACAGCCAGCTTATATTGTGATCAGCTGAATTGTTTTAGCAAATAAAAAAATACCTACATTTCTTAACATTAGTAGAATAGTTCAACAATACATAAATAAATCGCAAAATTGATTGTCGATATAATTAAGGCTAATTAATCCACCATATTCTCAAGACATTGCTCTTTCAGTTTCTTATGTATTAATAAGTGATATTATATATTAATAAATTTAATTAAATATAATACGTTGTGTAAGGTACGATTTGAGAAATTTCTAATTGCATGGCTTCACAGTACTGAACTTTATATTAAAAGACTGTTCGGTAAATTTATTACCTAATAAATTTACTTAAGAGTCTTTTAATATAAAGTCCAGATTTATAAAGCCACGCAATTTGAGATTCCTCAAATTGTATATTCTGTCGATAGTATCACAAATTATTTACACAACGTTTATTAATATATAATATCATTTACTATTTAAGAGACAGTTAGAATACATATTATATGAATATAGCTACAGTTTTTCTTTTCCTTCAAGCCTCATCTAATCTTGTAATATATTACCTATCTTACAGTTTTATATACGCACATAAAAAACGTCTGAGCGGTGTAAATTTTCATCAGACAACTTTGTAGCAATGTCGAAAGATAGCTCCATTTACAGTTTCCAATGGCTATTAATTTTAATCGAACTAGAGAAAGAGAGATACGCTGCGAAAATAATACTTTACGTCTCTCTTGTAATACGCACTCGTTTACAAAGCTGACAATATTTATTGCAATGTCAAAAATCGAAACGAAATAAATTGATATCAATTACATTGAACAGAAACGCAATAGTAAAATAACGATACAATATTAAATAAATCATGTAAATGACACTTCCAGTATAATAAACGCTAAAGAAATTCCCAAACGTATTGAAAGGGTTTTTTTATTATTTTTTCTACGACTTTATATACAGATTATGTCTTTATTTGAAGCCAAAAGAAAATTCACCACATATTCTATATTTTTTCATCCATAAAACCGCGAAGACGATCATTTATCATATTTTATTTAACGCATGCCAATAACGTGAAAAATCTCACTATTGATTTTATTTATATACAACAAAAACGTATATTTGCACTACATCATTAAAAAATATAAATTCTAAATTTTATAAATTATAAATTATTATCTTTGCTTATAAAGTATAATACAAGAATTCAATTAAAGATAATAGTTTAATTGTTTCCGTTGAGATTTCACAGTTAATTGTATAGTCGAAAGTGAACATACTATTGCTAAAAAAAATATTTCGCTAGCAATGTCTATTATAATTTTAAGGGTCATGAATCAAAGTTCAAATGCAATTACTCCCGTAATTTCTTTGAGAAATACTTTATCGAGGCGTATCGATGAAATGGCAGATGATGTGTAAAAACAATTAATTGCTCATTTGCAATTTAAGAAGTTTGCCTTACAACTAGATGAATCGGCTATACGTGATAATATATGCTAGATTTAGTGATAACGACAATCTCTTTGCCAGATATTAGTATTTTTAAAAGAAAAAATTCCCGTTTGAAAATTAATTAGTTTTTGCAACCGATGGGGCTGCTTCAATGGTTTGCAAATATCGAGGATTTATCGCATATTTGAAAAATGATGTGCCAAATATTTTTTGCATACACTGCGTAATCCATCGTCAATATTTGGTTGCAAAAGATTAAGCGTTTACACGCCTATTCTAATATTATACTAATAATAATAAATTGCAATAAATCAAGTTCATTTTGAGATCGTCTTTACCAAAAACCCTGTGAGGAAAATAAGATTTTGAGCACCTTCCAATACATATAATTTTCATGGCAATTTGATTACTGTTAGATATGTAGCGTTTCCGTTGCGATACTTAAGAAAGGGAATTTAAAGCACTGTTTTAATATGTTACATAATAAAATTATAATTAAATTTTATTTTAATTTAAAATTAAGGGAAAAAAATACACGAACTTAAATCTTGATAAATTTCACAACAAAATATATTTTTAAAGCCAACAAACAATTTGAGGCTCAAACAATTGCTTCTTTACGAGCGAGTTATCATATTTTCTGAGAGCAAATTTGTTGAAGAAACCTTAATCGAATTTTCAGATTCACTATTTAAAAACATCAAAAACATTCAAGATAAAAGAGACATTTTGTATTGCAATAATCTTGAAATATAAAAATGAGTAAAAATATAAATGAACGTCTCATGATATAATAATCAATGTATTTTATTTTTTTACTGTACAGTTTTTAGTTTTTATAATAATTTAATAAATAAGAACAGTTAAGGACGAATTTATTGCGAGAGAGAAGGCAATGTATCAATTCTTTTACTATATTAAAAAAATATGTAACTATGATACGGTTGCTATTATTAAATATTAAAAGTTGTCTTATTCGAGTTTCTGCGAATGGATTAATTTCCTTATTTCACTAATTAGTTTTATATAACAAAAAGTGCTATAGGTAGTGCTTTTAAAATTATTATATTTCTTTAACTGTGACTTTTTTAAATGCAGTAAAAAAAAATATTTCAAGATTTTTTGGACTAAATTATTAATTTTCTTTAAGAAAGTAGATATGAACATCAAAATTTATTTGATTAACAATGACTGTGTGACTTAGCATTCTTGACTTAATTTTTAGAAAAAAACTAGTAACAATAATGAGTTTAAAATACAAGTTTTAGTTGTTATTTATGTTCCAAGATTAATAAAAAATAGG
This sequence comes from Plectrocnemia conspersa, assembly GCF_051122295.1. NCBI lineage: Eukaryota > Metazoa > Arthropoda > Insecta > Trichoptera > Polycentropodidae > Plectrocnemia > Plectrocnemia conspersa. The sequence goes on along the minus strand of NW_028277170.1, from coordinate 748,599 downwards.
GTTTATTAAGCAATTAATATTTTCCAGCATTTCCTACGAAAAAATTCATGTTTAAAATATTGTCTTACAGTATTTAAAAAAATTTTAATGATTCAATAAAATCAGATGCATCTCAATTTAATTTTCATAATACAGCGCTTAAAAATAAAATGATCTATTTTCTATATTAGATCTTTGGACAAATATATTTGTAACAAAAAATATCTAAATTTTAAAAGATGCTGTTAATATTTAAATTCATGTTTTGAATCAATATTTTCATATCTTAAAATATTAAAACATAAAAACTGTGTGAGTTTGACAAATATTCACACGAATAATTATATAAGGTTAGCCTTAATTATTTATTTTTATAATACAATTTCCACATTAAATATTTATTTTTTATTTAAATTTTATATTGTACTATAATGTTATTATAAACATATTAAATTACTTTATGCATTGCAATCCTAAACAAATTGGCCATTTCTGCAGACAAATCAGTCTGCTTCTAATCTTATCAAAAGTATTAAAAAAATGTTTTATCAAAGACTAAAGCTAAACCATAAAAACCTTATTCCAAAAGAGAGGATCACTCAAATATAGAATCAATAATAAAAAATCTGGATAGCTGTTAAAAAATGATGCTGCTCTGTAGCATTTTTAGACAACTTTCAGGCATAAGCGATTATTATATAAAATAATAACGAACCCTCCTTATCAGTTTTTTATAATTTTAAAGTCATTCATCACCAAACGCAATTTTTTAGTCAAACAAAGCGATCGAACAACTATTTTCTTTAAGTAAAATGTACTGGCTTATAGGTTACGGCTGTCTTTAAAACGTAAATCTACAAATCTATACTAAAGTCTATCTGGACATATAGTATAAAAATGTGGGGGATCCCCAGCATCTCTAAAATAAATATAATAAGAGATATCAGGCCATGTGTCTTAGATTGTTCACTAACAACCTACAATAGATACATTAAGACCTCAATATCAGCTCTGTAAAGGAAAAAATAGGCAGTCATAACAAAAACTATTAATCGACTAAAGATCACTTAACAACAAGATTTGCCAAGTGATGACACCTGATTACGGGGAAAAGCCAAAAGGTCTCTACCCTAAAGGCCAGATTTGTCATAGAGCTTACTGATTATCCACATAAGATAAATTGTAAAAAAAAATATACTCATATAGTCTTTTGACGATTAAATATTTCGTATTTAAAATAAGTTTAATTTTGCGACTTAGTATAAAGTTTTACATTATCATGGACTAGTAATTCTGTATATTTTTGTATGTGAATAAATATAATATATTTCTAAAGTTTTGACTGTTATGATTCAATAAAAATATATATATAAAACTCATTATACTAAAATAATAAACGCAAGCACAAATACTATATATAGAATATAATTGATTACATAAAAGCATCATATATAAAGCACAACTTTTTGAGTCTGTTTGAATGACAGCTGCTTATACTCCGTTCCTGTATTCTTTACATATTGTACATCATTCTGTCGGAACACAAACGAATCCATTATATAATATAATTTAACTTGATAAATTTTCGTATGTGTCACACGTCACAATGTGACACCTTCTATAATATATTGAATGCCTCACAAAAGCTCATTTTATTGTACTAAGTTTAAAATACGGACACAATCCAACCGCTAAAACCTATAAATATTATTATAAATTGCGAGAATTTGCCAATGACAAATGTTTATTTGTGTTTCACGTAAAATTGGTCTGAATGACAATTCAGACATACAGGAGAAAATTAATTTGCCTGTGCGTTCGCTACTTATAATCAAAATGTCTGCCAATCGACACGAAACGGTTAAAAGATTTGTACGAAAGAGAAAATACAAACTATCTTTCATTATCAGAACAAAATCAATTACAAAACCTAATCGGAACAGTCTGTGTTTAGGGTGCTTTACTTTTCTTCTGGTATGAAGGCCAATTTTTTTTAGGTCGGTCGGTCTCGTGGTGAACAAACAGTATCGATTGGTTAAAGCTTACTGTTATAACATATATTAAGTAAAAAAAAACACATATAAAGCGAAACAAATATGTTTGCATGTGACGATTTCGGCGAAACAAATACATAGCAAAAAAAAAACTAGTTTTTAGACTGAATTAAAATTTTTAAAAACCAGTGAACTAAAAATAATATTTACAGCAATAGTCTTTAGTATCTATACAAAAAAACTGTCTTTTTTATATATTTATGTTTCCATTGGTTGTAAAATCAATTTTTTCTGCTATTCTAATGCGTATTTTAGCTTTTATTTTCAATAAGTCATCATTTGCTGATCTATAGAAATGCATAAAAATTAGAAATTTTAATAAAAATATATAGTACATAAAAAAACATATACTATTCACAATGTTATCATATCTTGCTTAATTATTTAAATTAATTGTTCATAGTTAGAACTTTAATCACTTTTGTTGAACAACAACTTTAGGTAAACGTAAACTTAATTTAATAAACGTATGTACATGTCTACTTAATTTTATATAATTAAGTATATGTGTAACAAGGTTTTGAACTAAATAATTTTTTTTTTAAAGATGTGTTTATGTACAAATTTGAGTTTAATTGAGTTATGCTTAGGTATATTGTACTCTAACTACTCATAGAATATTTTTGTTAATAAAATTAAGTGTAAAATATAAAAATATATTAACACATAAATTAAAAATATCTGCACCTAATTTTTTTATTAAAAAAAATGTGCGCATTTATAAATATAAATTAGGGTAAGTTGACTAAATAGTATATTTAAGCTATCCAATTAACCGTTAAATTCATTATCTAGTTCACAGATATTTTTCCATAAATTACCCGGGTACCCATTTTGGTTTTGAGGTATTTTTTGTCCACTATTTTAAACTGATATAGGGTTATAATTTACAATAAAAACTAAAATATTTAATTTTTGATTTTGCTCAAATTGTATTTAATTACAAAAATAAAAAAATATATTTAAATAAAAAATTAAAACATATGTTTATTTTTTTTATTCAATAGAGACGTGATTTTAATTTTTCTGAGGGGGAAAGGAAAAAGTTGCTTAGTCAGTGGTTATTTTTTTAATATCTCCATTTCATTAAATCAGACAGCTGTCAATAATCATGCTTGTTCAAAATGTCAAGTGCAGGACGTCATTCCAACTTTTTCCAAGGGAGGTGGGGGCTAAGTTGGCCAGTCAATATTTCGATTTCATGAAAATTCATAGTATTTTTCATTAAATTATACGACGATGTGAGAATAAAATAATGCATATCTAAACCAAATTTTGATCAATAGGAGAGCCTAAAAAACAATTATCCCTTCTCAGAAGTCAAAAATTCACGTCAAAAGCAATAAAATCGTACACGCCGACACGATTTTATTGCTTTTGACGTGAATTTTTGGCTTTTGAGAAGTGATAATTGTTTTTACGCCCTCCTATTGATCAAAATTTGGTTTGAATATACTTTAATCAGCCTTTTTATACCAGAAGTCCATAGTAATATAGGTCATATTTTTAAAACATAGTGTAATATCCAAGTGAATACAAAATTTGGAGCAATATGCGAGATGCGACATCTGTCTGTACTTTATTTAGTTGACTTAGTTTTGTAGTTTAGTTTGATTTAAGTTTATACAGCAAATAGATATTTTGCAACTGGAAAATTGAGTTTCATAAGCATTTTAGAGCAGCATATTACATATAATTTTATAATTATTTTTGGTAAATAATATATAGTAGTGTTTCTAAACTTCAACCGTCAGATTAAAATTTTGATTGAAATTTGTACTCAAAAATGAATTACAACGGCAGATAAATTCATTGATCGTTACAAAACTAAAATGGTTGATGAATTTATCAGTTTCAAAATATTCGTAGAATGATGATCTAAAAAAGATTTAATTTTAGTCATAATGTATAAATTTTAAAGTCCACAGTCAAAATTTAATATTGTCATGAAACCAAAGTAAAATAGAAAAATATGTCTGAAAAATTGTTTAGAATCACTCTTGTTCCGCCTTTATTCCGTGAGCGTAAAACAATTTAAATATATAAATTTTCTTATTGTAAAAACACGTAAAACGGCTCACCCGTTCCATTATATTGTTGACAGATAAAACGTACTTTTATTTGCTTAAGGATTAACAGAAACTTTATGAAGTGTCGACCATTCTTAACTTTCGGATTAAAAACTTGAAAGCACTATCAAATTTTAAATGAAAATTTTATAATATTTATGGATCACCTAATTGTACATGCAAAATTTGTTTTTTTCATATTTTTGAAAGTGAAGGTTAAATATTTTTTGCTACATCTAAATCAATGATAAATATTCATTATCTAATTAAATAATTTAATCTGTGTAATTTGTATTAAAATTACATTGGAGTGTTAAAGAATTTGTTCACGTCTTTTGTTAGAGAGCTAAGCATCAACCGATAGATAACGAGCAAGCACAACTCTAACGATAATAAATCTATAGACTTAAAAGCCGTTTTTTTATATACGATATTTCCACAAGTATGCCATACGTATTTTTTTGTAAATACTTGCATTTTTATTTTTTATTAAACGGCAAATGTTTGAGGATACCAAAACGAAATGTGTCATAAAATATTGTGGAGCAATACTGACAGTTAAATAAATATTTTTTGTCCCTTTTTGATATATCCCTCCCACTACTCAGTTAATCTCTAAATTGGTTTTGCGAAATTTTGCGCCTTGAAAATTATATGAAATATATATTTTAATATGAAAAAATATTATAATAAAATTTAAATTACCAGGTATCTGTTAAAAATACTAGGGCATTCGGTTCTTTTTAAAACGTACAGGTAACGTAGGGATCCCTTGCTATATTGTATCGATACTTAATTTAACTTATATATCTTTGCTATTGAATTGGTAAGAAAAATATAAATTTAGATACACTTGTATATGAAATTATAAATTTAGCTACACATGTTCTTAATATTATACAAATTAGTGCACGTGCACCTAAGAAAGTAATGAGAAATATTTTTTTTTTCAAATTTAAATTATGGTAAAGTTAGGCTACGGTTAATTGTATTCTAACCTAACCAAACATTAAACCAAAAACATTGTATGTTTTAAGTTTGTACACGCGTACATAACGTTATAAATTTATGATCATGTGTAATAATTAAAAAAAAAATATGTTCTTCTAAAAACATGCTGTTAAAATTTGAGTTAAAAATAGGAATATACATAAACCTAATAAATTAGTACAGAACAAACTAAATAAAAAACAATGCCGTTACTATATTAGATTTGCGACAAAACCATTCTTTACTTTATTGTATTGTATTATCCAATTTACAAAGCATAGAAGTAAAACATCAAGCTATTTTTTAAATTAAAATCATGGCGAATTTCGGTAGACCGTATATTAATATAATACCTATATAGCTAAGGGTTATTGTAAACTAATTAAGGAAGTTAACAAAGATTGAAATCCCTGGTTCCCACTTTCACACGACGATGTACTACCACACATTAAACGACCGACACTTCAAAAGTTTGGCTCGCAAATATTAACTTATTTAACATATCTATCTGAAAGATAATATAGACATTGCGATTGTTGTTGATTTACATCTTTAACAAGCAATGTTCTGTAAAAAATGTAATTTAAGATGCTATTAACTATAGTTATAAGAGTTATTTTATAATAAAGGAATATATTTTTTACTTATACGTGTGTCTTAAAACGAATTGTGTTTAATAATAAGCTAAAAATATTTTTCTGCTTAAGCTTAGTAATGTTACTAAACTGTTATTAAATAATATATTTCACAGAATTCGATGTGCATGACAATATTCTTTTGCAGTCTTTCTTTATTTAAGCAACATTAATCCGAATTTTATAAAAACTTTACAACCTAATAAGGTTCCTAAAGACACAATAACCAAATGCACAATTCTCTACCGCTATAAATATTGAACTTTATAATTTTCAGTTTAATTTAATTATATGATACGATTTTATGGTAAATAATATGTTTACCAGCACAATATACTAATGGCATAACTCTATGAATAATCTCATATAAATCCTTATTTTATATTGTATCTGGGAGATCAAAATTTAGTATTTTTATATAAATATAATTCTAGAAAAATAATATTTAAATTTAATATTCTACAGCCAATTAAACGTATAAAAAAATCTTATTTAATGACGTGTTAATTTTTGCTAACATAAAAAGTATTTTGCTAACAAAAAATAATATTTCATTTAGACTATTTTTAATAATTTATTATTAAAATCTAAAATTAAGTATTACTATATGGAATAATATTAAAAAATATATATTTAAAAGTAGAAAGTAAAGTAGTAAATAAATAATAATAAATATGTAAATATATGTAAAAAGTAGAAAACATAAAATTTAATTATTACCTACCAGCTAATTTATATTTTTAACAGTAAAAATGTATTTCAATTGTAATTTACTATAATGTTTTTGGGATAAATTTAAGACTATTTGTTTTAGAATTTCTTTGAGGGATAACCCGAGAATTTTGGGATGAGAATCAAAATTTTAAAAATTATACTTTTCTAGCATATTCAGGGACGTCATTTAAATTTTTACAGAGAAGGTATTTGCCTTTCCCCATACCCATAAACTTTGAGCCAAATAATATGGTTATTTAATATATTTTAAATCTGTAAATCACTTTAATTTAATAAACTATATTATTTTTAAAAATATGGTATGAAGAGGTGCCCCCCCATTATTTAACAAATTTTGAAATGGCGCGCAAAAATATTAGTCACTGGGAAAAGTATGTAAAATATAATATATCATTTTTATTTTTGTAATATTTTTTATACATACAACATACAAGTATATAAAATGTGTATTGTTTATTTATAAATATTATTATTTTCTTAAAAATAAATATGAAATATATTTTTTTAATAATATGACCACTGCATAATGTTGCAAATTAACTACGTAGCTGTTTTTCTATTATTTCAATATAATTTTTCAGTAAGGATTTGTTAAATTAAATTTTTAATAAAATACATATATAGTCCAAGGAACATATTTTTATATTTTATTAATTTAAACTATAGTACTATTTTCAATTCTTTTAAACATAGGACATGTTTTTGCTCTCACCTTAAAAACATCACAAAAATTTGTCACGAAAAATAAAGAAATATAGAATAAGTATTTGAATGAAAACAAACACATGATTTATAAATCATAAATTTAGAAAAGCATGTTCCATGTTTCTTGGTTTCATGCGTAAGTAAATTATTGTCACCCGGGGGCCAGAGAGGTGCAAAGCGCCGATTTTTTTTCTTTGTCGTTAATTCGGCACAAGTTTATGTTATTCTAGGTAGCTAATATTTAACTAACGAGTGCTTAAAGTCAAACATAATATATTTAAAGCATATGCGTATCAGATTTTGTAAAAATTAATTTTGCCTTGTAAAGGTAAAAGACATATAAAAATGTTGGTAAATACAAACAGAGGTAGCGCAGCACAGTTTAGACATGAAGTAAAAATAATCGAAGTTGCATTTACTTTTTGGATGGACTTTGTACTTAATTATTAAATTTTCCTTTTATTTTAAATTGGCTATGAACGAAAAATCACTCACAAATATAACTAATATTTTATATAAAAAATACTACCACTGCAGTGGCTACACCAGATTGGCTGAAGCAATGCCTTATATTAAAAGCATCCTTTTAATATAAGGCTATTATATTGGCTGAGACACTGCGATATTAAGTTTTACAAACCTTTCTTCTAATTTGAAGCTGGACCGGCTGATGTCACTCCAGGCGCTCATCGACCTGGGGCGCATGCGCGCGCGTGGCATTGCTCCTCGGCTCGCTCGCCTCGACTCCTGCGACGGCGACTCTTCAAAGTTAACCCTGGACGACGGGGGGCCGTCAGGCAACATCTCATAACTGCAGGCGGCGCCCTCACGGCGCCCCGACCGCATCACTCACGGCACGCACTGTCATACACGAAACTGCGTCACGCGCGGCGGTGGTCTAGGTTCACATGCCGCTGCACTGTCACGGGGGGGCGTCACGGCGTCACATCGCACTGCACGTTTGCAGACCGAACGTGGGGAATACAGTTTTTTGGGTGTGGTGGAGAATAAAAAACTCATCAAGTATGGTGGGAACAAACTGGTGCACTCCATACCTGATATAGTCATAAAATCATACCAATATATTAAAAAAAGACCGCCTAATTTTTAAAATAAATTAAATAATTGCAGTCGATTTAACTAGATAACAATGATGTAACGGTGGCGTAGTGCAACATATTATTTGGCGGAGGGGTGCTAATTATACACAGATTATTTTGAATTAAAATACAATAATTTATGTTTAAACCGATTGGAATGATTTAATGTTTACCGGACGAAGACCCGCCAGCCGTTGTACTCCTGCCGTGGTCCGCCAAAGAATATGTTGCTCTAATCCACCATTGCGTCAGTTTTACTATAGCGCCGCCTTATTTATTTAACATTAACCGTTATGAGATTTATTCTCTTAACAGAGTTATATTTAAGGAACTTCAATGCATTCAATGTTAATTTTTGAAATGCGAAATAAAAATAATGACATTTATTGGATACGGTTTTAATTTTTCTTTAACTCTATCTATTCAGCGTAGTTTGTATTTGACAGCCAATTATTCAAAACGCGTTTTAACACGTTATTACATTTATTATAATGCATAATTTTGCATTAAAAATAGAAATAAATTCTGTGAAGTGGTGTAAATGTTAATCATCGTTCTTGGGGTTTATGATTAATATTAACGTTACTTCTAGAGTCTTGAAAAATTGTTGAAAATAAAAAAAAAGATGGGTTGACTATCACATCAAGCATTACTAAACGTTATTAAAATTATAAACATTGTATTTAATATTCGTCAAATTACTTTTTAAAACATTTATTAAAAAGTTTTTACGGTAATTTTGAGCTTTTTTAGAGTAACAATAAAAGTTGTTTTAAAAACAGCATCGAATTAAAATTGTTTGGTTACAACATATCAATCAGAGCGCCGTGAATAATTAGGAGCAGAATAAAAAAATTAAGTTTGATTAAATCTCAAAGACGGCTTTTTTTCTGTATTTAATAGTATAATCTTATGCAACGAATTATGCACAAACAATCTTAGCTTTTGCGTAACTAAGCAATTAATTTGTGATTTTTGTCTAAAATCGACACCGTCGTGATGCCGCAGTCACCTTATTTAATATATATGAATTTAGAGGTTTTCGTGTTCTTTCAAATAAAGGACACTAGAAATACCGTTTCAGTTTAAAAAAATGTCAATATTTTTTATCACACCTAAAATATCAGGGATGACCATTATCTGTTAAAACACATTTTAATTACGCATTTATTTATCAGAAAATAATTTAAAATACCTATATAAAAATAAAGACGAAATTTAAATAAATATTGACTAAAAAAGTCTATTCATTTTGTGAAACATATTGTAAAAAATCTTATTTGCTGTATTTTATATTTCTTTAATATCTAGTTATATATTTAAAAAAAAAATTTAGTCTGGTATTAGTTTTTAAATATTTTTACAATAATGTATTATTACAATATAATTTTACAAATTAAAATACTTTTGAAAATATGTTCCTATTAATTAGTCTATTAATTACAATTTAATACTAATTATTTAAATTACCAATTAATTTTATATATATTTTATAAAAGTTTCCCGTAAGTTTAAATTTTTTAATTGTATATTTAAAGCGAAAATCATTGGTTAAAAACAGAAATACCGGAAAAAAGTTTTTTTTGTTACTTCTCGATTTTGTTACTTTTTTTTACGATTTATTCAACCGTTTTTATAAGCTTAATCAAAGTTGTATAATGCTTTATAATAATACGCCATAATTTTTGGAAAAGTTGTATGTATATGTATATCCCTAATATTTTTGCTTCTAAAGGCAACAAAGCGTCCTAAAACGGTCATTATTTAAATAACTCGATTCCGATCAATTCTTATTATTTTTTACGACAGGCAAGTTACATTTTGTAACTTGACAAGCGTATGCCCAATGTGTTGCAACGGGGTAAATCAATCAGATAAAATGAATACACAATGTGATTATTAACTTCAAGACTGGGAATCAGTGACATATATATATTAATAATTATAAATCATTATGTATAATATAATATATAACCAATATATATCACTACAGCGCATTTTTTTAATAATAAAAATTCGATTGACGCTGCCGGGGCTCGATCCTGCAAACTTCAGAATTCTAAATCTCTAAAATCGATAAAAAAAAAGCTAAGCCTCTACCTAAAATTTATTTAGAGTTATAATTAAAATTAAAGCTTAGAAATTTTACATTATTGAAACAAATAAACTTTTTTATGACAAAATTAAAGCAATATTTTTACTTTTATGTGTATCATGATTAGAATTAATATTAAAAATATAATTATTATATTTATCAGAATTTAGAATATCATTAGTTTTGCCTTTATTTAATGTTAATTTACAGTTAATCATTATTATTTAATATACCAAATAAAAAAATAGCAAATACAAAATAGTTAACATGCTTGTTAACTAATATTTTTCTGAATCCAGTCAATATTATTTTATTTTCAGATATTTTTAATTTAAATTTATTAATTATATTTCAAGCCACGTAAACTAAAAAGCATTTGGTTGAGTAAAAGTTGCAAAAAAATTGAATTAAACTTTAATTTAAGAATTAAGGAATAAATTTAGAGCTATTTTTACAGTTGACTTAAAACATATCACTTTAATATTAGAAAATTTAAAATGAATAGAACAATAAATTTTTAATCCAATATGTCCTAATTTCAATTGATATGCTTAGTTATTAGTTATGATTTTTTTTATAATATCATTAACTATAATTATCATCTTAACATTATCAATGTCCTTGATCATGTCCATTTTAATAGCAATTGGTTGATAATTTCATTAGGAATGACAAGCAAATTAAATAACGTTTATCTATTAAAAATAGAGGCGATGTAGTTGAAGCTGTACTTAGAAATCTACATAGTTGTAATTTAGTAATTTAAAAAAAAAATTGCCTATGAATCTCGATAATGAATTTGAATTTACATCAACTAAAACATTGATAGTTTAAATAAAATATTGATCATCCCTGTATTTTTTGTACAAATATTAATCAATGGCAATAACATTGCCATCATCCTTAAATTACGACAGTGAAAACTGAGATATACTTTTAAATTTACATATTATATGTTCTTAATCTTTTGCGATACACTGTCACACACACACATCATCACATTAATACGTTCTAGGCTTAAATCTGATGATTCATCTATATTTCACTAACTTCTTGCACACGTGTGAGAGGTAATATTTTACCAAAAGCGGGGGTGAATTTTTTTGGGTTAGCATGAAACAAGCCTTTCTGTGAATTTTGTCGGGATTAGTGGCGGGGATAAAGCGCAAAACCGCAAAGCTCATTCCCACACACATAATGTACCGTATAAAGCATGTATTACCCATGTACCTAGGTATATATTATACATATATACATAGATGTACGTAACGAAACTGCGAGCCAAGCATTGGCCCTCAACGTGTAACTGTCTTTACGCCCTTCGTTATGCAGGACTTTCATTATACGATTATTATTTATATTATGTGTGTGAGTATCACGTTGTGGATGTGTGATGAATAAAATAATAAAATGGAATGATAAAAAACATGAGTGTGAAATAAAAAATACACAAAAACATGAAAATATTTTATTTACTTCTTCAAAATTGTAATACATGATAACAAATTGCTAAATAATAATAATGATAATACAAAATAACGTAACGCAAACAATATATATAATAATTACATACATGTAAAATTGATTTATTTACTTACAAAAAAGATCACGTAGTAACAAATAATAATTATGATAGAACATAACGTTGGGCGAATAACAATGTATAAATATGATTGCTACAATAAAACCTTGTTATTTTAAATTATAAGTTGAAAAAAATTAATTAGTTTATATCAAATTATATTGACTTAATAAACATCAATTTAAGATTATTTATCTCATGCATTTGATAGATAAATAATACAATAAACAGTTTTTACTAAATTTTTTCGTAAAGCTTTGCTGTAGAAAACATAAAAATGAGTATAATTCAAGTATTTATATATAGTGCTTTGAATACATTTTTTTTTAATTTGATATCAGAATAATATTATTTATTTTTATTATGGTTTTTCATAGATATAAAAGTTAATATATGTATGTAAATAAATTATTTAAAACATTGTTATTTTGTATTATATATTTTTAGTTACATAAAACAGTAATTATATCATAAAGTGATTTTTAAGATTCTATTCATAGTGCTAATAATATGTTTGTACTATCAAAAATTATCATTTATTAAAAATATAATTACATAAATGCTCTATCTTATGAATGTTTAAGATTTAAATGAAAACACTATTTCCAAAAGGTTTTGCACAACTTATAAAAAATTGTTTTTGAAAAAATATTTAAACTATGTAAATTTACAAAATAGATTAAAATCTATTTTGCAAATTTATTTAATATTTTATAAAGGCAAAAATATATATAATAAATAATAAAGTAATTTATATTCAGATGCAAAATAATAGAAATAAACATTAAATGAAATAAAAAATATTTCATTATAATTTAATATAGCTATAAATTGTATATATGTTTCAATCTATTCACATTATTTCTATGATGCTTTTATCCAATTTCTATAGTTTTTTCATTTGAAATGTGCTAAAACCTTATTTAAAATATATACATATACATTTAAAAAAATGCTTGAAATAACTACATTTATCGCTGTTTTATTTTTTTCTAATAAAAAATAAACATTAAATATCTCGAATATTTTAATAATGATTTTCTAAGAAATTAATTATTAAACATAATTTATAATCTCTAATTGTTATATCAATAACATTAAGATTAAAATACATATATAAATGAAAGTATCTGTTTATAAATTAAATCAATAATGAAAATATTAGGACTTGAAATATATACTAAAAATTTTTAAAATAAAAGTTTTATAGTATTTAAAAAATGTATAAAATAATTACAATAATTATTTTTTATTAGCTTAGGAATTATTAATTTTGGGATTTAATTTTTTTATGTCAATATAATATTTATACTTATATATTATATGAGAAAAGTATCGTAAAAAATATGTTATGCCTGTAAAATTAAACAAAAAACATCTTGAGATAGGGAATAAAATTTTAAGCAAAATTTGCGAGGAAAGGCAAAATCTATGCATAAAAACAAGATAAATTTTGCGTCAAGGAAAGTATTTCAGATATTGAAAACAAATGGATCACGTACACAGAATATAAATCGCTTGTATAAGTCATTCATGACTAATGATTAAGCTTACGTTTTAAGGCAGTGATATATTATATATATTTAAAAATATATATATAGATGCAAGATCTAAGATACTTTACATATTCAAGTATTTTTCCTTTTAACATATAAAAATATGAAAGATCCATTATTTCACAAATATATATTAAAATATAATATGAGTCTGTCTTACACTTTGCCCTTTATATTTTTATTTTTTTTTCTTAAAGTTTACATATTCTTAGCACATGTCTTGAAAATTAAATTTTTATTTTATTGTATGTTAAAATATACATATAAATTTATATTTAATAGTTCAACATTGTTAATTTTATATATACTGTTTTTTTAAATAAATATTTTAAATACATTAAATAAATATTTCTTAGAAAGTAATATTTATTACAAAAATAAATAGCTAAATTTACATGTAAGATATTGCTAATAATTATTTAATAAATCAAGCTTTTAATATTCTTGCTCTTACAAAATATTTTTTATTATTGATTGTGCCATATTTTTTTTATAACTTAAATTTATAATTCAATAATACAATTTAGTTATATCGATATAAAAATGTTATATATTTTTTAATGTATAGTTATCAAGTTATACTATTTTTTAATAACATATAGTATTTAAATGCAATCTTTATATCTATATAGAAGGTTTTTTCATGTATAATTTATATAAGCTCTTATTGGAAATAAATATAGTATGATTTTATAAATTTAAGTATTGAAAATAGTTATATTACAGTGAAATTGATCTCTATGATTCAGGGTATATAGTCTTCGACTACGACCTTGCAAGGACAAAAATTTAACCTTCCAACAACCTCATTCACACATCGATACATTTATAAAGATATAACTCTCTTGAGACACTTTTATTATCATGATGATAAAACTACAAATGAGATTTGTAAACCATGTATGTTATTTAGTAAGATATAGTATATTACAGTGTCTAATATTTTATATATTTTTACCACAAAGAGAAAATAGCAACGATGATTTAAGCTGTATCATTTATTTTTGCGACTGTAATTGTTGTTATGTTAAAGTTTGAATTTGCTTAAATAATTATTAGAAACCCTACTTAGTAATTTAGTATTATATGCAATATATATTGTATAATAATATATCATGTTTTTACCACAAAGATTAAATAGCTATAATGATTTTAAAATTATTATTTATTTTTGACAATATCATTATTTTTCAGCCCTTTTTTTTACTATTATTTGCTTAAAATATTGCATTTTTATAATTTATTATTATAGAATATGGTACATATTATATTATATAACTTGTTCAGTTAGTTCTAGCTTCTTGATTTTAATGTATATATTATACACATATGTAAATATAAAAATCTGTGTATAGTTTCACTTTGTGATTGAAAATAATATTAATAATAATCTTTTTTCACAAAAATAATAATTTGTACCATTTTTTTTTTTTTTTTTTTATATGAAATAGTTTTTTTAAATATGAATCATTTTAATGTAAAAATTAAAAATTTGTATCAAATTTTAAGTTAAAATTAACTTATTTACGATTTTTTTTTTAGAAAATAAATAGTACTGGAATTATAAACTTATATTTTTATGTATAGGATTTTGGTAGCTTAAATTTTTGTGTATAGTAATCTTACTGACATTTATAACTGCATAAAATTTATTTTTCAACAAAAAACCAGAACAAAAAAAATTGTTTTTTATTACAATAATAGTAAATGATTTTTTTGGAATTTTAATATAAAAATAATCATTTGGAAAATTTGTATTTTCAATTAAAATCTTACAATTTAAAATGGATTTTTGTAATTATACAATAACATATAAATAAAATTATTTTTGACTTAAAAAGTAAAATTTATATCATATATATTGCAACAATATTTTTATAAAGCACTATAAATAATTTATAACTTTTATAACTGCATAAAATTTTATTTGCTACCAAAAACTAGTACAATACAAATATTTTTTTTATAAAAATACTATTTGCAGAATATTAAAAATCGTATTTATAATGTAGATCTCATATACTTTAATATGTCATAATAAATAAAAATTTAAAATATTTTTTCGGATTTATTTAACTGAAAATTAAAAAACTTAAAATCAAAATTACTGTATAATTTTATATATACTTTTAAGTTTTTTTTTATATTTGTAAGAAAAATCTTTTTGCATTGTATTATTTTTATAACTTAAACCTTCTTAAAAAAAGAATTTATAAATAATTTCTAAAATATATTGTTGTATATATTTTCATATATTGTAACCATATGACAATTTAAGGATCTAAATTTAATAATTATAAAACATTTGTACATATATACATACATACATATATTTAAAAAATCGTAAAATTTTGATCAATCTAATATTAAAAAACATATGATGAAATGAGGCAAAAGAAAATAAGGCAATGTGTGTCAAGTGCACATGAACGCTCGGATGCTTGCACCTATCCGAGACCCTAGCCAGGCTTGTCTCACTCTCGAGGATACGTCTAGGATACGCCGAGGATACATGCCTTCACTGCGACCTTGAGTGGACGAGCACGAGGCACAACAACACAACCGGAGCACATGTTGAGACGGGAGAGACGAGAGCGCGCGACGGCAGAGTTGCGACGCGCACAAAGCCTTTTGTGAAATGGGCGAAGGGCGGCGGCGGGGTGGGGGAGATTCAAAACGGTTACGTAACGCGAAAGTTGGGGCGCCGCCCCCGGGCAGCGTCCAGGGCCCCGGGGCCCCGCGGCGCAGCGTGGATACACGCTCGACTCGACCAAGTCTTTAGGTGCCGCAGTGGCTCGAGATGGGGGTAGGGTAAGGGGAGAAAGGGGCGCCGGATCGATCCTCCACACACCTCCCAGCACCGAAATCCCCAAACTTACGCCTGCGCCCCCACGGAAACGTCGCATCGGTGAAGGTCCGAAACTCAGTAGACAGAGCAACCAGTTGAGCCAAAGTGCGTGCGGTCTGCAATTACTCCACTAGAATGAATGAATGATTGAGGCGGATTCTGCGGTCTTATTGTCTGGAACAACCATTGACTGAATATGCAACGACATAATTGTAGAATGTGCCATTTTTACATTTTAATTGTTATGCAGAAGTGTCATATAAGAAACATTACAAACAATCTGTTTCCACCCTCAAATCATCGCATTGGCCCACGCGTTACAACTAGTGAAAGAAAACACACTCCTTTGGATATTGCATAAAAGCGTTAAACACTTCCATCAATAACATCCAACTGGAAATTCCACCAAATTCTTCAGACTTAAGACGTAACTCGCACTTAGCTGAGTTCATCCGAGAATTGACCAATATATGAAGCAATAATTAAAAAAGTGGACTAAGTCATGTTTCTTTATTTTCTATATTTATATTCAATATTTTTAGCAAATTTTTATTTATGGAACAAATATGTATTTATCAATATTATATTTTATAAAGTGCCTTCACAGTAGTTGTATGTTATTGTTTATTATGTATAAAAGTCTAATGAACGATTTAGCTAAGCAATATCTAACATTTGGGTAAGATAAGTTGCATTCGGGTAATTCTGCTAAGCTGTCTTGAGCTTATTTATCTACGACCCTTCTCAAACAGTATTGTCATACTCATAAAGTATGTATAACTTGATGTTATATAATTTATCTATGTTTTTATAGTATTATTAAATATACTCTTTACTTACAAATATGTGTTTTTCTTGTTTTTACTCCAGAGTGACAAACAGGGAAGCTTGTCACTCTGGAGTATCAAAACATAACTAAATCGCTTAAAAATAAATACACAGAAAATCCACGGTTAAAAACTATAAATAATATATCTGACATGGATCAGATGTTAGCTGATGCTTTTTTCATGTCTTCTGTAAAAATTTAAGCACTCTGAAAGTAAATATAAGCATCCGCAGTAGATAAGGACTTAATTCGCAAATTTTCTTCTCAAGTGAAAATTTAATTTTATTTTAGATAACACGTTGATTTAACACCTTCCTGGAATATGCATTCATTTCTTAGCAAACACATTTAACGCCAGCCTATCTTTTGGATATTTCCCAACCGTCAGGAAAACCGCTTAAAATACATACGATTAAGACAAGTCAGTTATAACGTCATCAGCTTATTACCGCCATTTTAAAAATTAAAAAAAAAATCTTATACGTTTAACTTTCATGATTTGTTAGAGAAATATCGATGGTGTGTATATCCCCTTTTCTCTCGCACGGATTCGCTTGTACGCGAGATGCACAAGCGCGTGTGACAGACTCACCCTGACGCACACATCAGATGGCGTTTCAAACATGCGTCAGTATTTGTTTACCTGTCATCACCTTTTTTTATGTAAATTATCTTCGTTATATTTTTCTTTAAATTTTCAACTTCATTGTATTTTAGATTCATCCAATATTTTTTTAAATTTTAATCTGGTCTCACAAACAAGCACTTTCATCTTAAGATCAGAATTAAGGTAATAAGCTGTTATTTTTGGCCAGCTTTATTGTTCGGATGCGAGACATGCATAATAATAATTATTATAATTATAATTCATTTATGGATGTATGCTTAAAGCTCTTTTAATGACCGGATTATCTTCACGATAAAACGGAATCGAGACTTTCTTTAACAACCAAATAGTTGTAAAATCTTACACATGCTCTAAGGCAGCGGTTTCCAACCTTTTTGTTACTACGCCTCCCCAAAAAAAAAAAATTTTTCCGCGCCTCCCTTACCTTTTATTTTTTTAATAGATTAAATAATATAGACACGTTTTAAATAATAAAAACTTTATTACAAAAATAAACTGAAAACCACAATTAACAGAATAATAACAAGGTTTAGTTATAACATACACATACGTGTATATTTATTTTTATATATAAGTTTTTTTAAACAATTAAACCAACTACATCTATCGCATAAAAATTTAATGCGACGGTTGTTGTTGTTTATTAGCACAAAGCTTATCAAATCTTGGGGGCAATGTGGAGAGTGCCACTCGTATCTCTTTTTCGACTACTAACCTGTTGCGATATTTAGTTTTCATTGCAGCCAGTGCCGAAAAGCCCGTTTCGCATAAATACGACGTTACAAACGGTAGAAGCACTTGCATTGCTTTGCAATACAAAGATTCATACTCTCCTTTAAGATTCATCCAAAATTGAATTAAGGTTTCATTTTGAAACTTTTGTTTTAGTAGGCTATCTCATGATAATTCTATAAGTTTTTCCTTTTCAATGGTTGTCAGCTCAAATTTGTCGTTTTCATCGTCGATAAATGGATTCTGTACCCACAAAAACTTTGAGAAATCAAGGTCTTTAAAATAATTTGAAAAATGCAGCACTAGACCATCCAAGTGTTCAATAAAAAGATTCTTGCTTGTTTCAATATTGGCTGTGGCCCAGAAATCTTTTGACAGTGAAAACATGTCCAACTCATTCTTTTGTAAATTTGACTTCCATAACTTCAACTTTTTAATGAAAGCTTTTACTTTGTCTTTTTGAACAAGTGGATGCATTTGTGATCCCTGCATTGATTTATTCAAACTGCTCAATTTTCCAAAAATTTCAACTAAATAGGCAAGTTTAACAAGGAAATTATCGTTCGTCCACAAATGTGCCTCTTCGTGGTGATTTTCTTCGAGAAAGGCTGTTATTTCTTCTTTGAGTTCAAATACCCTTTGAATCGCTTTTGCACGAGATAACCAGCGAACATCACAATAATACAGAAGTGAGGTATAATTAGCTTCCATATCTACACACAACTTTGCAAACAGCCTAGATCTCAAAGGACTGTTCTTAATGTAGTTTATAATTTTTATAATTTTTGTAAAAATGTTGTTAAGTTCCTCGCTCATATTTTTTGACACTAGAGCTGCTCTGTGAAGCATACAGTGCGTCTAGATAGCATGTGGTGCTTTCTTTTTAACTAATGCTTGAAGACCTGCTTTGTGTCCGGACATTGAGTGAGCTCCGTCAGTACACAGTCCAATACAATTACTCCACGTTATGTCGTTTTCTTTAAAAAAACTGTCCATTATATTAAAAATTTCAATGGATGTGGTCTTTCCAGGAATGGGTTTGCAAAATAATATATCTTCTAATATATTATTTTCCACAACATATCGAACATATGCAATTAAATGGGCATCATTAGCTATATCAGTTGCCTCATCTACTTGTATGGCGAATTTCGAAGTACGCAGCCGAGAAACTAATTGATCGCAAATATCTTCAGATATATTATTGATTCTTCTTCCGACTGTACTATCAGCAAGCGGAATTTGTTGCAACTGTTTTGCATATGATTCGCCGAACATTATTCGAACCATATCAATAGCTGCTGGTAATATTAGAGTTTCTCCTATTGTATGTGGTTTCTTACATTTTGCGATTCGGTAAGAGACATGGTACGAAGCCAATAATGCATTTGGTGATACAGAAAGAATATTTTTGAACGTTTGCTTTTGATTATTAAGCTCATCCAATTTCATCAAAATATTCTATGGACTTATCAACGTATTCAGAATGTAGAGTTTCATGGTGCCGTTTTAATTTGACTGGTCTCATACTATCTGAAGCCAAAACTTTCGAACACAACAAACACATTGGTGAATCCTAATGATAAATAGGATGAACTGTATTGTCTTTTCTTGGGAGCTTTACTTCCTTGTACTTTTTTGATTTTATTCCCACTAGTATCAGCATCAGTATCTTCATTATTGTTGACTTTTCTCTTGTAACCACTCAAAAATTTATCCATTCGTCTAAAAAATATTTTATTGATATAAATTAAAATCAATGATAGTTTAAATAAAAAAAAATGAAGTTTAAAATATACTAACGATTATTTTCAACAAGAAATCACGTCAGAAACAATTAAAAAAAACAATATAACACGAGTGACATTTAAATTTGAGGTTATTGTTTTATGCAACTAGCGGTCGTTTTGTGTATTACCGAAACAGAGCGTTTGCAAACGCGCCATTTTTAAATTTCTCCGCTCCAGATAATTTTTTTAATAGGAATTAAATATATGTAAATGTAAAAAAATTAACATTCATGCACTGAATTTTCACTGTTACGTTAATATATCAAGTTTTATTCATTTGTAGATATTATGGTATAAAAAATAATTCATTAAAAAATGTTGGCGCCTCCCCTGGCAATAGTCCGCGCCTCCCCTGGGAGGCGCGCCTCCCAGGTTGGAAACCGCTGCTCTAAGGTATTAAATATTAGCTTCTTTATACTTTATTAATGAGAAAACTTGAAGGAAAAAATGAACAGTAAGAAAAAATATCTTGCTGCGAAACATACGCCTATTGGTGAGAATGACAGCCGAATTTTTTATTCAGCACAAAACTTAGAGGAAATATTCGAAACTAATAAACGAGGTGTTCGCTTCGAGCAGAAGCAGAAAAATAAGCTAATCAATAGTCTCAATCCTGCAAGCAATTTTAAACTCCTTCAAGGTCCACCGATCGATTACTATTTCGCTGTTTGTATATTTATATTTAATCAAGAAAAAAATATAACATATTATCGCATGTTTCTTTTATCATTTTTATTTTAATTGCATTTCGAGCGAGTCAACGTGCAAATATTGGATTTGTTCAAACTTTTTGTGACCCGTTCTTGTTGTTGTTGTTTTCCTGGTATTTGATATTCAAAAGTTTTTCATTGTTATTAGCATTGCGTGCGTTGAATGACAACATTGCCCTGGGCACTTGTCATAGCACCCCCAGGGACAAATATTTGTTTTGCGAATGTTTTTAAACCTATTGCGGCAAGTTAATTTATTTTGCAATAATATGTTTTCGTAGTATTACTTTTTTATTATTTATACATAAGCTTTTGCTTTCCTTTTTATCTTAATAAATATTTATCAATTTTCGGATGTAAAACATTAATACATTCAGTGATTAGTATTCTAATGTTTGCATTTTTTATTTTATTTCAACTAGAATGCACATAAAAAATCAGTGCTTCTCTTAAAACGTTGAAGAAGATTCTCGTAATTTATTATTTTAATAAGTTGCTTATGTAGATTGGTAATTATGTTAATTAAATAAAATTTTAAAATTAGTTTTTTATTATGTCTAATGTAACTTTTCAGTCAGCTTCACAATTTTTTTTTTCATAAAGGTTTTAAATTTTTTTTTTATATATTTTTTTGTGTTTTTTACTTAAATTTTAAACATATCATATGTCTAATTAATTTTATAAAATAAAATATATAAAATATTTTGTTTGTCAAAATCCGAAAGAGTACTTCCCTTACATTATTTATTTATTTAATAAAATAAGCTATATTTTTTATTTTAAAAATTGATGTTTATTACCAAAATTTTTTTTTTTATATATTTATATATTTATAATCAGGTCGTACAGTTTTTATTAAAAATGCACTAAAATAGTAATCAAACACCTTTATATAAGCATCCTAATTTTTTCTAGTATATTTAATAATCGTAAAAAATATTTGGCCTTGCAAAATTACTATATTAAGGACCCTGTTTCTAAATTAATACTAAATATATTGATATAAAATATGCGAAATACTTTTAGACTATTAAAAAAACGCGTTACGTAACAAAATCAAACATCTTTTAGGGTTTGACGAAAATATTATTGAAATACAGAGAAAATTCATACTTTCTCTAAATTGTAATTCTGATTTTTCAAGTACAAATTTCTATATCTAATGGAAGAAAAAACTAAATATTTTTTTAAAAAATGACAGGACATGACTTTTATATTTTATAAATATCAGTAACAGGTGACGCTTATGTGTAACTCCACTTAGTGTGAGTGTAAAAATACAAATAAATTCGAGAGTTACTATTCTTTATTTTAAAAAAAAAAAGGTTAATTTTAGATTTAATTCTAAAGTAAGTAAAAATAAAGGAAAATAAAGGATATCTAGGGGTGATTTTTTTACATAACCATTGAAGTTCAAGCAGGTTAAATTAAATTTAACGATGGTCACGTTCGTTACGAATGCACTTGTCAGCGTTTTGGTTTATGGCGCTTGTAACGCTTTTTTCCTGTTCATGTGATGGTCTTAAAATAAAGCTTGTTAATGTAACTTTTGATTTAATTAATTACCACTAGTTGAATTTTATGAATTACGAAGTAGATTTTAAACAAAGATAATATAGATGATTACAGCAATGAAGCAGAAAAAAATAACTTCTGTAACAGATCTTAACATTTTTTAATAATATTTTTATAATAAAGAAACCCCTTTAAACTACAAATATCTAGGTTATATTTAAACTGCAACTATCTATTTTTTGGAACTAAATTTGATAATAAGTGAATTAAAAATATGTCTTAATACAAGAATAGATTTGTTTCGCATCAAATATATTTTATATTAAGTTATACCTTTGGATAATTTCGCTAAGTTCTTAAGTCTTTTTAAAAACATGATAGTTTTACTTTGAATTCTACACATAATTACGCCATTATAGCTCAAATAGAAAAACTTTTCAATACAATAGCTTCAAGTCCATTAAGATAAAGTTTTGCGATAAATTATGCATTTTATTCGATCGTCGTAAATCGGTACGATTACAAACACCATTAAATAATTTCATTGAAAATAGATGAATTATTTATTTTATCTTTTGTAACTTGAGCAGATTATTATATGTCGTGGCTTATATCTAAATCCAAACCCTAATATTTGTTTGTAGAATATTCAAATAGGGATAACAATGGATATCATGTCGAGTTTTCGGTATTACTCAACAATTCTAATATGATTAAATTTATGTTACCCCTACGAATACATTAACATTTATTATATTTTGATTTAAAGTTTTTTGTGTTCATCCATGAATAATATTAAGTATCGACCCGTTGAATAATTCAACACAGCACGCCGATAATCCATCTCCAACTCTTATGACTTTGAGTAAAGATTTTAAAAGCATTTTTCATATCTTGATTATCTGTCACACGAATGATATTATGTTTATGTGTGTACTTTGTGCCAAATAAATAGTATATTAAGTTAAATGCAAAATTTGTGTGATTTAGCGTAGGATATTTTTTTTTTTAATAAATAAAGAATATATTTACAATACATTTGGAACATACGTAAAAATACCATACTAATCGCTATTTAAATACTAATTCTTACCATCATCATTCTAAACTGAATTCTATAGCAAACTTTCTATACCATAGATCAGATAAACTTTTTGATAATAACAAATTTGTTTAAAATTAGATTTTCTTACATCATATTCAAAGAGATTCAAACATTTTTTTGCGCAAAAGCAATTCTTATTTTCAAAAACTTTAGCTTTAACAACTGTGGTTTCAAACTTAAATTTTTAGTATCGTATAGAACTATTGAGCACCCCCTATACATTCTGTATGAAAAAAAAATATAATTTTTTTTTACAAAATGGCGGCCAATGTAAGAATTAAAAGTGTCATAACTTTGCAAAATGCAATCTTAATCAAAAATGTCTTATACAAAAAGTGTTTAAAAGCTTAATTTGCATTTAAAATTTTTTTTTAATTTTTTTATTTTTTTTAAAAACAAGTCTTATGGTAAATTGTCCGGGCCCCATAACGCTAGTATTTGTTTTTTTAAGATATAGACTTAACTTTTTAATACAAAATAGAGCTTTCAAATATCCTTATGATACCGTTTAAAAAAATTAAAAATTAAAAAAAAAAGTTTTTTTTTTTCAAAAACACGGTTAGTGTTATGAGTCGATCGAACTGCCATACACATGCTTATAAGACTTGCAATATAGTTAAGGTCAGTGTAAGCGTGTTTATACAGATTTAAAGTTGGATTTTGGTAACAGTGTATATGTTTGCTAGCAAAATCCAATGTGTCAATATTTTGCAAAATGGCGACAAGTATAAAAACTTAAACACTCGTAGCTCAATAAGTTTAAATTTTAACTAAAAGATCGATGTATATAAAACGTTTAAAAACCTAAATTTCATCTAAATAAAATA
Source organism: Plectrocnemia conspersa (assembly GCF_051122295.1). Classification (NCBI taxonomy): domain Eukaryota; kingdom Metazoa; phylum Arthropoda; class Insecta; order Trichoptera; family Polycentropodidae; genus Plectrocnemia; species Plectrocnemia conspersa. Next base: position 724,115 of record NW_028277170.1, on the reverse strand, counting down.
TAAAAAAAATAGTTTTTTGCTTCAAAACAAGCGATGTATCAGTTCGATCGGACCCCTATACGAGCCATTTTGAGATTTGCAGAAGAGTTAACGCTCTTAATTGCTTGGTTTTCTCGTGTATTCTTTGCCGCAATTTTTTCAATTTTCTATCTTTAAAAATTACCCGTATCATGCAGACAATAGATTAAAGCCTGCTTTAGGTGTATTAGTGATTATTTATATTAAGATAATAGCTCAAAAGTTTGGGATACCCTGTAATGTAATTTTATAATGGTTGCTTTTGTCTGCTCGCGTCTGGAATACCAAAAACCCTCGCATCCGGTGCCTGCTTTTCATCATTTCGTCGTTTATCCCTTGACACGTATGTGTGCCCGCGAAAGGGCCGCGTGATTGATTGTCCTTTTACGTATTCCCTTTTGTGTTCTTTGTCTGAATTATTGTTTCGATGAGAATCCGACGCGACCTCAAGACAAACCGCAGTTTGAGTTTCTTTAATTAAATAACATAAAACTCAAACAAATTTATCGCCGGTATCTTCCCGGCGGTGTATAATTGTTATTTTCTTCTCGCTAGCCCTTCGAAAGCTTTACTTTTGTCTGGAGATAATTTTAAATTAAATTTATACGCTGCGGAACTCGATGGTTGTGAAGAATTATTGCTACACAATAAACGACCGAGATCCATTACACAAGTTAACATTGAAAAACTTGTGTTATAATTATATTCACAAAATATAATATATTTAAAATAGTAATTCAAAAACGCAGATTTTAGACTACATTATGTGATAATAGAAAAAAATGACATAAAAATATTAAAAAATGTATTAAAAATGGGAACCTAGAAAAAGATATTAAAAAAATAATAAATCGCTCGCTTAAAATTTTGTTAAAAATTATACAAGAAAAAATTCCCAAGAAAAGGCAAGAAGGGCTGCTGAGATCGAGCCCAGGCCCTGGGAAAATAATGATTCCGAGCTTCATGACAAAAATGTCATTTTATGGATTTTTACCATCGTTTTCTTGACTAAATATAATAATAATAGGTACGAATTAACCTTTTCTATACTACAAATATATATAAAAATTAGCCACCGTTGCAACATATTTTCTGAAAGCATATTTTATGCGAAATTATTAAAAATATCTTCTTATATTTACCATGGCTCAGTGTTGCCATATAGTGAATTTTTAAATCCAGGTCAAAAGCAATAAATTTGTGCCATCGTGGTGAAAATGCTCGATTATCAAACGTTTATATTAAATTTTGACCAAATATCCTATTGGTCAAAACCAAATTTTGACCAATAGGTCGCCGTCGCAGTCGCAGTGGAAACGCTCGTTACCGAGCGTTCCCACTGCAACGGCGCCGGCACAATTTTATTGCTTTTGACGTGAATTTTTGCCTTCTGAGAAGTGATAATTATTCTTGCGCTCTCTCATTGACCAAAATATGGTTTTAAAATTCTTTGATGATCTCTTTTATATTAGAATTCCATTGTAATATCGAAAATACTACTTAGAAAGTGGGTGATTTTAAAGGCAATGTTTCGCTCCTTTTATTTATTCTATAATATTCATTCATTCATTTTTTATAAATATATTCTTGCTATGATTTTTTCCAGAGTTAGGCCCTTCAATGAGAATGGGCCCCGGGAATTTCTCCCCTTACCCCGCCTCTCAGCATGCCTGATTTTGATACTATAAAAGGATAAAATAGCATATCGTTTTGTTTTCGTAGCCTTGTTTGCGTCACGTAGTGACGTAAAAGCTTCCTACTCAGAGTAGCTTTGCTTGGTGCGAGCTTGGCTGAACTTTCGTGTGTCTTAAGTCGGAAGCAAAGTAGTAGAAGTGTCAAGATCTGACAAATCGCAAACGTTTTTCGTTTGAGAGTATCTCTAATTGTGCCTATATACTCTTTTGTAGTTATGAGAGATGCTTCGCTCTATCTACTTTTGAGCATCTGCCCAATACAATACCATGGTGCAGAATATACTTTGATATATGTATGTATGTACATTCAAAACAATCCAAATTCATTTAAAAACGCAATTAATTATCGCAAAAATGCGGCAAAATGCGCATATACAAATATTTCATCACGCACAACCCGTTCACCTTTGGATCGATGGATGTATAAATGGTCCGGGGGCAAATAGAAAAATGCGTGCTTTTGCCAGTGACTCGTCTCGAAAATGTACCTAACATGCGTCACCACCAGACCCGTAAAAGCGCCCTCATAAAATGTGTAACGAGCTTAAACGATTACGCAGGGCCGAAAGAAAGTTTCACCTGCGGGCGTTTATGAGGCGGGCGAACTTTTAAAAAAATACAATTCACCCTCAAGTACAGCTTATTTTGACAAAAAACACACGTATGTGTCGCTCGCTATATAGCTACATTATTAATATTTTATGTTAGGTGCCTGTTTAGGTCATATATTTAGAACTATATGCAGAAAAGCCGCATGTGCATTTAATTTTTATAGCCTACAGTTATTATTTATACAAAAATAAAAAAGTGCGACAAAAAACTAAATTACTGCAAAAAAATTATTTTAAATTTTAATTAGAAATAATCATAGTTGCGTGGATCAGAAAATAAATTTCACTGTAAAAAACCAAAAACAACATAGCCAAGGTTAAGCTAAGAGTTAGCTCTTTTTCTAAATCGTATGCGGATACTTAAAAACAAAAACGGATAAAAAAGTTACTATAATAACAAGCAAGATAAAAGTAACCGTAAAATAATTAAGGGAAACTTGAATTGTTGATAAAGCTTAAAAAACTGAAAATGAACATATCAATACTATAATTGTTATGTGGCGACCACACATATAAGCACATTTAAAAGGGCGATTGTATCATTGTTAATAACCGTGACCAAAAACATTCATTCATTAACAATGAGACAAACATCATGGCACAAGAGGGATTTTTTTGACCATACACAATCCCTTTTGTGACAAAACGGTACAGACGCAATAAATCACCACAATGCAAACTCTTTCCGAAGAATTCGAAAGTCTGGAGCCAAGCAAAAACTGGCTTTCGAAAACGCAACATCCGATTTCTCGAATTTTAAGAAGCCACTGCAGCGATTGGCTAGGAAATCGATGCACAATTGCGATTGGCCAGCTAGCGTGCATCCCCCTAAAGGATATAAGACGGATAAGAGACGGTCCAGACATCAGAGCCAGCGACGCAGACGACCAGAGAACCAAGATCTACCAGGAACCAGCCACGCGCCCTCACCGACAGACCTGAAGATCACACCTGACACTCACCGCACGCAGCCTAAGAACCCTACGGCCATCACCACCTGCGCCACGTACACCTTCATCGCGAGAAACGTCACGCCGTAATCATCTATCGTCAAAATATAATTATAACTTAATAAACAATTTAATAGGATTTACCTAGGGCTACGCCCCCTAAAGTTATATTTGCTACAATAATAAATTACTAGCGTTTTAATGAAAGATATACTATATTGTTTTAAAATAAAATTATATTACAGAAAAACAAGCTATGCAATTACAATGTAATTAGAGACTTCCGCAAATTTTTCCAATTATTCCAATTAAGTTATAAACTGTTATGTTTAAAATATCCAATGCAATTATTTCGAAAACTCGTTCATTATTACAATTTTAATGACAAATTAATTAGATTCATTATCATCATAAAAAAATATTACTATTTTACCAAATTATTTATTTTATATTTGCAAGAGGAAAATAAAACAATTGCTTCAAATAATCAAGCGATATATATCAATCGTTTAAGAGTTGACCCAATTCCTTATGTATATGTGTGTACATTTGAAAGCTCGATAATTCATAAGCTTTATTTGTTTTTTGCGAAAGGGGAAAACCCCATTTAACCGGAGGGTAGTTAACTAATCGACTCACGTATTACGTTTACGTTTTCAGCGATTTAATAAGCCGGCAATAAAACGGGAATAATAACGTAACTTTTCATTCTAGCAATTAACCAGAGCAATAATATCCCAGTCATTTAGTCTTTAGTTTAGCGTTCATAAGGAGTAGAAAAAAATATTATTTTCTGTATAACTTAATAACAGGTAACCTCAATATTGATTCATTAAACGTATTAAGAGATTTTATTTACTCTTCCGCTATAAATTTAAAAATAATAATAAATTTTTATTTTTTTTGATTCAATGGTAATTTAATAAAGCATAATATTTTCATCGATTTGAAATGAGCTTAGGTTGGGTTGTTTTAGATTTATATTTTTCACTTTTTTAGTTAATATGGATCAAACACTAATGCACAAAATAATATATTTCGATATAGAAGTACATCTGGGGTACAGTAATCCCCCTGTTCGTACAAAGAATGCATTATTTTTAATCCTAAATAATGAATAACTTAATTTAAAAAATTCAATGGCTATATGCGTTACATAATAATTAAGTATTTATGTTTTAGTATAATGTGCATTTGTTTGATTAAAAAAATAGTATTGTAATATTTAATCTTATATATTTAAAAAAAAACATCGAATATGCAAAGTGCGAACTTTTAATACTGATATATTCGTATTTAAATAACGTTATTACCACAATGCAACTACCATAATTAAGGTAATAATGATTTTCCTTACAATATTTTTGTTTTTTAGTTGTAAATGCTTATATTATATATTTTTATCAAGCTAGAATGTCTTTGTATTGTATTTCAAGATCAAAAGACGCACATATTTATCAGCAAAATATCGTTTAAAAATACCGGTACTAATCGATATTATTTGTATATTGAAATTACAAATGTGTTTCATTATTTACAATATTAATCATATTTAAACGATAGATTTTAAAAATTGTTGGAAAAACCCCAATTAGTAATGAATTATCATTATTAAATTTTATTTCGTACATTTTTATTTTATAAATGTGACATTAGAGAATTGTCCTATTCAGGTAAAAATATAATTTAATAAATTAAATGCTAATCTAACGAAAAGGGAATTAATTAGCATATAAAAGCCATCTATCGGGAAATAAATTAATTAAATTATATTTAGATTAAATTTATAAATATAATATCTGTGTGTATTTATACATCAAAATGATTAAATAATAATTGTTTTTAATAAATAAATAAATATTTTCTTGAAGATATTCCAACAATTTTCTTATGAAATTTTTACTGCCATCTTTCGACTGCGACCGAAACACAAATCTATTTGTTCTCTATTTTTTTAGATTTGATTGGCAGTAAAAATACACAACGTTTTACGTGAATACCCGTAATATGTAAAGTGAATGAAACGTTTCGTTGCGTGATTTGTTTTGATTTCCTATGGGGTTTCTGTTGTGCTCGTTGGACACAGCACGGCAAATGTTGCTCATATTTAATAACATGACTAGGGCTTCCAAAAATCGTTTATTTTACAAATTAAGAATCATTCTAAAAAATAAAATTATTTTACATGTTCTAAATTTTTATTCTTTACAACCTGTAACACATTTAGATATCTCTGTAGCAACGTCAGATTTCAACAAAAAAACTTTAATACGGGTCTATATATTATAAATAATAAATAGCTCAGCCTTTACCAAATTTATGTTTGTTAATTTCAATATTCTTTTAACAAAGTTGAACACGAACATGATGGATCTAAAACTATATTTGGCAATACTTTTAAAATGTTATTTTGATTACGCAAATATTAAAAATATGTAGCCAATAGAAATAGAAATGCTGTGATTCACATTATTTTATTAAAACAAATTTAAAATTTACAGTAAGAACTACAAATTTAATTTATAATATTGTTTATACTATATATAAAATATTACCTAATAGACTTGTTGATTTTATAAAGCCTTATAATTTTCTCCCACTCACTTTTTACACGTACGTATACATAACTTCCCAAGTGCTAAAAAATATTTACGACTGGTTTTTATACGGGTATTTAATAAACAAAAGAATCACGTTTTATGAACAAAAAACGAGGTATTTTTGTAAAAACGTATTTTTATACATTTTCTATTCATTATGTATGTATATATAATGCTGCTACATAAAACGGTATGGCCGTGCAATATTAAATATTTTATTATTTATCCCAACCAGTTGGCTACATATCAGTAATTGGTTGAGCCTTTCAAAAACTTAGGAACAGAATCATGACAGTAGCTTTATTGTGGTCGCTCAATTTTTAAACTTATTTTTTAATTTTGTACGTAATTTATAAATTTTAAAAATAAAATGAATTAATTTTATTAATTTGACCAAGACTGGTTAGTGGTTCCTCTAGTAAAATAATTAAATTTTCGGAGGTTTTTTAAATTAATTAAAAACGGTTATCCGGTTTCGGTTTTAACCGGCTTTGAAGCTCTAGACATAACTATAAATATAAAATGACTTAAAAAAAACTTCTAAATGAAGAGGGAAAAATCGGCAAATGGAAAACAAGCGTTAAATACCTTGGCTTACACATGGACTCCAAACTCTAAAAGGCTCGCCACCATTGCGACCCTTAGACCAGTATTTGATATAAAAAACGTGTGTTTTTATTTTTCTTTTGCTGAAATTGTAAAAGGTTTTTTAATTTTTTCCTTAAATTATAACCATAAACGTTTCGTTTCCTATTTTATTTTTGTATTAAATTAAGCTAATAACTAATTGTAAACATAAAAAATTCTATTAACCAATAACATGTAGTTTAATATATATATATATATATATATATATATATATATATATATATATATATATATATATATATATATATATATATATATATATATATATATATATATATATATATATATATATATATATATATATATATATATATATATATATATATATATATATATATATATGTATATATATATATATATATATACAGTGGGTTCTCGAGTTACGCGGTATCTACTTACGCGGATTCGTAGTTACGCGGTTAAAAATTTCGAAAATTTAAAATTTGTTATAATATCGATGTTGATATAGATTTTCTCGTAAATTTTTGTTCCTGGCTGACAATGCACCGGGACATCCACCATGTGATCACGAACATATCAAAATAGCATTTTTGCCCCCAAATACGACCTCTATAATACAACCTATGGATCAAGGTCTAATACAAAGCTTTAAAAAATATTACTTAAGGACTACTTTTAGAAATGCCATAAAGGTAACTGAAGGGCAAAACAGTATATCACTCACACAGTTTTTGAAAGAACACAATATTTATGAAGCTGTTAAAAATATTGGTGTTGCCTGGAATGAAATTGCAAAGTCTACCATGAAAAACGTTTGGAAGAAGCTTACTCCTCAATTTTTTGAAGTTGTTGAAGACCACATGCAGGAAGATAACATAATTAATGATCTTGTTGAAATGACAAACCAATTAAATTTAAATCTAAATGAAAATGATTTCATTGAATTGTTAGAAAGTCATAGAGTGGAATTAAACAATGAAGATTTAATAGAACTTGAAGAATATAGAAACAACGGCGGTGATTCGGAGGAGGAAGTCAAAGAAATTAAAGAATTTGAGTACAAAAAATGAAAGAATGCCTCAATTTGATAGACCAAGGAATGGCTGCTTTAAAAGCACAAGAACCCGACATTGATCGGTTTGAGAAAGCCAACAAAGCAGTTCAGGACGCTATTTCCTGTACTAAAAATATCTATTATGAGAAAAAAAGATCTAGTGTACAATCTTCACTGGATAAGTACGGTTTCTTATTAGATAAAAGAAATCCAACACCTAAAGATATTGAAATGGAATAGTATAGACATTATGACATAATATTTTAATGAATATGTATGTATAAATATTATTTTTATGTTACTCATTTTATTTTGTAAAAAAAGTTAAGATTATAATGTATGTAGACATTTTACACATAGAATAAATTTTTATAATGCTTTTATTTTCATTTTAACCTAAAGTATACATACAAGAAGACGGCATTTAGTTCTTTTAAGTATCGTTCGGATGATTGGGGGAATGTATTAATATTTAATACATATCGGATGAGTATTCCTCTACTTACGCGATTTTCGACTTACGCGAATTTTCTGGAACGAATTAACCGCGTAAGTCGAGAACTTACTGTATATATATATATATATATATATATATATATATATATATATATATATATATATATATATATATATATATATATATATATATATATATATATATATATATATATATATATATATATATATATATATATATATATATATATATATATATATATATATATATATATATATATATATATATATATATATATATATATATATATATATATATATATATATATATATATATATATATATATATATATATATATATATATATATATATATATATATATATATATATATATATATATATATATATATATATATATATATATATATATATATATATATATATATATATATATATATATATATATATATATATATATATATATATATATATAATTAATACGTCTATACAATTATTTATATTATTGAAAAAAAACGTATTTAAAAAAAATCTACGACGCTGTTCCTAGTGCATTTTATCGATTTTTTACCAATAACTTATGAATTATATCAAACAGCAAACAGTCATAATTTCCTTTTGGCGTATTAATACTTCAAGGTTTTATTTATCAATTATTAAGACTACGTGCTATTTTCGTATAATATTATTTTTTCTCCACACTATGAAGCATTTTATTTTTGCACAGAATCAACTTTGTAATAGCAACTTTTTTCATGCAGCATCCAAGATTTTTCCTTTTTCTAGCTTTTTCTTTTTTCGGTTTTGAATCGACTAATCCCTTAATAAATACCTTATAATCTTCTTCCTTAAGGCTCTCGTTTTTTTTTATGTTATACTATTACACCATACGTAGTTACAGTAACAGTTCAAGAGCAGTTAGTAATAAAAAAAAACGCTCTTATTTATTTATTTACCATTTAACCATCAAAATAGATATGCAAGTATTAAATTAAATTTAAGTGTAAGGCAAAAATAACGTAAAGTAAATTATAAATTATGCTAAATTTCGTCTGGCATTATTGTGGTGAAAAATAACGGCCGTTCTGTTCATTAATCAACACCTGGTATAAAAAGTTTTTTTATACTGCTAAGCATTTATTATCTTGCTTGATTAAAAAAAATAGAAATACACTACACCTTCGATATTTTACAACACACACGCACACACAACACCTCTTTTCGGAAAGATGTAAATGAAAAATTATTTCCGATTTCAATTGTCTGCCAAGTACTTTTTGTGACTATTTTTCCAAGTAGAAAGTGATAATTGAACAAAAGTGCTCTGACAAAAATCGTCATAATTGGAACACCAAACTGAGCGACCAAATTTATAATGACAACGCAGAAATTATAATATTTTTAAAGAAAATTACCGTTATTAAAACTATTTATTATTGTAGCGACCGTTCGCTACACAATGAAAAATTTGTTATAAAACATTTTTTTTAAATCACGCGTTTATAAGCGCTTCCCAAAAAGTCCCTTCTTTTGGCAGGTACCAGGAATAGCAACAGTCAAATTAAAATTGTCTTCAATCAGACGCCCTATCTTTTCGGACCGCAGTATTTTGAGTAGGATTCTGTCCTTGGCCGGCATTTTATTTAAAGCATCCTCCGGAGAAGGTTCAGATTTAAAAAAAACATCTTGCATCTGATTCGCCATCATTTACGATTCTAAAATCAAAGAACAATAAACATTGCATCGTTCAGTACTGTTATGCGTATCACAAAATGGCCACAATAATTTTGCTTATAAAGTGCCACCCGGGTGACTCTTAATGTCGAATATGTCGACACACAAATTTCATGAAAGTTTTCTATTACAATTGATAAGACATTATTCAATCTTTCTAAACTTTTTCAAGAAGGCAGTCTAAGCCCTGTATAAAGATAATATTTTCTTAATATCAGAATCAATAGATCTTCACTGATTTTTATATGATAAAAAAAAATATTTTAAAGATCAGTTGGTGAGCTATTGTAGTTATCTTTCATTGTAGTATTTAACCTTTTTGAAAAATCACAGGAACAGTGTTATCTATTTGATTTATAAATGACATAAGCATGCTCATTACCAACTTTTTTTGTATTTTGATTGAATTAAAAAACGCTAAAAAGTATTAGAACGATTTCTGATTAATCTGATTTTCTTAGGAGATAGCTACTGACAACCGTTTATTTTACAGCATCTAGAAGAGCCATTTCGTATCTTTATTGACAGAGCATTTTCTTTAAACCTAAATAAAAATACATGCCTAGAAAAATTTCTTAATAACTCTAAAAAATGCGAAAACTCTCTACATTTCTATAATATTCGTGCTATGTTTTCTAGGATGTTGGGCTATGGTATAAGAAACGTGTTTCACATCAGTGATTCGCGTCATTTATAAGCTTTTTATCCCTAGCAATCCCTGCAAAACCAAATTTATTCTCATGATTAGGATATCCACAAAATATTTCTAAAACATATACCTTTATTTGATAGTTTGATAATTATCATTTTATGTATCCCATCGTCTTAATACTACGAGCTTTCGGTTAAAGTTTGCTGTGTTTTTGTATAAAATTAAACATATTTAAGTTTATATTCCATATAATATCTAAAATATCCAGCATTGAGTTTAAAAACTTACTTATGGGTTAATACAATGACGTAATCTATTTAGTATCGGTTAAGAGGAACTGCATATAATCTAATTTCAGATATTATTGTTTTAATAAATATTTTTTTTAGTCGCGGTAGTTACACTACTTCCTTTTTTTGAGTTAATTGAACATTTAATTTTGGTATTAAATTTATTATATTTTTATTTGATTTAAAATCGAAATATAACTAATCTAGAGTCAGTTTTAAAATAAATAATAAAAAATAATTCTAAAGCAGAATCTGGGTATTTACATTTTAAACAAAAAAAAAGTGCTTGTAAAACGACAAAAACTTTGCGCCAACCTATTATGTACAAATCTGTATCATTAAAAAATATATTCTAAGGGTATATAAAGTTAAGGGTGTGCTATATTGTGACTAACAGGATTAAAATGTAGTTTGTTTCAAGCCAACTTTTTGTGTGATAAAATTATATTTTCAAGGAATATTAGTATTTATGTAATACATATGTATTTGTTTTCTATTATAACGTATCAATTTACAAGACTAACGTGCGGCATAGAAAAAAATATCACTCTGCGATAACGGCGACAAATTAAATTAAACAAGATCCGACCTTTGCCGTGTAAACAAAGTGTTAACACGTATATATGGCTATGTAAGCTCTCTGGGGTAAATTACCGGCCATAAAAAGTTCAAAACACCGTTTGCCCCTAATTTGTTCGGATCATTTGCTATACGTACGTATAACGCAATATACATAGAAAACACACGACCTGCTATTTAATCTTAATTTGTGTTTAAGGGGTAGTGATTGTATGTAAAATTATTGGTATTAGTATCACCGTTAAATTATATTCCTTTGTGTATTTTTTTTAATTAGTTGCAACAAAAATAATTCAAGATGTGTTAATTATACATCGTGTGATTTTATTATTACACTTAACGCATTATTTAAAAAATTACAACGTAAGATTTAAAATTTACATTTTCGTTATATAAAATGTTGAAATCCTTTGTAGAATATTTCCTTTGAGAAGAATTCCTTCAAGATCTCGCAGGGAAAATCTCACAGAGCTCTTAAAAAATATAACAATGCGACTTTTATAATGTTAAACGGAAGATAATTTACCAAAGCTAGTTTCATAAACAAAATTAAATGTATTTTTTTTGCTTTAAATCTGATTACTAAGATTGTTTTTATAATAATCACACGTAAAGACATGTTTTTGTAATTATATTAATATTAAAACATTTAATCTTATATATTTTTTAGATGTGCATATTATTTTTGTAAATTTTCTGTCGTAATATAAAAGGTGTTAGCTTAACGCGTTACAGCGGGGTTGGTAAGTAAGTAGTGGGTAATCAAAAAATGTCACTATTCAGGACAAAAGTTAAGTAAATCTAGGAAAACATAATCTGTGATAATCGATCGGAATTAAAATTATTTAATAATCATTTATTCCGATATTAAAATATTATATATAATATGGAATTTTAACCTAGGGTTTCTGGTATTATTATTTTACTATACCACTAGACTATACTTATGTATATTTGCATTTTATGTTGATACTTCAATCAAAGTTTGTTTTTGTCGGAGTCACTACTATATTATTTTTTGATATATTTTCTGCAACGTTCTTTCATTTTTATATTAAAAATCAAATAACAAGTTAAAAATGTGATGTATTTATTATGTATATAACTTTATTTTAAATGATATATTTCAATTTTTAGTGTTACTCCATTCCGAGCAAGCATATGTTATTACCTGTTTATTAAGTAAAGTTTTATTTTTTCAGTCAAATAACAATTTCAGGTCTATATTGGCAGCATATGTATGTATATATAAAGTATATATATATATATATATATATATATATATATATATATATATATATATATATATATATATATATGTGTGTGTAGCGTAACCATATGGTTATATGGTTATTAAGTAGTATTAAATTTAAGTTTTTTGCCATTTTGCTTACGACAATCCAAATAAAACGAATAGAGTTGTAGTCATATAATTTTTGGATTTCGCACTAATGTATATTTGGCCAAAAACAACATCGTAGTGATGCCGCAGTTGCCACAAAATTCAGATATTTAAAAAAATACAGGTGAACCGGTTTTTAAATTAAAAAAATAATTTAAGATAAATAACTAAAATATTTCCAAAATATTTATTTGTATATGTGTAAACAACGATCCTAACTAACACATTTTACTGCGATAATGTATTATTCTCAAAAGCACATAGATTTCTAGCGATGTTCCATTTCACTTTTCAAATAAATAAGTCAGACCGTCGCTTAATGTGACAGAAATTGACTTAAAAAAATATTTATAAAGCAAAGTATTGTCGGTACAAATTTTTAATTTATATATACACATACGCATACACACATACCTACATATGTATACACATATAATGAAAAACATAAAACAAGGACAGACACAAATCACATCAACAGGTGTGCATTGTCCCATACGAACTAAACCAACTACTCGTATGTATACAAGAAAATAACAATATCTCGATGCACAGTATTGCTTTTACTAGGTGTGTTTCTAAGGTGCTTAATTATATAAACACTTCTGCGAGCTAACAACAAAACGTATTTCAGCTCCCAAAATAAAAGCACTGGAATACAGGAACAGATAATTAATATTTCTGAAGTTGCATGCATTTATTAAGATAAAACTGAGTATTTGTGAGACTGAATTTCCAGTGCATTTCGAAAGTCATACTATGGCCTGTCCTGAATATTTCGACAACATCCAAAACCTTAAAAATAAAAAAGTGTAATGTTTATTGACACTGAATCACTGAAAATCAAAATCAGAATGAGCCCCAGCGTCATAGTAAGCAATTCAAAAATATTGAGCAAAACCATCTTGATTTTTTTAGAACCTTTCAAATTTATGTTGTTTCGTGTCAACAATGACAGTAAAGAGGAGCCATTCTGTTCAATATGCAAAGTACAATATCAAACTGCTATATTTTTTCCATACTTTTTATTGAGGTTCAAACTTTGACTTTTACCCAAGCAACTGCAAAAATATGCTTTAGAATAAATATATAATAAAGTAATAACTTCCAATCAAATGGAGAAATTGCTAAATTAAAATTGTATAAAACTTTATTGAAAATAAAGTATTTACATTTTAATTATTTATGTAGGTCTTATAAAGGTCAATCTTAAATTGTAAACCACAAAGCTTTTAAGCCCCGGCTAATACCGCCATGCTATTAGAATTCGATATTGCTCGATAGTAAACACGTGATTTTAATTAAAGCAAATTTTGGGTTCGTCCAGTTAAGTAGGCCTCCAGGAACAAGTAAGCTAAATAATTAAAAGTTGTAGGTACCGAGAAGATTTGCAGTTATAATATTTTTTAGGCGCAATATAACCTAATTTAATTTTAATAAAATTATAATTAAAATAAAAACAGTTACGTTTTTTATTTTAAATAATAATTAATTTAAAAAATACTACTTGTTGATTTGTTACAGTTAATGCTAAATCGTTTCCTTTAAAGAGTTAACTAAAAATCATTTTTACGAATCGGTAAATATTTACAGCCATAAAAATAATATAAAATGATTTTATGCGAGTTTTTCTCAATCCCTTGCGTAAACGACCCTGAGAGGAAAAAATTTGGTTATACGGAAAGTGAAATATGTTTATTTTTTGTACAAAGGACTTCTTATAATAAAAACAGAAATTGGAATATATAATTATTTTATGTAGTGTAACATTTTGCTAAATAAAGTTAAATGTTAAAAAAATACACATAAATATATATTACATTTTATACAACAGTATAATTTATTACTATAAATTATATAAAATTAAAATTTATAGTGTGTGTTTTATGTAAAATCTTTTTATATAAATCATTGACCGAATTATTGCGCAAACGAAAATTACCAACATAGGAGATTGTTTAATTGTCAAATATGTATATATATATACATACATATATACCAGTGACTTTTGAAACCGAGCATGCGGTCAGGGGGGGGGGTATATAAAAATATATAAAAAAAAATTTGATAAACATATTATGTATTTATTTTTTGAAAATTTTATTCGATGCTGCTTCTCACAAAAGTCATCAATAACTGCATCTTATAATATATTATAATTCATTAATTTGTTTAAAAGATTTTTTTCGATTGATATTAATACAAGACAATCTATTCTTACTTTGCCTACTTCTAGTGAATGTATATATTATTTTCATTGTAGAAAATGCTCTTTCTACAGAAGCACTTGTCGCCTGTATGATAAAAAATAATTTTATTAAATTGCATACTTTCGTTAAAATATATTTTGCTTTATTTTTAATAATCACATTATTAATGCAATTTATATTTTTTAAATGGAATTCTGGTGACGAATATTTGTAAAAAATTTCACTGTGAAGTAAATATATTAAAAAAAAATTAAAATTTCACACCTATAGGTATCAGGGGCGTATATTCAGGGTGTGCTAGGTGTGCGGCGCACACCCGCAAAACCATCTAAAATAGAAATTTAGAAAATTTAGGGCGTAAAGCGACATCATTTTGCATACAGTAGTATGCAAAATTATAAAATTTTAATATGCAGTGTATAGTATGCATTGGTATTTGTCATTCGCTCTGAACGTTTTCGCGCGAGCGATCGGTTTGGAACAACACATATGGCGCGCCGACTTTGAGCGCGGCCGCTGACTAAAGTAAATTGTTCCGAGATTTAACGGCTGAAGTCGATCTGTCGGCTGGCAGCGCTCAGTGCTAAAATTGGTCTCGAATTTGGTGCGCGTACTTCAAAAACTCTTGCGTCCGTCGCTGCTTTTTTATTACATTATATCACAATAACAGGTCACTCATTTTTTATATTTTGGCGTAAAATAGTTTATTATCTTATTTACATATGATCAATATTTAATTTTCTATTCTAGATTACATTTTTTTATTTACCCCAATAATGATGAAGAATACTGTTGAAGATATTTTGAATAATCCATTTTCAAAAAGAAGTTATGAAATTAAATTGAAGATAATCAAAATTGGCAAACCACGTCCACCTCTAACCAATTTATTTATGAAGCATAAAGACAATAAATGTGAATATACAAGACATTTTTCATTTTCATCATATGAACGAACTGAGTGGTTAACAGGCTGCGAACTTCGATCTAGATTGTTCTGTTGGCCATGTTTATTGTTTTCCAAAGAAAGAAGCGTGTGGAATAAAAGTGGATTTGCTGACCTTAGTCATCTGATAACGGCACTGAAAAAACACAAAAGAGCGCAGTCACACGTTCAATCATTTTTTTCTCTCAAAATGTTTGGAAAACAACGAATTGAAGTCATGATTGACGCTCAACTTAAAGCTAATATAAGTCAACATAATGAACAAGTTCATAAAAATAGAGAAATATTAAAGCGAATGATTGACGCAGTAGTATATCTAGGAAAACAAGAACAACTTTTTCGAGGCCACGATGAGTCCTGTAATTCACTAAACAAAGGAAATTACCTTGAATTTTTAAATGCACTTCGAGAATACGATTCTGTTTTGGATACTCATTTAAATACTGCAACGGTGTTTCGTGGTACTTCCCCATCCATACAGAATGACATAATTGAAGCAATTGGTGATGTTATTAAAGATCATATTAAGGAAGAAGTAAATTCAGCAAATTTTGTCGCTATTATTCTTGACGAAACTTCAGATATAATGACGAACTCACAGCTCTCAACAGTTTTGCGTTTTGTTTATGAAGGTAAAGTTTACGAGCGGTTTATTGGCTTTACAGACGTTAGTTCTGATAAAAAAGCCGATGGCTTATTTTGCCACGTTGTAAATATAATTGAAGAATTTCAAATTCAAGAAAAATTAGTTGAACAGACTTATGATGGGACGAGTGTAATAAGTGGGCATATTAATGGTTTGCAAGCCAAAGTACTCGAAGTTTATCCATTGGCCATTTTTACACACTGCTATGCTCATATGTTGAATTTAACATTACAACAAGGTCTTTCCAATATAAAAGTGTGCATATCATTCTTTCAAACTTTAAATGGATTGTCTGCATTCTTTTCGAAATCTTCCAAACGAATAAATGCTTTACAAGAGTTTGTAGCTAGAAGACTTTCTTCTGTTACATCTACAAGATGGAATTATACATCACGGTTAAGTAACACAGTGCAAAAATACAGCAATGAATTTACGGATTTTTTTCGAAACGTCGTGAAAAATTGTGAACTATGGGACCCCGACACTGTAATAAAAGCACGAGGTTTTCTTAGCTTTTTGGAAGATTTTGAAACAAGAAAACTTCTCCACATATTTTCAAACCTTTTTGGAAAAACTGTTATACAACATTTTACAATCCAAACCTTTTGACATATTATATTGCTGTAAGAAAGTGACCGAAATTTTGCAACAACTCAGACATGAACAGGAAAATAATTATGAAACATTATGGGATTCTTATGTAACGGAAGAAAATTATCCAAGACTGAGTAATGATTTGCTTGTTGAAGAAAAGCACGCGTTTAGCCAACTATTTAATACAATAGTTGATAAGATATGTAAGCAAATTGAATACCGTTTTTCTTCAATGTCCAAATTGGAATATTTTCACCTTCTGGAGAAAGAAAAATATGAGCAATATAAAGGAAAATTTCCAAATTGCAACAATTCTATGGAATATAGAATTGTTGCAGATTATATAAGTTTAAAAAATGAGCTTGCTGTTCTTTATCATTTACCTGAATTTGCAGAGAAATCTGTTCATGAGCTTGTACAATTTATGAACACAAATAATCTTGAGTCAGGTTTTCAGGAAATAGATAAATTAGGCAAACTAATATCAACTCTTCCAAGCAGTACTGCTTCAGCAGAACGTTCATTTTCTGCTCTGAAACGAATTAATAATTGTTATCGAAGTACCCAAGGCCAAGAAAGGCTATGTGGCCTTAGCTTGATTTCAATAGAAAAAGGGATCCTTATGGATATTAAAAAGAAGAGCACTTTTTATGACAGCGTGATAGAAAAATTTATGATTAAAGAAAGAAGATTAGATTTTATATATAAATAATTATAATTTTATGTTTATTGGAAATTTAATATTTTTATATAATAATATTTTAGATTAGGTTTCATGTTTATTTATTTATTTATATATGGGAAAAAGATGTAAGGCAGTTTAGGCATGCCAAAACCTGGCTAATAAAAATGAAAAAATGTACGTTTTTTTTTATTTTTTTATAGCACACCCAATATTAACACCCACTGTACGCCACTGATAGGTATGGGAATCCTGCAGCTCCCTCTGCAAGACATGAAAGCCGAAAGGCCGGAGAAATAGATAGATTCAAAACGTCAACCGCATGAGCAGTTGATGATGGGCGACTGAAAACACGAGCACCAGTAACGGCTGATGTTCTAGTGCGCATGCGCGAATAATTTAATTCCCGATAAGCAATTCATGACACACGCGTATCGACTGCGCAAGACAGATTTTTTAAGCGATTACGTTTCAAAATTACGTAAATTAAAAAATGATGAAAATATTTAGTTTTTAAATTCGCATGATAAAAACGCGATAAATGCTTTAATGAAAAATCAAATTTAGCAAATCACAATATTTTAACAAAAATCACACAAATATGTATATATTTAAACATACAAATTCAAAAATAAATTCACTTGTTGTTTCCTTAGTAACAAACAAACATATAAATAAGAAAATAAACAAATCGCAAGATCGAATCAAAGAAGCTGCGGCGGCTGATATAAGGTGCAGATTACGCCCAAGATTTTCAGGAAGGTATTGATTTTTTTCTAATAATGTTACAATGGGTGTGATAAGTTTTAAAATGTACGCTTTAAAATAAATTATATTTTATAAGCATATGTATGTTAAGAACAATTTTATCGAACTTAATTGGAATTGTGCTTCGTTGTTCTTTGCTTTTGTATATTATTATTAATCGTTACATTAAATAACCTCTCTTTTATATAAATACAAATAAACCACAATGTATCCATACATATGCATATAATATTAATTTTATCTGAAGTGTAATTTTACGACACTTGATATGCGTCATATTAGACAGTGTACACTTTATCTTCACCTAACGAAGCCGTTAGCTCAGTTATTGTAATCCCTCAACACACATGATGTTACTAATGCAAAACCTTGTTAAAACTTGCCTAGACCAAAAATAAAAAATTGATATTACGATGATACAATGTTGACAGTGTACCTATGCAACGATCTGATCAAAATGTAAATACATAACAATATGTTTAGTTTTTTAGTTGATAATCTTTGTGTCAGAGTTATAATTAAATTATAATTAGACTCAGTTATCACAAAATGAATATCGTGAAGAATAATTAAAATAAAATAGTGACATATATTGATTGCTTATAATTTATAAAATATATGTCACTGATTTCAGTATGTTGTCTTACTACCTATTTAGTAGTTACTGATTGTGCTTGACCCTTTGTAACGCATTTAGCTAACGCCTGTCGTTATGCAACGGAAGATTGATATTTTTTAATTACGCAGCTTGTTTACTTTCATAATTTTATTATTTCGGAAGATATTTCAATAGGACGTGCAGCTTTTTGCTTTAAGCTTTTAATTTATTCTCTTATAATCGACGGACCTGTTGAAATGACTTCCATTTCAGAAGCTTGAATTCATTGCTAAAATCGATTATCCTTGATATATTGCTTTCACTGCTGATTAAAATCAGTAATTTATTTTTAAACCTAAAGCTATAATATATTTTTGCGAAATATATTTCATATTAAGGTTCATATATTAAAATTTAATATAATTGATTGTTATATATTTGTTTTATTTGACTTAAAGGTTATAGAAATTAAGGTTTACTTCTGTAATTTTATACCAAATATGCATATGCTAAAAAATATAATTTTTTAATTTTGGCAATCGAAGTTTAGTTCTAAAATTAGTATATTTAAGTTCAGGTGTATACCGAAGTATTTAAAACTAACCGTTTACTACCAAACTTTTTTTTATAATATCACACTGTTTACTTAAGAAATGTAAAAGCAAATTGTAGCTAGGGGTGGCAAATATTATGGCATAATTCTTATCCTAATTATATTTAGTTTAGTATTTGTTTAAATATTTCTTTATAGTATAGTATCAAATAAATTAAAAATATATTGCCATATTAGTTAGCCGCCTTATTTTAAGTATTATACAAAAAAGATATTTTTTTACTACATTTATATATTTTTTAATGAATTTAAAAACGGCTTAACATAGAATAAATTTCTTGCTTAAAAATGTTTATTTTTGAGATTGTTAAATCGTCAAAAACTCAATTTTATTTCGTATTTTGAATAAATAAGTCTATATGCTAAAAAAAGCAATAACAATTTTTCCGTTATTTAGCAATAACATAAATAAATCAGATTTTATGCCGATGGTTTTAAATTATTAAATGCATTCGATATGTTTCAAATTGATTAAGTGTTTTAGATCCTTTGCGAATATGGACTTTTTGCCTTTTAGAGTCGGCAAATACAATATTAGTAACATTTTTAAATAGTTGAGGTTTGAAATGACGCATATATGCGTTTCCCGGTGCTTATAAGAAAACTAGTTAAATAATAATATAAAAAAAATAAGAAATATTGCTGATGCAAAGATGTTCTTAAGAAAGAACCTATAATTATATTGATGTTCCAGTGGCGTAGCTAGGGTATGTGCGGCCCGGGGAAATCCTTAAAATTGCCCCCCCCCATACATTTTTTTTGCAGCGTCATAAAATCCGCATTTCTTAAAATAATAAATTGATTATTGTTAAGCTCATGGTATTCGTAGATTTACATACATTTTAGTTTATTCAGGGTTAAGAACCACACTAGACGATTCCATGGCGAATATGCCGCCAACGAGAAAGTGCCATAGCTACGCTACTGTGTATTATAAAAATACATAAATTGTATCTAAATATATGCATAACAATATATTTTTATTATTTATAAACTATGAATTTATTTACTGTATAAATCAGCTGCTATGGAATCAAAATATTGAGCTCGCTTAGTAGTAAAAAAAATTGTTTAACCCTTTTTTTAATGACAATTAGATTCGATTAATTTTGTTTTAATAAATAAGCACATTTATCGCATTAATTATCAATATGTTTTTTTTTCTATTTTTACTTTCTATGTTATTAAATATTTGACCAGGGATCCATATTTTATAAAATAATGTGAGCATTAAAATTTATTAACCTACAAAACACCTACTGGTGATAGGAATAAAAAACTTTTTAACGTAAATGTAAAAAAACAGTTAAAAATATTACAATATTTCTAGCAATTTGGGGCACTGTACTTTGAATATTGTTTTATAATTCAATGTTGTCAAATGTACTACAGAATTAAAATAAGTAGTGATTTTTTATTACTAACATCCTATAAATTTCAGAAAAACATTATCGTTTTTGTAGGTTCTTCCGTTGATTTATTATAACTTGTCAAGTATTTATACTTGGAGAGAGCAAATTTATAGCTACGATTTAAGTGAAACTTTGAACTTATATTTTACGTGTTTTTAATATATTTTAAATATGTACTATTTTATTTTATTTTGAAATACTAATTTGATCTGTTTCTCTTGAATTGATAATTAAAATATAATTTAGAAAATTAGTTAAAAAAAATAATTCAAAAATTTTGGTATACTCTTAACAACCAGCGAATTTTACAGAGAATTAGATATTATGATTTTTATATTAACTCAAGTTTTATTTCTTAGAATTAGTAATACAATTCTGCGCCTAACAAATGCGCTGCATATATATAAACTCAAAATTCAATAGTTTTCAAATCAATGAAAATATTGCAATATAGTTTTACATACACAATAATAATACAATATGTATTTAAAAACTATTTATTTAGTTAATTTTTAAATATATTATTATTATTTAATATTTATAATTATTTTTTCGTGTGAATCTTGCAATATGAGGCGGACGCGTCGCCTTGTTCTCGTCGCTTAGTACGCGTAGAACCCACACGCTATGTTTCCACGCCTTCCCAATATTTTTCCTTGAATGCTAGATCATAAATATATTAGATCTTATAGTATTAGCTTTAATTCCTGCAGCTATATGTGTCTTACTCCTAGGCTTGTCTTCCGAACAAAAAAATCCAGATTTAAATCTTCTGAACCATTTTTTAAATTGACGATACAGTAAAACCTTATCATATATGGCATAAATATTTTAGTTTCTGTGGTTGCCGATTTTTTGTGAAATTTATACAGCATACAAATGCGTAATAAAACTTTTCAAAAGTACCTGTTTTTTTAAGTTTAATGAAATTAAATATTCATACTTAAGCAGTCACAATTGTTCTCGCACACTCAAGCAATATTATTAACATGATATATATATATACATCACATCTGATACTTGACACAACTCTCGAGTCGAGATGACCGATACTTGAATGATGACGATCGCTGCCAAGTGTGGAGAGAATCAATCATACCAGACACGTTCGAGTGTCGTAGCTATTTGTGTGCGTGTACGTGTACATTGCACACACATATCGTGTTGCTGGGTAATATATCAGTGAAGAAAAATTGAAAGCGTTTAATTCGCCGCCTGTCGAAATGAGTAACTGCATTGCAATTAGCCAATCGTAAATCACAACCAATTTCGACCTATATTTTCAACATGCGACACCCTTTTTTAATTAAAATCAAATGCGTTCTAGAGATGAGACGCGCTGTCGGAGTCGAAAGACCTGAAAACTTTACTAATGGTTAAAAAATAGTATGATAACTCTTCACTGTGTTAATTTAGATTATATTTTTATATCAGTATCAACCGGATATGACATAGTGAAAATTAATTGAGATGCCAGCCAGTGCTTGCAAAACAAAGTAAAAAAAATCACACACATAATTCGTAAAAAAAACATCAGTAATATATAATTAGACAAATAACGTAGAAAAACAACAATAAATTGCGGGTTAAATAAAAAATATTTTTTTTACGACATAGATGCGAAAATTAATTGTTTGAAATAAAGTATTCGCACAAATTTAGATTCACTCTCTTTATAGAAAAACCTAAAGTCGTTGTGAAGATGATCGAACGACAATCGACTACTTTTCAGCATCGCCAAATGTCACGTTATCACATTTTCTAGATCCCCTTGTCCGACGCAATTCTCTTATAGCTTAGGCTGAGGTATTTTAATCAGAAATACTTTCGTCGATGACTTGAAAGTGAAGTTCGAGCATAGACATTTTTTTCTATGCAGATCGGAAAAAACTGCGATAAGGCGTAGAAGATTCTCTACTTCGTTATGCGGAGCGTGTGTCATTCAAATAAAATTATTACTGATTCACATTCTGTCTTTAAATATGGTATAATTGTCTAGAATCCATATAAAGTAAAGTATTTTTTTTGTTGAAGAGAATTCAAACCGAATTTCATAAATATCTTCAAAATAAAAAGTACAGATCGTATCTGAATTTATATCTGTTTGTGCAAAATAGAAAAATAGCCGGAGAATTTTGCATTTTGAAAACTGTGTGAGATATATAATTCATATGGAGAGATCAATATAGTGTAACGTAAACCCAAATTAGTCATATTTTTCTCAGATATGAATAATAATAAAATGAATAGCTCTCGAACTGACTGTATTAACGCAAATATAGTACAGTAATTCCTAACCATTTTACGTAGAATTGTTAAGTTACTAAAATCTGTTAATTCATCGATGGATTTTATTTTAATAGACAGTAGTCTTTCAGTTGTATGATTATTGCGAAACATTGTTCATGCTGAAAGATGTCGTTCAATTATCATTTTTTTTAATCATAGAAAATAATAGCAATTAAATGGCCTTTTTTGGTTCTTTTGATGATATTTTCGTACAATCGTATGCATTTTTTTACCGTAAAATATTAATAGAAGTATCTCTTAGTAACTAATGCAATAAAATACTAAAAATTCTATCATAAAGTCATTTAAAATAGCTTTAAAAATAGAAAATATATCATGCATGACATAGATGACATAGAATAAATATTTATTATCAATTTAGAAGTAACAAAAAATATTTATTTTTTACTTTTGAAAATATGAAAAGAGAAAATTATGTTTGTAGAATTAGGTGCTTAATAAATAGAAAATTATAAAATTTTCATTCAAAATGTTATGATGCTTTCAAGTTTATAATCCGCGAGAGTTGACAATGATCGACACTTCATAAAGTTCCTGTTAATCCTTTGGCTCATAATAAAAACACATTTTCGCTGTCAAAAATATATTGGAACGGGTGAGCCGTTTCACGTGTTTTTACGATAAGCAAATTTATATATGAAAATTATCCCACGCTCACAGACAAAAGCAAAGCAAGAGTGGTTCTGAAATATTTCTTTGCCATTTTTTCCATCTTTCTCTGGTTTCATCACAAAATTGAATCTTGTCTGTGAACTTAAAAAATTATATTAACCGTGTGAGCAATAGTCCACATTATCAATCTTCCTGTGATCAGCTGCCATGTGAGCAATAGTCGGTTTACCTCGGACAAGATTGTATGTTTGATAAATTTAGCTATAAAAATAGAACATTTTCGAAAAAGAAAATGCAGATCTCTGATTCTATCTGTGTTAAACGCATTTAAGATATTGAAAAATACACTCTTAACCCCATTATAAAAGATTTTCAACATTGTAAATATTTTACTTTAGCTTTGGATTCAATTACCGACAGTGGAACATCACAATGATCAGTTTTCATTAGATTTTCCACTGAACAGAGTTTAATTACTATTTTTTTTAATTTCATTTTATGAAGAATCAAACTAAAGGCACAGATTATCTTGATATTGTTAGTATTTTTTATCGAATATAATCATATTGATACAAAAAAATGGTTTGTGTATGACCCGATGAGTGTCCTTTTATGATCGGATCAAAAAAGAGATTTATTTCACTATTAAAGAATAAATTCAATTTAACAAACCTTTTATTATTTTACTGCATATTACACAAAGAAAATTTAGCAGCACGTATTTTCATTATACTGATATTGCATTGTGAACGATTTGGTTTTTTAATTATAAAGAGCTGTCGGACCTTCACTATAGTGAAGCACCGCAGCTAGTAAGTGTGTGTAAATACCGCAGCTAGTAAGTGTGTGTAAATGTCGATATTTTAAAAAATTTAAAAATAGATTTAGTTTGCAGAATTTTAAAATGAAAGGTGAAGCAGCTAGCGCCGATGAGGCCGCATCTAAGGAATATCCCAACATTTTAAAGGGAATTATTGAAAGAGGTGGTCATAAACCTAAACAAGTGTTTAACGTAGGCGAAACAGGGCTTTATTGGAAGCGAATGCCTGATTGCACGTACATTTCAAAAACCGAAAAATCTGCGCCTGGTTATAAGGTGTCTAAAGAACGATTAACTTTGCTACTTGGTGCAAATGCCGCGGGTGATTTTAAGCTAAAACCACTTTTAATATATTTGTCCGAAAATCTAAGGCCTCTTAAAGGACTAAATAAAAATCAATTACCCGTCATATGGAGATCCAACAAGAAAGCTTGGATGACTAAAGCTACTTTAGAGGATTGGTTCAAAAATCACTTTTGCACAGAAGTGAAAAAATATTTGCGAGACAATAACTTAAGCAACAAGGCTTTGCTAATTTTGGATAATGCACCAGGGCATCCTACTAATGTATCCGAACTATCTGAAGATGTCATGATTGAGTACCTTCCGAAAAATACAACAGCTCTGATCCAACCAATGGATCAGGGTGCAATAGCCACTTTTAAGGCATATTACCTACGCCGAACTTTCCGACAACTTATAAGGGAAACCGATGGTAAATCTTCAATTAAAACATTTTGGAAAAACTATAACATCAAGGATGCTGTTGACAGCATCAGTGAATCATGGAAGGAATTAAAATTAACAACAATGAACCATGTTTGGAAAAAAATATGGCCAGAATGTGTAAAAAGTACTGATGCGGAAGTTAATTGCCTTCCTGAAATTAGGCAAAACTTTTTGGATCTAGCACATGATCTCGGCTTTGAAGGTTTGAACGAACGTGATGTGCTTGATCTACTTGAAACTGATAGGGAACCCCTTTCATATAAGAAACTCATTCAATTGCAAGCAGAACCGGCATTTGATGAAGAGACAGAGCCTGTTGTATTCAAACAGCTAACATCAAAAAAATTGTCAAAAGCTTTTTCCTATTTTGAACAAGGAATACACGTCTTCCTTGAAAACGATCCTGACGTCGAACATAGTGCTAAAGTTTCTCGAGGAATTAACTCAGCCATTAGCTGTTATTAATCACTGAAGAACGAAAGAGACAAAAAGGCAAGACAAACATCGTTGGGCATTTTTTTTAAGCCAGGCCCATCCTTACCAGCGAAAAATAAGAACGACAGTGATCTGAAGGTTACCATTTCTTTATCGTCTTCAGATTAAAGTCATTTTAAAAAAAATTATATATGTATTCATACACATATTTTATGTAACATGAAGTTGTTTCATTTTTGTTTATGGATTATTGTTGGTTTTTGGAGTCTGTTATTATTTTATGTACAAATGTATGTACTTGTTATGTATGTATTTTTAATTTAAATGAAATAAAAAGATAAAATTCATTTTAAATGATAAACCATGTTACATTTTTAACAAATATGGAACCAATCATATTGAATTTGTATGAATTTGTATTAGAATAATTGATTCGTTATACGGCTTTTCGCTTAGCGGCCAAGTTTCGTGGAACGTATCTAGGCCGTAAAGCGAGGTATGGGTGTATTTACTATTCATTACAGATACCATTGCAATCTGACTTTTATATGAGCATCTGACGTTGTGTGTGACGTCATGTGTCCCCACATGACTAGATATATTAATATTATTGCGATATTCATTAAATATTCTCTTCAAGTCTATTTAAAACCACATTTGAACATGGTTATTTAACACTAGGTTGTATTCCACCTGAGTGACTTTTTTATAATTTTCCCTCGGGGGATAACCAGCTGCTGTACAATACATATCCAGTTTCATATAGTGGCGCGCCATGATGGGTGACCTAGATAATTATTATTTTCGTTGTCTAATTCTATTTTTTGCATCCATCTGACCCATCGTATCGGAAGTGTTTCACTTTTGACTTAATCCCATTTTGCTCTTGCTATCTTGTTCACTTATATACAATATTAATTCGTTTCGACGTTAATAATTGGCGCTGTATGTCAAATATTAATCCGGAGACGTGGCCCCTCTGGAGATTAAAGCAGTCGCTATTTTACTGCCTGGATTAGGGCCTGAAAGACGTTCAAAACGAGAACAAAAGGACTGCGGTGCTGTACTATTATTTTCATCTCTCGTTTAGTTGAAGTACAGTGTAAATTAGTTGGGACAAGAGCTGTTTCAATACTCTTTCGTGAAAGCGACTGACGTTTTTTTTCGTCGTTGTTAAAAATGTAAATGACATGAAAGCGAACGAAAACAATATATTTTAAAGTGCAGGGAAATTTGATACGGTCAACTATTTTTCGGAACTACTTTTATTCTCATATTGAATACAATACTATTTTTTAGAGTATAGTTCACTGCGATTTTTCACAATATTGATTTATTTATTTATCTATTTTATTGCAGCATATTATCACTAGAAGAAAATCAGTGTAAACCGTATCTTTGATAATTGATCGGAATTTTAATTATATAATAATCATAAATTTTTATCTTCATAATTAAATGAAAATAAAAATGACTAAGCTCCATATAATATTTTATTTACAAAAAAGATAAAAAAAATAGTTAGTTATAAGACCAATTTATTTATAAGTTTAACAAAAGTTTTTAAAATTATTCGATAAATAATCTAAAAAGATCGTTTCGTTAGCTTAAAAGAAGTTTATGCTTCTATAGAATAAATGTATATAAATTTTAGTATTTAATATTTGATAACTGTAGAAATATGCGAACGAAAAGCGTGTCGCTGGTTCATTAATGCGAATAATATTTAACAAATTTTAATTGAGTGTAAACTAGCTAAAATATATAATTAGCCGATTATATTTTACATTTTACATATATGTATAATATATATACATATACAAATAAAATCAGAATTGTAGTTTATTCCTATAGAAATCCAAAAACGTATTTTATTTTTGGATAATACGGACGACCAGCTTGAGATTTAAAGCTAATTTTTTTTTAACATAATTCATTATTAAAAAATTATTGATCACATTGTTAGCACTATCACCAATACGATAAAATTAAACATATTTATTAAAATTTAAATATTTTTTTTTTGTAACGTGCATTTTGCAAGCAAATATTGATTAGACACACCTTAAATTTTATATTGTGAGCGGTAAGTGCTAAAGTTGCAATTATATATCGTAATTCTGATAAAATAAGCTTAACCGTAAGATAAAAAAATAAATAAATATAGTGTTATTAAAATGACAAATTATTTTTTGTTCTGCCCGATTAAATGACTGAACGTTACTTTTGCACTTTGTAAGAAAATATTGATTGAGCACACCTTAGATTTTACCATAGTTAGCGGTATGTAGAAAAAGCACAATTAGATTTTATTATTTCTCATATTACAAGCTTAAGCTGTTGTTGTTTCTATATATAATTTCAAAATTATTTTATCTGGTGTCTCAAAAATTAAGATATGGACCTCGATAATAACAATTTAAAAACACTTTTTTCTTGCTCTGCCCAATGATTTATGTTTAGGTTAAATTATTAAACGTTACTTTTTATTTAACACATAAAACAACTTTTAAATAGATTATTAAACTTTTAAAATTAACATACATATATGAACAGGTATCGCATTTAGCACCTGTGAATGTAAACTCCAATCTAAATAATAAAATTGAAACCATTCGCACGTCCATTACAAATTCGCGGTTGTCGCCACGTGCATGTGAAATTCACGTGAACCCATCGACGTTTAATTGTTAATGATAACAGCCAGGGGCGACTTGTTTTGGGGTTCATTTTTTATCGCTATGTCACAAAAAGCGACATGGTTTTGCTCGTCTCGTGGGGACTTTTAACACGTCTGCAAACACAATGGTGAATTATTTTCCGTAGTATTATTTTTTATATTTATTTAAGCATGCATATTTTTAACATGCCACTTTTTTAATAATTGTCAAATTTACATTATCCATAACGTGTTTCAACTTTTACCATTATTTTTAAGATGAATAAAACAATTTTTACATAAGTTCAAAACGAGTCATATAGCATCAGAAACTCAACAAAACTTTTTATTTTATTACTATTAGCAAATGTACATTGAAATAATAGTTTTAATTATAAATATTTCTAGTAAATAATGGCATTAATAAATAAGAACTACTTATGACCTTGTACAAAAGTTAGTTGTAGGTCGTTATATTGAGCTAAAAATAAACAAACTGCACAAACAGAATAAAAACAAGAAATTCGTTGTTATGAAATCTGTTCTGCACTTTTCTTACAAAATAGATACGATATTATTTATTACAAGCACAATAAACCAATCAGTGAATGTTACTTTAAAATACCTAAGTTCGAATCATATTTATCAATATATTTATTACCGCCGATACAATAAATGAAAATAGATTTTTTATCATTTTTTTATAGTATTTATTATATCGTTATATGATTTAAATATAATTTATTGAAAAAAATGCGTCGCATTTTGCAAGAAAATATTGAAAGAGCACACCTTAAATTTTATTATAGTGAGCGGTAAGTGTCAAATTAAGATATTTCTGATATTACAAGTTTTATTCATACTCAGTTTTGAATATCATTTAAAACATTTTTTATTTTGCGTAAGATAATTAAAAATTGACATTTATTGCTAACATAAGACGATGATAAATTTTAATCACTATAAAAACACTTATTGTACAAAATGTTTTCTGTACTCAACGATTTATTTTTAAACAAATTGATTAAATGTAATTTTTATTTGTAGAAAAAAAAATAAAAAAAAACGATGCTCTCGAATTTCATTATCTTTAAAGCTCTCGGTTCTAGCATATTCTCCATTTTTCATTATAACTATTATTATAACTCACTAATACAATTATATAATATAATTGTAATCCGATCGATCATAACATATTCAGTTTTCCTAGATTTTCCTGATTTCAGGGATGAATATTGTGATAAAAAAATTAAATCAATTTAGGTTGCCTGCTTTATTTATGAATAGCTTTAAGTAAAAAGAATATCATATATGTATAAAATAAAAAATATATGTATGTATATAATAACTAAACAGTAAAATTTACGATTTATATAATTTTTTATTATGAAAAATAAATATATATTAAACTATACTAAAGTTATTATAGTAAAAAAATATTCAATATATATAACTATTACATTATCTTTTAAAAATCAATTAAATTTTTTTTTTTATCGCAGAAAAAACTTAATAGACGAAAAAAAATATTAATAGACGAAGTGATGATTTGAAATTTAGTAAGAGCAATAATATATTTATATAAAAGTTTAATCAGGGTAACCAGAAATAAGCGACACATCCCATCGCATTATGCACTGACCCTTGTGATTTGCTCATGTAAACTTGCTTCGTTTTACGTTATTTTGTCAAAGAAAAATTAAAATCAGAGGGATTGGTTAAACTTAATTTAATAAATTTATAAATGTTTGTTTATTTGTTATTATACACCTAGAAGTTTTCTGTCATTTAATTTTGGTAGTTTATTTTACATATTTGTAATATAGTATGTATTGTTGTAATATCAATTTAGAGTCTCTCAATGATTTCTTATAAAATTAATTTAATATATTTTTTATGTTTATCTTATCCATAATCTTTAAATTATTGGTATTATTTTCTATAGAAATGATTTACATTAAATCAAATTAAATATATATAAATTTTATGATTTTATTTATTATTTACCGTACCGCTAAGCAGTGAAAGATCGACCACCGTACATGTACGGCGATAACCCTCAAGGGTTAATGGTTCATTTTATCGCAACGGTCACAAGTAGTCCTGACAAGAAAATATTATCATATACTTTATAAAAATGAATTACAGGTTCAGGGACTTTGAGCACATCCACTCTTGCTTTCGCAGAAATATGGCTAATGTTTTTTGCCAGGCGGGTGGCAGTTGTCCTCTGCGCGACCAACCGAGAGTTATAGGCCTGTTAAAAAGAGACGTAATACCTATTTTATTCCATGTAGCATTAAAAAATAAATTCTATAGGACTTAATATATAATGGACGCTTTAGGATAACGCCTGTCATATAAAAACGTTAGATTTATCTTTATAGTAACCAAATAAGTTGTATTCAGGGACAGGCGATATTTTTTTATCTATCAACAGATAGAAACAGACGTTCAAATTAAATCTCATTTTCTTAATAAATTTCTCTCTACTGTACATTTATATAAATATTTAGAACAGCTAAAAGGCAGCGAGCTTCAAAAATAATTTAATTTAACTGCCATTGTTTTGGAAAGAACGAAATTCGCGCCCGCGATATTCGCTATACACTCTCAGACGCACAATGACAGAAAAGCAAATGTGTCGTAGGCTGGTATGCATTGAAAACATTCATTATTTAACGGAAAATCAAATAGAAGCACTTTCGGCTATATCGTTCGCTTCGAATCGACGTCGCGCCTATGGAATCCATCAGTGTATGGTAATACTTTTCACGTCTTGGGAGTTGGAATCGCGCCAGAAACGAAAAAATATAATTCGAATTATGCACACCTGAGGAATTTAGACATGATATTTCCTAGGCTTTTAGAATCACTACTGTGATTAATAGAGCGAAAATTGTGGGTGGGGAAATTTTTGAGAGGATAAAATACAAATATAGACTGGTTCGTAAGACGCTTATTTATAATTAAATATATTTTGTTTTTAAGTGTACATTTCAAAAACCACTTAATACTTACAATTGCGGTATTTATTTTAAGCTACTGCTAAGTAATAATGCTTTTAACTATTATTTGTCACAACATTCAACATTAATAACATTCTAAAGGACAAAAGAGCGGCATTTTAAATTAAAATATTTAAAATGTAACCCATCTGTACATCTTAAATTAGTAAATATTTGTTAATTTGTTAGTATATACCTAGGAGTGAGTAAATTTCACGTATCTGTTGGTGTTTATTTATTATTATTTAATATTGCATTTACAGTAAATAATAATAAAAAAAATCAGTGATTCTGTTAGTATAATTGCTTTGATTTATTTTACTACTTTTTTGTATTAGTAAGTTTTATAAATTTATTTGACATATTGAGGATATATATTGTTCGACTTTTGTGGATTTTTTTATATCAAAACAGAAGTTTTTTTTTAATTGTAATTTTTTCAGAACATTTTTTTATTGAAATTTTTTTCGTACTCTTTATTTTATTGGTAATATTTTGTATATAAATCACTTACAAAAAATTTAAAAAATATTATATAAATATAATGTTTTTTATTTTTTTAGTTATATAGTACGTAAATATGTAACAATTATATTATATAACTATCGAGGGTATCTCAAAACAGTAAAAGATCGTCCGCCGTACATGTACGGCGATACTTCTCAAAGGTTAAGCATACTTTACAAGCTTATACCCGATTAGTGTCTACTCAATAAAACACTTTATAAAGTTGTTAAGGAGCAATATTGACACTCGGTCGCGAGTTTTAGAGCCCCCTAGAAAGTCGCAATTGCGTCCTTTATTCTAATGTATTTTGAAAACGCTCTATTTGCACAAATATATTTTCGGCGATAAATATGAGGAGCTGGAAAAAATATGTGGAATATTGCTTAATTTTAAATGTGCATTATAAATGTTTTCTTATTTTTTAAATTTAATTGATTTAATTTAATTTAATAAATTGTTTTTTTTTTATTTCTATAAGATATTTCTCATCTTAGATAAAATACGAACTTTTACAATTTATTTACAGTGTTCCTTCAAATTTTTTTTATGCAAATTAAATTATTTCTATAATATAGTTATCTATACCTATTTTTATATTATTATAGATTATAATATAAAAATAGATATAAGTAACTTTATTACAGAAATAATTTATTTGGATAAAAATTGTAATTACATAAAAAAAAATTGTGGAAATGTAAGTAAAACATATCCTTATAATTAATTAACATACATTTAGTTTTAAATTTAAATAAATTAAAATTATTAATTATATCATTATTATGTAAGTATTAATAACAATGGTCCTAATTTGGACCCCTGTGGTATACCGTGAAATATTATTTTCTCTTTAAAATAAGCATTACACTATTTCACTTATACCAATAATTTATAATTCTTCAATACTATTTTTCAGTCAATTGTTTCGAAAACTCTCTTGAAATCTAAGAAAACTGCTTCAATGATTTTATTCGTATCCTTAGCTAACAACCAATCACTTATTATTATAAGTAATACAATCTCATTATGATGTTTTTCTCTATATCCCGATTGTTGTTCACATATTTCAAGAAATAGCAAAATCCTTAAATTGTTGTATTAATACTTCTTCCATTACCTTTTTTATACAAAGACAATTTATAATTGGTCTTATTTCCTAAACATTTTTACAATTGTATATTTTGGTTTGTTCTGAAAATATAAACGTTTTTTGTGCATTTTGTGCATGGCAATTATATAACTATTTTCTTTAATTTTTAGAACAATAAACTGCAAAAATTTAGTAGCTTAGAATAATTTCAACAAGACATATTGCAATCATTGCAATAAAATGTTGAGGCTCAAAGGATCAATTTCTATAATCATCCTGAAGCAATTTATAAAATAATAAATGTCAAACGACTGACAAATAAAAAATATTTAGACCCTCCTGCATTTACAAATAATTAGTAACTTTTATTTTCGTTAAAAGGAGCAGCTTTTAATAAATTGTAGCAAAACTTGTTGCATTAGATAGAATTTCAATTTACGCCGTAACAACGAACTTCTTTATACAAGGATCTATACAACAAAGGGATATTCTTTACCAAAAAAACAAATCTCAAGTAATGGAGCTTATTTATACATTTTATGACAACATCAAACGGGAAAGAATAAATAAATTGGATCGCAGTAATAAGAATGGGGAAATATTCTCTATAACATTATACAAGTGGACAACAATAAAAAATGAATTTATTTAAATAATAACATATTTAATAATACGGAAGATTTTAATTTGGGCTTTGTTCCAAAAGCTAGTTAATATGATACTGAGAAAGTATTAGAATTGGTTTCTGAGAGACTAGATTTTTTAAGCTTAGAACATAGCAGTTACAAATTATTGTGCCGCCATAATAGAAAAATTTGGCAAGTTATCAAATAATGCTAATTACACGCTATCCACTGATGTGCTGTATAAAAATAAAATATATTCCGATTTATATGTTAAAAGCAAAGAATCGGAAAACGACGATGATATAAAAATTACTATGGAGAGAAAATTTCGAATCTCTAAAAATTACAATGCATCAATTTTTAAAATTTGAAGAAATCGTGATAAATAATATTCTTCAGAACTATGTGAAACAAAAAATGAGTATAAAATTTAATCTAGTTTTTTAATGATGTTGTAAATGTTCAAAACGTTTAAAAATGAATAATTTTTATTCTTATTGGTTGAATAAATAATATTATCCTAAAACCATTGCTCTTCATAAGGCGTTGGGAGCAGGACGTCTAGAAGCCGAGACCTTAGATGGCAAAATAATAATTTATTAAAGAGTGAAAGCATATTCGAATTCTGAACCAAATGAACTGACAAGCTTAAAAAGTTGGATCAGTTCCAAATTATTAAATACTATAAAAATACGAATTCAAGAGAGATGAGTTAAATTAGTGATTTTAATATTATATGTACTTGAAAAATCCACGAAATATTAGAACAAATTAATCTACTATATTTTCATTTGCTTCGAAAATGAAATCGGTTATTTATCTAAATATAAATTATCCGTAATATATCAGAGTCTTAATAATAAATGTGTCGGAGTAGGGACAATCTTAGGGAGCCATGGAGGAATCGATTAATAATTTTCTTGCGGAACCTTAAGATTAAACTTTTTATTCGAAAACATTGAAGTCTGAATTTTCCATATACGAGTCTACAAACAAAGGGACAAGGTCACTTCTGTACCCAGCAAAAATTTATTTTTCATTTCAGGAAATTTTGTAACGAAACATAGGACATCGTTTTGTGTTTTTTAATGTCATATTTCCTGAAGAGGAACAGAAAATAAAATTTAAAAGATTAATTAATATGTTTAGTTTATTTTACTCCCTTCCGGGCATATACTGACAGATTAATAAATGTGTATAAATTATCTCACTACTCAAAGGGTTAACAAAAAACATTTTTTGATAGAGTTCTTTTATAAGTATTATTTTGTATTAATTTACTGAAACTTAAATTTGTAAGAGCTTTAATGTAAAATTGCATTTGCTTTTACAACTATAAATTAATCACAAATAATAAAATACGATATTTCATGGTTGACAACTTCTTATGGCTATATTTAGATATTGTAACTCAGTGTGATTATAATAAAGTAAACATGACCTATATACGTGTAAAGTGCAGTTTGCCAAAGGTCTTGAAACTCAAACATCAGACCATGTTTAATTTAACGGTCAACAGAGATTATTGAGAATTTGATCTGATGCAAACTGAACTCAATTAGTATCGCGTTCTGCGTGAAAGCTTATTCATGTCTTTTTATAGCTATATACGTTATTAAGTGTTACTTAAACATACAACGAAGCTTAACTTATGGATATTTGCATCATATAAAACTAATAATAAAATATTAATAGGCATTAAGCGCTTATTTTATATTTTTTAAATAAGTATAAAATTTTAACTATAATTTTTTATCAATTGCTTTTTAACTCTACCTTGTAATTTTTGTGATAAAATAGTCGCGTCTCATAGAATGTATTAGTATCTTGAATTTATTAAAAATCTGTATAAAGAAATGATATCATGAATCACAAGTAAACGTTCAATAGATAATAATAAATCAATTTGAGAAGCACTTTCACAAAAACAGGGTACCTTACTTAAATATAACACAAGGATCAGAATAATTATATGACTTGGTTAAATAAAATTTCTGTGTGCCTTTTAGAAGTAATTCTTTGCCTTCTCGGTACTCAATGAAGCACTTGATAAAGTTGCTTGAGGACGGTGTCGACAACCTCTCAATGCTCAAACTCAAAAAATTAATTAATTTTTAAGATTCACAAAACATAAACATACGAAAAAAAATCGTTAATGTTATTAATAAAATTAATTACTATCTTTTGGAAAAATTGTATTATTGAACGTTACGTATTTAATAATGCCCAAATAATTATTTTGATTCGATTTTTGCATCAAATAATCTAAAAATAGTGTAAATTTGAATGAAAATAAGTCAACAATGTAATTTTGTACCTTTAATCGAAATAAATATGCTCACTACAAACTTGAGATATTGTTATATTTAAGTTTTTTGTGCCTCCTGTGAAGTTGTCAAATATAAAGTTAGTAATTTTATATAATACTTTGAGCCATCGATATATATACAGAATTAAAAAGTCAAAAATCACAAAGTTTATAATTAATTAAAGTAATCACAAAGTTTATAATTAATTAAAGTAATATTTTTTTCTTGTTTATTTTACTTTTATATATTTTAATATAAATATTTTGTATTAATATTATGCAGCTGTTAAGTTAACTTGAAAATGTATATTGTGCTTAAGGGTAAATAGCACACGAACGAAACGTCGCATGACAAAAGTCTATATAAATTTTTAACGACTATTGTTGTGGCTTTCGTATGTTAAAGTGGAAAGTTCAATTCTTCTGGCAGACAGTGATTTGAAGAGAAACCCCTCTTTTAAAATTGGAGATATAGAATTTAAACGTGACCTCAAATAGAAATACAGTGCTTATTTTAAAATTTATATTATTTATAAATTTAATAATTTATATATTATCGTTAAGTTAAGAATTTAACAAAAGCAAATAAAATTTATATATATAATTTTATGATTATTCGTATCTAACGATTTTTTGCTAATATTTTATTTATTTTGCTTTTTTCTTAAACGTTATATAAACAAAATCGCGTATTTTGAGCTAGCATATATTAAACGTTTCAAAGGACTTGCATAAAAACCGTGAACAAAGAGCTGAGACGGTCGGTAACAAATATTAAAAAAAAAAGTTTGGTTAAAAAATATTTTTTCCTTAATGTGAATGATTTTTATTGCTTACTTGTCTTTTTTAAAGTTATTTGAACCAGATCAAATGGTCGATTTTAACCCTTGAAGTGCTGGATTATTTTCATAAAAGTCACGTTAATAGTAATAAAAATTAAATTTAAGGATTTAAATACAATTTTTTATATGTTTATATTTATTTTATGATGCATCTACATATATTCACCTTCAGTATAAAATCTTTAATTTTATTTTTTACTTTATAATTACATGACTTTTTATGGAGTTATATATATAAAATTAATTTATTATTAATAATTAAGCGTGGGATAAATCTGAGCTTTGCATTTAAGAGCCGTACCCGGTGATTCGGATTTATCCGCAACTAGCACATAAAAGGTTAAATGAGTTATTGCGCTCAGATGCAAAATAGAAATTATATATTAAATTTTTGTCTGATGTTCCTAAAGGCATTGTTTACGTTATATATCGTTGAGAACTGGGGAAAAGTCAAGCGCCTCTTCCAGTCCTAGATCCTCTGACTAATATTAATGATTCGGGGTAGAACCAGATTTTTTATTATTGTTTTAATCATATCTTATTATACTGTATGACTGCATAACTATAAATTCAAAATATGTATAATTGCCAACGATATCAGATTATGTTTAATATTTGATAGTTTTGTATCTATATAGAATATTTGCTTAGTATCAACGAATTTTATAGAGATCATGTGTTTAAAATATACACCGACTATTCTAATGAAAAGGTGAAAGAAAACTTTGTTTCTCAGATAATCTAATAGAATGTATTTATTTTGATAAAAATGTTTATGTAATTTAACAATTTTAAGCACTTGATTTAATGACTAATTAAAGTATCCATAAATTTTATTTTTAATTAGACAAAAATTTAATAAATTAAATATTAACACATCCTGTATGTTTGTGTTGCAATGCGCAGTTCTCAACTTTCGCAAAGCTTTGACTGCGGTACGGAATGGAAATTGAATCTAACTTTTGAATGCGTCTTTGAACCGAATCACAAGAATTAGTCGAGTAGAGTTTAAAGTCTAGTTAATGAGACGAGAGAAAAGCATTGTATGTGAATTGCGACAATACGACAATACAATAAACAGTATCAACCTAATCTAGTTAAAAAGCTAACAAATTTGCATTTTTTTGTTAATCGAAATTAAAATTGTAAAAATTATTAAGAAACATTTGATTCAGAACTAGAATATAAATCCGGCATTGCCTTTTACTAGTGAATAAAAGAAATCAATTAAGGTTTAATAATTCCTAGAGCTGACCTTTGATTAAAAGCGCAGAAATGGCAAAGAAATAAAATTCACTGCAAAATGGCTATTTTTAAAGTGACATGTCTTGATCATTTCTAAATAAAACAAAGTACTGCGTAATATTTGATTATTCTTATTTATTTATTTATTTTATTAATTTATTTAGCTTAATAGCTAATCTTTACATCTAACAAATTTAGTAAACATATATAAAAATATATAAAAATACATAACAGAAAGAAAAAATAAAAATATACAATAATAAAGTCTTAATATTATAATTTATTTCTATATGTACGAAGGTGTTTTTTTATTCCATTTATGAAACCCATTATATTTTTGCTGTTTCGGATTTCTCTTGGAAGACTATTATATAAATCAAAACCTCCGTACATAATTCCCCTAGCCGTACTCGTTTTCTTATACTTAATTATCTTTAAATTTTCTCTATTTCTAGTATTATATTTATGTACATCTTTATTTCTTAATGTATTATTAAAATTATTTTATTATCTTAACACAAAATTTCAACATATCATATAAGTTATCGTTATCATATAATGTTTTAAATTTAAATTTAAATATCTGTACTATTTTTTGCAGCTGCTTTATTAAAACTATCACGTGGAGCTACGCCGAATTGACTGAGACGACCCTTAGAATAGCAATAAAATTAGCCGCTTTTTACTGACCGTCAGATCTATTCCAACTTGATCTATGATACGACTGAGAGTACTACAGCGAAAACAAATGCGTATATTTATTCATAAATGCAAATTTATATAGCCACATTTTAAAAATGATTTATTAGTCAGAACATTCTCACAATGAATCGGTTTTTATGTACGTTTAATTTAGATACTTTCACACTTTTACACTTTTCATTAAGCGGAGCTACACCGAATCGACCGAGAGGACCCTTAGAAGACCGATAAAGGCAGCTACTGTTTATTGACCATAGTTTTACCACGAGACCTCAGTGAAAACAAATATGCATACCTATCTTTTAATGTACGGCCACATTAGAGACATGTTAAAAATGTTTTGCAGTTTAAAACACAATAATATTATTATATTAATAAAATATTTTTATTAATATAATATATTTTCATGTTTATAAAATAACGAATTAATACTTCGCTTTAATAAATACAATTCTAAAATAAAGTCATTCGATCGTAACAAACAAATTGCCTACGATTATATAAATAACTTCTAAAATAGTAGTAAAGTTATTTGACACACAAAATTGCCAAAACTTCGCCAACAGCAATATCTATGATTAACTCAAACGTAAATTTTGACTGCGACTTAAATACATTTAATAAAAAATATATTACTTGCTATTATAACTCAAATATATATATTTGTATGTAGTGTGAATTAATATTAAAATATGTATAAAAGATAAATATTAAATCATTATTCATGCATAACTAAAGCGTTTAGAAGCTACCAGTATCTTAAATCAAGATGAAATAAATAATCTTAGCCAATGAAT
Organism: Plectrocnemia conspersa; assembly: GCF_051122295.1. Taxonomy (NCBI): domain Eukaryota; kingdom Metazoa; phylum Arthropoda; class Insecta; order Trichoptera; family Polycentropodidae; genus Plectrocnemia; species Plectrocnemia conspersa. Next base: position 684,291 of record NW_028277170.1, on the reverse strand, counting down.
AGCATTTGAAAATTATGTCAGAGTTCCATTTAATCTTAACTCGGATGTATGAGCACCCATTTATTTATCTAGTGTTCGTGAATATTGTCTAAATATATATCATGTGTTTACAGTTAGAAAACGGTCGACCGCATCCTGGGAAAGCTCCGAGACAAGTTTTAAGATCAAAACTTGTGCTTTTAGTAGTTTGTTTAGAAAAAATGTATTTCTAAGCGAATAAATATGTACATATATTAGTATGTATATTGCGAACACATGTGAAAGTCGAGTCCTCGTTTTAATCTTTCCGAAAGGTTTAAAGTTTCTGTTTTTTGTTAGTATTAAAGCTTGTTGATTGCTTAGGATTAACTCAAAACGCGCAACACAGTTTGAACGGCGCATTTTAATGAGTCACATACACTTGGGAATAGTAAGGGAAATGGGTCACATGATGGCATGATAAAACTTTCTTTTTAATGCATTACCACATATTCTGTTTTAATAATTATATTTTTACATACTAAACTGTACGAATATTTTCACGCTCAATGATTTCTCTATAATAAATAAAATGAAACCAATAATTTATATTTATTACAAAATTAAACATAATAATGTAAATCAATGAAAATAATAAATAGAGAGTTTTCGAAAATGTTAAATAAAATTTGCAACGGTTTCTGTTTATTTTTATTTGCAAATATTGTGAATTCTCGAGAATTTTTTAGCCACTGTCTCAAATAGATATTCACTCAACTCGACAGATCTCTCAATTCAAGATCCTAGAATAAAACTTTTGTAACTATCGCTTCTAAGTAAACTCTATATATTTATTCTGCCACAGCCGTCGCTTTTCACTCTTGATTAAACTATTATACCGCCTGTGTTCTTTTTTTTAATAAACGATCTAAATTTCGCTAAACATGGCGTATAAACAATTGTTTGCAATTTTATTTATTATATGATTATCTAGCACGTATATTTGGGTTACCCTATTTTAATTTTGTGATTATGAAATCACAGCAGGTTTGCTATATTTAAACCAGCAATTTTCCTCTCTTAATATTCTCGTCGCACATGTATTATATGATCACTTTGCTGCATAATAAACCTATCGCATGCGGCGATCATTTTGCTATTGACGTTTGTGTGAAGTACACACATAGTTATATAGGAGATAAAGGGTTCGTAGTTAGGCACACTCCAACGCTTCTGTTTGCATTTATTTGATCAAAAAAATATAGCAGCATTATCATAGAAATATCGTATATCAATTGTGACAGACATTTTTTAGCAAACAAATGTCTCTGCGACACCGCAAATAAAATCAATAATTGTAATAATTCCAATAGTAACAATGACTATTATGCTTATTATAAATATACAATTTTAACTTCCCAGATCGATACAATAACTTGACAATCAATAACTACGTGTATTTTAAAAACAGCTGACTAAAACTGTATTATTGGAATAGCTGCAAAAAATTTATTGATTTCAAACTAGATTACCATTAAAGTTTTTGTGATGTGATATATTATGTATATATCTACTTTATTTATTGGTTTTGGTAGTACAATGTTTAAATTTTTTTCTACCTTGATTTAACCTGTATATGCTCGCTAGCAAAATCCAATGTGTCAATTTTTTGAAAAATGGCGAAAAGTATAAAAACTTAAGCACTCGTAACTCAGTAGGTTTAAATTTCAACGAAAAGATCGCCATATATTAAACGTTTATAGGCCTAAACTTCATCTAAATAAAATATAAAAAAATAGTTTTTTGCTTCAAAACAAGCGATCTATCAGTTTGATCGGACCCCCATACGAGCCATTTAGAGACTTGCAGAACGCTTTTAATTGCTTGGTTTTAAAGATTTAAAACTCAAGTTTTAGTATCGTATATAGGGCATTCGAACCGGGTACCCGGGTACCCGCCATGTTTTTCATGGAACCGAAAACCGGGTAATTTTTGACGGATATCCGGTTAATTTCATTTAAATAATTTTTTTTCCATTATTTCAAATTAAATGGAAGAGCCGAATCGGCGTTCTTAAGCGACTAACGTCTTTGAACGACAAAAAAAGAGACAGCACTTAGCGACCTATAGATTTCAAGATAAGCGAATGCATAGATAAGGATTATTTTGAAAAGATGCAGTTGTAAATAAAAATAAATTTTAATGCGTTGTAGGGTGAAAATATAACACATTAGATTCGTTAGTGTTTTTAAAATATAACTTTTTACAAAAAGAACATCACTAAAACTTTGTTTCTCTACCTACATATAATACATATAATAAATACAATCATCTAATTTCTTTTATAATTTTAATAAAATTTATTTCCTTAGTATTTTTCACGTGCAATTTGTATTATTATTGACAAATATGTGTTAAAATAAATATTTCGGTTTTGTACTGTTACACATGTATGTAGTATGTAAGTATATGTATATATGTACCTACCGATGGAATGTAAAAATATTTCGATTGAGTAAAGTATTAATAATTACAATATATATATTGATTTTATTTCAATACCTTATTTTAAAAAAAATGATATTAATTATTAAAGTAAAATTAAATATATCACGTCATATTTAATCAAGGATTCAAATATAATAAAAATTAGATCTTTAACGGCTTACAAAAATTACCCGGAACCGAACCGGGTACCCGGTTCTTTCGCGGAATCAGTAGAACCGGGTAATGAATTTGGCCGGGTATTTGGATGCCCTAATCGTATAGAACTACTGAGCACCCCCTATACATTCTGTATGAAAAAAATATATTTTTTTTTACAAAATGGCGGCCAATGTAAAAATCAAAAAGATTATTACTTTGCAAAATGCAATCCTACTAAAAAATATCGTGTACAAAAAGTGTTCAGAAGCTTAATTTGCATTTAAAAAAAAAAACCAGTTTTATGGTAAATTGACCGGGCCCCCATAGAGCTTTTATGCGACTTGGCATATAGTTAACGCTAGTATTTGGTTCCTTTTAAAGATATAGACTTGACTTTTGATACAAAATAGAGCTTTAGAATATCCTTATGATCCCGCTTAAAAAAAATTTAAATTAAAAAAAAAGTTTTTTTTTCCAAAACACGCTTAGTGTTCTGAGGTGACCGGCCCACCATACATACGCTTATAAGACTTGCAATATAGTTAAGGTCAGTATAGGCTTATTTATACAGATTTAAAATTGAATTTTGGTGACAGTGTAGAATTCTTAAGCATCCTGTATATATTTGCTAGCAAAATCCAATGTGTCAATTTTATGCAAAATGGCGACAAGTATAAAAACATAAACACTCGTAACTCAGTAGGTTTAAATTATAACGAATATATGAAACGTTTATAAGCATAAACTTCATCTAAATAAAATATAAAAAAAATAGTTTTTTGCTTCAAAACAAGCGATCTATCAGTTCGATCGGGCCCCCATACGAGCCATTTTGAGACTTGCGGAAGAGCTAACGCTATTATTTGCTTGGTTTTAAAGATTTAAAACTCAATGTTTAGTATCGTATAGAAATACTAAGCACCCCTTACACATTCTGTATAAAAAAAATATAAATTTTTTAACAAAATGGCGGCCAATGTAAAAATTAAAAGTATCATAATTTTGCAAAATCAAATACTACTGAAAAATATCGCATACAAAAAGTTTTCGGTACGCGACAATTGGGCGACGGACAAATGGGCGATTCCGGTCAATTGGGCGACGGTCATATGGGCAACAGAAATTTAAAAAAAACTTGCACGCTTAGCTTTATTGTAAATATTAGTAAAATATACAATAAAACGAAAATGTATAATAAATGAAAAACAATTTTATTTTAAAATACTAACACATTATAATTATAATGTGGTAATAATTTTATTTTATTTTATAATTAATAAATATATATGCAATCCCACGTAAATATTGTATGAAAGATTCTCTATTGTACCTCAAAATCTTTATACCAATTATTTGGTCAACTTCTTCGTAACGTCTTATTTGTGCCAATGTTCAAAACCTACTACAGTTCTCTCATAATCAACATTATAGCTTTTTTGGATTTATCTGAGACCATTGATAAAAATCTATAAATTTGGATGACTTGAACAGCTACAAAAGCTCAATTTCAGTTACCGATAATATGTCTTGGCAAAATTATTGATCTTATCGCTTCCGTTTAATGTTCTTTAATAAACAGACCAAACGTTAGATGAAAAAATCAGTAGAGCCTTACTTCTAATATTTCTTAGGCGACCTATATAGGCGTTTGTAAACCATTTAAAAATTGCTTCTAATTCATTGGATAAATGATTCTTTAGTTCAGAAAAAGCATGTATTATATCTTGTTCTGAAACGAAAGCAAGTGAAGTCATCATTTTTGGATTTAAAGCGAATCATAATAGTACCTGGGCAAATTACATGAATCTAAATGCTTTCGAAGATTTTGTAGCAGATTAAAAATATTGTGGAAATACCGTACGCAAAGCTTGATGTATTGCAATTTCATAATCAACATTTCATTTATCATATAAAATAATTTTGTGAACGTTTCAAGAGTCTCATTAGATAATAAACAAAATAAAGTAGAGAAAACAAAACCTCCATCCTTTCTAGCCAAAATGACAAAAATTAAGAAAATAAAGGGGGTGAAAGTAAAAATGTGCCATTCAAATAATTCTTTCATGCTTTGGCTCCACATTGCATGACTTTGAAGATCGAATTAAGATTCTAATTGGGTCAACTTGTTCTGATTCAGAATCAACTAAAATAAAAGTAAAAATTGTGATGGACTGAATTCATAATACAGGAATAATTAATGTTTCCCTGGAATCAGGTATCAAAAGTACACTGTGCGCTAGATCTGGGTTATTGGAACTACCCTTATATAGTTTAAAATCGATAACTGTAAAATATGCAATTTTTGGAAATTCCGAAAGTTTGTTCTCACAGTAATTTCCAAGGCTCAAAACATAAAAAGAATATCGCATAAAGGGCAAAATCAACGATAAACATTTATCAGTAGTGATGCTAAAATTACCGGCTTAACAGCTTAACGACCGAGGACCCACGAGTCCTGAGAGTACCTTCTGTAGCGGCCGAGGACTCGCCCATGCGTCCTGCGTTATGCGTCTTCTTTTGTTAAAAATACACTATGATACAATACAGTTTACCCCTATATTATAATGCGAGATGGTAGTATATTATTTCTACCTAATATAAAATATAAAATAAATTATATTTTGCTTTAATTTTTCGTAAAAAGAGTCGTTTTATCCCACTGCGTCGCAATGCAACGAGTCGTCGCCTATTTTAGTTTGTTATATTCTAATATTTTTGGGCTAGTGTGTTGTTTGGTAACGGTTCTCCAAGCCGCTCCCCACTTACAGTGACCATATTTTTTGCATTGTGGAATATTATATTTTTATTTATTGTTGTTGTTATTAATAAATGATAATTTATTGTAAAAGTTAGTTAATAATAATAAAAACAGTGAATTGCGTATTTACAAAAATAGTTGAATAATCATTAAAAATTTTTTTTCAAATTTGACAACGTTGATTAGTGCACGATTTTTTTTGAACACCACATTAGCTTAAAAATGTGATAATTAAATTAATAACATGTATGTTTAAATGTTTCTAAAGTTTTTTATTAACGATTTATAAAAAATATCCATTTATAATAAATAATAATTTGCACTCACTAAATTTTTTGGTGTCCATTTTCTGCGTACAACCGTTTCGAACACATTTATTTTCATAATTACACTGAGTGATACGTGTAAAAACATTTGTCATTATGAAGAAAATGAACTGGATGAGTGCAAATTTGTCACACGCGGTCTATGTTCACGTACACTTGAATTAGAATTACTTTCGCACACATCACTATGTTCACAATCACTGGGGGCGTTGGACAACGCGTCATCAAAATGTTCCTAAAAGGTTTAATTTCTTTCGTCCATTTTGCCGTGATTGAAAATAAATTTTTTAAATCAAAATCACAATCACAAAAGATCACAGAGAGAAGAGCTATTTTCGCGATACATTTCGACCGATAGTTTAGAGAAGACTAAATATACTGCATTACTTCGATTATAAAATGCATTTTTTTATCTGTGTGGAATTCCCGAATTTGGGAATTCCACAATAAAAAAGTGTCCTTTAAGTAATACCCTTATAGATGAATTCTTAAAAGGTATGCACAAGGTAAGCTGATAAGATGGGACAGGTAGTGGCGATTTACCCTTTTAGAATAACATTGCTTGTAATTTATAGTAAACATTTAATATTATATTTGTAAAGAAGTTTTTTTTCGTTATATCAAATAATTATGCGGCCCACAGATTTAGAAATATTTATGCAAAAAATCATAAGGAAGGTACAAATTAAATTTCGATAAAATATATTATTTGGTTTACAAGTTATAGGGAATTTACTAAAAAAGGTAATTTTTTGATATTATTCCGCGAAATCTCCCGGCCACCAAGGAAAGTTCGGCAAAAAACACCGGGCGTTAAGCTGGTAAAAAATATAGTGCTTAGATGTGTTATAAGATTAAGAATAATAAATTAACAATACCATTAGATAAAATCGTAAACTATTTTTTTTAATAATAATTTCTTAAAGAAAATATTATCATAATATTTTTGTGAATTGCTAAACACCTTGTAGTTTATGCGAATATTGTGGGCTGATCTAACTTGTGTTTCATGTAAATAACCAATACAAAATTAAGTAGAAAATATCTTTTCTAAGATTAGAGCCAATCTATTTATCGCAAGTGCAGGTAGTAAATTGTCAACAATGAACCTTTTAGAAATGGGTGTTTTTTTTGTGGGAGCCTTCGCTCAAAGCATACAATATAATTAGAAAGAAACTGTTTTGAGAATTTATGTTTGGATTTTTGTTTATATCGCCTATATAATACCAAATTATTATTATGGAAAGAATGAAAATGATGAATATAAAATATATTGAAAGCATACATGTTACTTTTAATTTATTTAAGTGCAATAAGCAAAATATTTTTAGTGAAGTGTACCGTAAATTCATTTCGTGAGTATGGGCATACAAATGGTCAGACATGGTGGCCCAGAAATAACAAATCAAAATTTTTATTTTTAAATTTAAAAAGTGATAAAGAATCAGGTAATTAATACTATTCTATTGAAGGGTCTCACTTACTTTGTATTTGTAAGATGTTTGCCAATGATATAAATTTGTTTTTGAAACTATTATTTCAAACAAATTGGACCCACAGGTTTAGAAACACTGGTTAAATAACGTACTTGACAGGTATTTATGCGAAAAATCATAAGGAAGCTACATATTAAATTTGAATACAATATCTTAATTGGTTTACATGTTATAGGGAATTTACTGAAAAAGATAATTGTTTGCCATTTTTCCGTGAGATCGCCCGGCCACCAAGCAAAGTTCGGCAAATAAACACCGGTCGTTAAGCTGTTAAGGCAAAATGTTTTATGATTTCGGGTAACACTCACAAGTTCTTCAATAAAAAAATCAAACAATCAAACAAATATTTTATGATTTAGTAAAAATATTTATTCTATGTTTTAATCAGACCGTATTATGCTTTTTATTTTTTAAGACTTTTCTAAAAAATATTAGTAATTTTTATTTTCGTGTGTACGTATGTATATATTTTAATAATAGGGTCATGTTACTAAATAAAATGATAAAAATAAGATTTTTATTGCAAATTTATTTGCATTGCATTACTATTGTATCGCTCAAAAGACCATCGCCCATTTGTCCATCACCCAATTGACCGTGTCCGGAATTATTTGGAGTTGTTCATGGATCGTTTTATTTTTCCTACTACTCAATAACGCAAATTTGTCTAATAGTTAATTGTCTTATATATATATATTGAGTTGGACCATAATATATAAATTAATGTTATACTTTATACTCAAGATCATGATAAGTGCATATCACAAATCTTATTTACGTGATAATGGAAATGGATAATTAATACGGTCAGGCTTTGTTGATCATAAGCGAGTTTGCTTATGTGCTGAATCAGGCTGAATATGGAAGTAATTGGAGAGGAAGGTTGCATTTAGGGGCAGTGGGCCTTGTTGACGACAAAGAGACGTACAGCTCTATTTATATTATACAGTTACTGTGTCACTGCACAGTCACAACTGTGACCCGTCGCCTTTTCCCATTATCGACACGCCAAAACTACTCTCTTTACTAATACATAGACGTGGTGTGGCGCAAAAGTTGCCAGAATGAGCAATCTAAAAAGAAAAACAAAGAGAAAATTACGAAAAGACACAATTTTAGAACACGTAGTCGTTATCTGATCGCATAGTTTTACGCTGGCACTTATATAAGTGCAATACTCTAATTGAGCTGTATACATTGATCGTACATACATTAAATCACTTAATCCTAGAAGTTGTACTCAAATGTTAGAAGTTCAAACGTCTTTAATAAGTAATTCATAATGTTTATTGTATTAACCCTTTCACCGCGGATTCACGCCATGGCGAGCAATGCCAAGGCGAAGATGGCTTACGATTTACGCAGCAAAATGTTCAACTGATATTTCAATATAAAAAATATTTCAGATAGACATGTCTATTCCTTTTTATAAAGTAAAATGGTGTGTTTATGTACAGAAAACTTAATTTTTAATTCATTAAAAACAGCGCCGCGTACGGACTTGATTATATAATTATACGGCTGTGGTGAAAGGGTAATAACCCTCTCTAATTAATATTGTATTCAATATTTACTAAGTAATTGTACAAAATATTTGTTTTAAATATTTTCAGCAAAAAAATGAAGAATGGGAAAATGATTTTTTACCATTACTAAGAATAAATTATGTTACTTAATATGCAAATCAACTGTATCAATTATGAAAAAAGTAAATATAAAAAAATATTTTTAGACAATATACTCTAAATTTAAAATAAAAAATTCAAGAAATACTGAAAAATTAAAGATTTAAAAACGAATTTATTGTTGCAGCATAACATTTTTGTGAAAGCTATTAATTAACTAATCAGAGTAACCACTGCATCTTTGAGTGTATCAATTATGGACCACCGATTGACAAGCATATATTACCAAATATGTACAGTGTCAACAATCTCATTAATTATGTAATCTTTCTTTGTTTTTTTATTTAGTTTTTTTATGAGATTATATTTTATTTCTATTAAATTCTATATTTGTAAATGTTGATCAAAGATTATTATTTTTCCTCAGTATATTAATAGATCCAGGGCAACCGAGAGAGAGGGGAAGACGGGACTGATTCTTTGAGCCTGACTCTGGAAAAATTCATAGAAAGAATATATGTACAAAAAAAGTAAAAACCGACCTCAAATATCGAATCTAAACAAAACTAGTTTGAGATTTATGTACTGATATATTTCAGGTACCTTTAGCAATTTTTAAAAGAAATAAAAGGTATGGAACATTGCCTTCAAAAGCACACACTTTCTAGTAAGTACTTCGACAATAAACATTATTATTAAAAGGAAGAGATTGTATTTTTTTGACGCGGCTCCGTTTGTGTTAAAATTTGTTTGCAAATTATTGTTGACTTTATTGCTTTTTGAACCTTAAAAAAATATTAGACATGGGAGGAAATATTTAACAGCATTAGCTGAATTATATAAATTTAATGACAACTGGATTTAATGCACCAATAAATAATCCATTTAGTTTCATGTACTTATTTCGCGACTTGAATGACAACGAGATTCGGAAAAAGGTAAAAGAATAACAAATATAACGAAGATACAAAAAATTATTATATTTAAAATCAATATATAATGCATATATAAGTATTTTACCTATACAAAATAAAATAAAGCAACTTAATCTTGAACCAGTAATTCCCAATATTGATATTAGTTTCAAATTATTTTGTACAATACCAACAGGGTCGTCATTAGGAGGGTAGGTGAGAATTCCTCTTGAATTATTTTAATTAAATACTATTTATCATATTTAACTAAAAATATTAAATACAGTTGAAATGACGTCCCTGATTCTAAACCAAAAATTCTCATGTTATCTCAAGCAAAAAACTAAAACAACAGTATAATTCTAAGCTGAAAATATTTTTTTTAACATGTTATTTCAATGAAATCATATTGAAATACATTTTCACCGATAGATATATTTTTACCAGTAAAAATATAATTTATCTGGCAGATTTTAGTAAAATTATATGATGTCAACTTTTTCATATTTTTCATTATTTATTTTCATGGGACAATGAATGTGTATTTTTTGATAAAGCTATATTTTCACTAGTAAATTCAAAATTCATTTTGATCAGTAGATGTATATATTTATACTAGTAAAAATATATTTCAATTGACAGGCGCTATTTAAATTTAAAATGCTCTGAAAAATATAAAATTAAAAAACCCAAATGAAAGTTCTCAAACTAAATAATTTTAGAACTTTCATTAAGTCAAGTCCAAAATATAAACTAATCCAACTTATCTCTCAGAGGAATATAAACGGAAGAATACGTACAGACAGACGTCGCGTCTTACATAATACTCCATTGTTTGTCTGCATTTTGATATTAAACTATGTTTAAAAAATATATTAGCTATCCTTACCGATATTACTATAGACAATTAAGATAAATAAGCTGATCAAAGTATGTTCAAACCGAATTTTGATCAATAGGAGAGCGCAAAAAAACAATTATCACTTCTCAGAAGGCAAAAATTCACGTCAAAAGCAATAAAATCGTGTCGGCGCCGTCGCAGTGGGAACGCTCGGTAACGAGCGTTCCCACTGCGACGGCGACGGCACGATTTTATTGCTTTTGACGTGGATTTTTGACTTCTGAGAAGGGATAATTGTTTTTTGCGCTCTTCTATTGAGCAAAATTCGGTTTAATTGCGCTTTATTCGCTTCTCATTTGTAATATTGTTATAAAAAGTCTTGATATAAACGCTTGATAATCGAGCGTTTTCACCGGTAACAATAGCTATAAAAATATATAGTATATAACTATACACTTCTAATATAAAACGGCTGATCAAAATATATTTAAACCGAATTTTGGTCAATAATAGGGCGCAAAAACAATTATCATTTCTCAGAAGGCAGAAATTCGCGTCAAAAGCAATAAAATCGTGTCACGATTTTATTGCTTTTGACGTGGATTTTTGCCTTCTGAGAAAGAATAATTGTTTTTTGTGCTCTCCTATTAGGCAAAATTTGGCTTAGATGTGCTTTATTTATTTAATATTGCTAAAAAAAAGTCTTAATATAAACGCTTGATAATCGAGTAAATATAATAATTCTTAATAATTAAAAAAATCCGTTCCTCTCATATATCACTTATTATAGTATTTTTTTAAATTCACTCTGCTCTTGTATTAAATATGACACAGTATTTTACAACATGGTTTATATATTACACAGTTGATTGATTGTGATTTATACATAATTCTATACCATGAATTATATAACACGATTATAAAAAAAACATCGATAAGAGATTACACATAAAATTTCAACATACCTCTCCATCAATCATTTTCCAATATTTTTTTAATAAATATGTTCCTACTAATTGATAGATAATTTAAAATCACCATTTTATGTTACAAAAATAATTATCTAATTGACTATGAATGGCGTTAAAGAAAAAGAGCGGGTTACAGTATCGAATGAAAAAGCTAAAAAGGTAACGCAGTAACAAAAATAATCACCTGCTTAATGAAACTGGCTGGATCATAAAAATCATAAAAGATCATAAAAGCAAAATATTGTCGAAATAAGTGAAAAATACTTTTAGAGACACTAATATTACTTCTAAAATCAACGTTAACGTAATTTTAGAACACTAAGAAAGTATTGCGAAACAAGAAGAGTAAATAAAAAAAAATCACATCTGAATATGCAGTTAATTTCAATTATCCAACTACATGGAATATTATGTTGAACCCTATTTAATTAGTCCCGGCCCGGAGCATATGGTCATGGAATCGTGTTCCATTAATAATGGTCGGTATATCAATAATTAGTGGATATATAAATATATAGGTTTTCTGGTTGTTTTATTCCAAAGATAAAGATGCTATATATTGCTTCTCGTGCTTTAATTGTATCTTCTGCAACCAATAATTTATTACTTAATTATAAAGATATTATAATTAACAACATTTAAACATATATATGGATAATTATAAAAATTCACTGAAACATATAAAAAAATACACGAAACAGAAATTATTTGTAAAAGGTCTTAAAAAATGTTGTTTAATTGACGGTGATTGACATATAACAATAAATAATTCGTGGGGTCAGTTGTAATATTAATGAAAGCTGTTGTGAAATAATTTTTAATCTCATCATAAAATTTGTTACAATGAAAAATATACTAGACTTTAATATTAAGCATCAAACAACTATTGATATTAAAAAATAATTTTAATAAATAATCAATTTATGCTACTTAATTATGGGAGTCGAATCAGTTAATTTCATTAAAAACTTGAATTAAAAAAAAATACTAATAGATTGATTTTACAGCAAATTTACAGTAAAATTAAAAATCAGAGAAATATCTAAAAAAAATTACTTGAAACATTTTATTAACATAACGTCAAATAATGATGTCAATAGTATCGATTCTTTAACCCTTTAAGCGGTATCGCCGTACATGTACGGCGATCGATATTTCACTGTTTTGAAGCACCTCTAATAGTTATATATTTAGATATATAACTATAGTCTATTTATTTTCAAGAGTCAGTGCGCAAGAACATTGTTTAACGCGTAATCATAACATGCTTTTAAATTTCTGCCCTGTGATTGGTCGTTCGCCGTAAGATCAATCGTTTCATTGAGAACGACCAATCACAAGGCAGAAATTTAAGAGCACATTTTGATTACGCGTTAAACAATGTTCTTGCGCACTGACTCTTGAAAATAAATAGACTATAGGGAAATAATAAATAAAAAATATTATATTTAAATAATATTTTTTAAACTTAATTCAATGAAAATGGTTTTTATATAAAATAATACTAATAAATTCAAGTGTACGAAATAAATTAGCATAACAACTAATATTTTATATAAAATATTGAGAGCCTCTAAATTGATATAATAAAATCCAAAATAGCAAAATATTATATTGAAAATAGATAAAAATAAATTAACGAAATTGTATAGTAGAAATGTTTGAACATTAATTATTAAACCATAATAATATAAAAAAGTAAATCAAAGAAATAAACCCTTGAAAATTACTGATTTTTTTTAATGCAATATAAAATTTATTTATTTATTTATTAAAATTATAACCATCGTGACCTGACAGGCAAACCCAATGCGTCACGATAGTCAAAAGTACTAATACATCATAATACATACAAATATAAACAATACAAAACAACAGAGACAAATCACCTTAACAGGTGTGCATTGTCCCATACGAACTGAACCAAAACTCCATATGTGCAAGAGAAAATGTCAATATTTCTATGGACAGAATTGAGCAGATGAATAGCCTTGGCCAGAGAAGAGTTGGCAAGTGCTCCAGTTCTAGACTTTACAGGCAAGAATAGTGGACGCGACCGAGAACTATAACCACCTTCAGGAGCCCACATTTGAAGCTGCTCGAGCACTGAAGGATTGTCTACGATGCCCTTGAGCAATTTCCAGAAGAGTTTAATTACATAAACACTTCTGCGAGTATCCCAGGGCTCCTAAAACAAAAGCACTGGGAAACAAGAACGGATAATACCCGTATTCCTTCAAGTATAAATATCGAAGAAATTTACGTTGTACTTTTTCCAGCTTCAATTCATTACATTGATTCATTACGCCTGGGATCCAAATGACGGAGCTAGTTTCTAGTATGCTGCGGACTAGAGTATCATAAAGAGTGCGCAATACTAAAGTATTCCTGAAGTAGCGCGCAGATAAAACCGAGCATTTTTAAGGATTTGCTATGAGTCTCTGCAATGTGCTGGCTAAATTTCCAACGTTCTTCGAAAGTCACTCCTAAATCCTTAGTTGAAGAAAACCTTTCCAGAAAATATCCGCCTAGATGGTATGAATATTATGCCGGCGTTAATGACCTTGAAAATGAAATTGTGTGACATTTCTTTACACTGAAAGGCAATTAGTTATAGCAAGCCCATTTCCATATAGAGTTGAGATCCTCCTGTAGGTCGAGGGAATCAGAAATCGAATGCATTTTCTTGTAAATTTTCAAGTCATCTGCATATAATAAAAAATCTGAATGCTCTATTGCTGTTTCATGTCATTAATGAACAATAAAAACAACAATGGACCCAAATTGGATCCTTGAGGTACTCCAGTAGGGGTCTTATATCGTTCTGAAAAAGAGTTATTATACTTGACGAATTGATATCTATTGGTCATGTAATTTGAGAATAGATTTATGAGATCTTCAGAAAACCCGAAATTAGATAACTTTTTTACAAGTAAAGCTTGGTTAACTTTATCAAATGCTTTTTCAAAATCTGTGTATACGACGTCCACTTTTACACCAGAGTCCAATGATTTTGAAACATAGTTAGACAAAACCATTAGATTAGTGACAGAGGATCGAGATTTACGGAAACCATGTTGTTGGTCGAGAAGCATACACCTGCAATGATTAAAAATGTATTTATGCAAAACAATTTCAAATAATTTTGCAGGTGATGAGATCAAAGCTATTGGCCTGTAATTGTCAATCTGAGATTTGGGACCCTTTTTATGAATCGGAGTGACTTTTGAACATTTCCACAATTCTGGAAAACAAGAGGATCTCAAAATTAAATTAAATATAAATTTTAGAGGCTGTAAAATACCAGACTTGCATCCTTTCAGAATGTAGTCTGGAATAAAATCTGGTCCCGAGATAAAAATGGACTTTAGTCTGCTAAATCCATATTCCATATCAACCAAACTAAAGGTTTTGATTGATAACAAAGATGACCATGAACGATGAGTCTCATCGTAATTAGAATTAAACTCTAAATGTGACCCATCATTATGGTATACGGTTTGAAAATACCTAGCAAATCCATCTGCAATCTCTTCAGAACCTTCAAAATTGATGTTGTTCCAACTCATCGATGACAGTAAGGATTGGCCATCGCGTTTTGAGTTAACGAATTTCCAAAATTTTTTCGGATCTAAAATTATCGACTTTTCACAGTCTCCAATATAGTTCCGATGGCAATTGGAAATCATCAATTTTGCACGCGATCGCAGATTACGAAGTTCTTCATAGATGAGAGAATTTCGTGTTCGTTTCCAGATTTTATGTATGACATGTTTCTTTCTAAGAATTGTAATTACCTCATTCGAGAACCATATTGGATAAATTCTATTAGTCGTTGGATATCTTCTGGAAAAACACTCATCAAAAATACCATAAATTAATTTATAAAAAACATCAAGAGCAGAACTAACATCAATTGTTTGATACAATTGTGTCCAATCCGTACGAGACAGCAAACCATTGAGGTGGTCAAAATCCACTTCCCTAAACTTCCATCCATACAGTATATTCTTACATACTTTTTCGTTTATAAATGGACGTGAATTTGGCTGAAAATAATAATGAATCAATAATAACATAACTATTTCAGGGAAAATACGTAAAATATTACAACATTTTTTTTGTAAATTAACGCGTTTTAATAAAATATTCTGACTCGTAAAAATAAACACCCGAAATAATATTATATTAGCACCATTTTGCACTCGATTTCTATTATCAAGAAATTCAATATTCAATATCAAGAAATAAATACGGATCATTTTATAAATAAAATCAAATGCTTTAAGCAGCAAGTGAAAATTTTCTGTGAGAATAAATTGAGCAAATAGTATTTGCGTAAATCTTATTTACGACTCTTATTAAAAGGGTTATATGAAGCGGCAATGAAGCTCAAAAGTGACATACTTAATATTTAAAGTTTTGCCCGATATAAATAAATTTCGTAACAAACTTACACTTGTCAAGGAACTGTCATATATACAAATCCTGTACTGTTCTCCGGGATATTATATATGAAATTTTAAATCCTCAATGTTTTAATATTGCACCTTTATGCACTGCAATGCCAGTTTGTGCAATGACAACAACGCCACCGAGTAGACACGTTTCGTGTCTAGTGTCTAGTTGTGTCTAGTGTCGGCGCGCGTCGGCGAATCGATAAAAATCTCTCTACGCGACAAAGGATATGACAAGTGGATAACAAAAAAATGGAACGCGCGCGCGAGAGCACAAAGGAAATGTAAGAAAATCGATCCTCTCAAGCTTGTTTAAAATATGAGAGAATGTTTCTCGTCATTATCTTATTATTACGACTGTGTAATATAGCAGTGAACAATTTTAATACTATGCTGTCGTTTGTTACATGCGATAAATATGCAAAAACATACATGAATTATACATATTTTTATATAAATAAGCTATGCTCATGAAAAAGTATATTTATAATCTAACTGTTTATTTATACTTTGCGGTTCACGTGCGCCGTTTGATTATGTTAATGGATAGCGAGCCCTATCACGTTAATTTCGTTAATTAACGTTCATAAACAATTAGAATAATTAATTACTTATTCACACAGGATCCGAGTTAAATTTAACTATCGATTGTATGTTCACACCATAAAAAAGTCATTAGAAAAATGAACATTCATAATTTTAAACTGTTCAGTGACAACTTTTTAATTGTAATAAACTGTCGATTAAATTAGCTTTTATAATTAATCATGAACATTTTTATTAAAAATCATAAGCTGTTGAATACTAAATATAATATCACATTGTTAAATTTTTAACGGAACTTGATAAGCATGTATTTTATTGCATTTTGCTATTTTAACGTAAAAACCGATCAAAATATCTTTATTTTATTTTAGCTCGTAAGAACTTTTAATATACGATTTAATTTTCTCATTTAGATATTTAAGTTAATTTGCTTTATTTATTTTGCTAATTTTAAAGTAGATGCATCAACTGCACTAACAATAGGTCCAAAAATATGTTTTGTTTATGAATTTTCGGTCATCTATAGAATCTAAAAATTTTGTATAATTCTTGACATGAAATAATTTCGTGTTTAATTTCATTTGTGTTTTCTGGACAAGTTTTTTAAGTTTTTATTAATTTAGTATAATAGAAAAATCTGTTTATTTGTTACATCATTGCCCTTATATTTTATTAAAAAATATTAATTACATTGCACTTTTGTATATTTCGTTTCTAATATTTTGTTATATATATATATATATATACTATTAGAAAGGAATTATAAAAGTTTAGAATACGCTACATTTTAATATTAGTATGTATTCAATTTAATTTAAAATAATAATAAAAATATATAAATATATTATACTTAATACAGAATAGATAAGAATGTAAAAAGATGTCGCTTCGACTTCTAGTCGAAGCGACATATTACATTTTTATATAAATATTAATTAATAAAGGTATACAATCAAGACGTAGATAATATATTTAATATAAATTAATCTATAGCTAATTGCTCAATACACCGATAGCAAATAAGTATAAAAATATACTAATATCTCTTAACTAGAAAGTGTTTTTATTCTCCCATAAATTAAAATAAATTCTTATTCCTGTGGATTTAAACGGATAATTAAGCCAAATTTAAATACAATATTCCCTATTCTGATCTTATTTTCATATACCTACTTACTCTTAAATTGTACATATTTATAATATTTTATAAATAAATATCACTATTATTTATTTAATATTTATGAGAAGAAAACTTTCCTGCATAAATATAATTAATTTTAGTTTACTTAAGCAGTAGTGTATGTATATCTGATTTTTTTAATTTGTCAATTTTATTATAATTAGATCAACAATGAACGTAGTTCCTTTGCTATCGATCAATATTTTTCTTACATTTTTAATTTGCCTGTTCTTTTATCCTGACACTGACTTTTAACTTGAAATATTATTTAGATAAATCGTCTATCAGCGATTTATCATAGTAACCATAAATCATTTTTTCCCTTCAATTTTCCAGTCGATCTTTTTCTCTATTCTTTTTTTATATTTTTGTGTTTCATTTTCTACTTCTTATATCGATCTTGAATTGAAACTTAAAAGTATTCTATAGATCGTCAAATTTGACATAATAAAAAGTCTGATTTTTTTAATATTAGAAAAAAAATCAGATAATAAATTAGTTCTGACTGTCAGAAAAAAATAAAAAAGATCAGAACAGAATGTTTCAGTGTTATTGAAAGGATTTGTATTTTTTAATTAAAATGAAATAAAACACTGTTTGTTTAATTTATCGTGATTATAATTAAACTTAAAAATACATCATTAATAAAAGCATAGGAAAATTAAAAAAAAGCATAGATCTAAGCTACAATTACTAAAGATCCGCCTGGAAACTCAACAAAACATAATGAATCAGTGCCAACTTGCAAATAACCTATATTATTGTAAATAATATCTTGGTGACTACATGCACTGCCTAATTGCAGAAATTGAACAAATCTGCCTAAAAAATCGATTTTTTTACTGTAGTTAATATCTCACATAAACCGCAGTGAAAATAATTAATGAAATTTTATCTCAAATTTGTGTAACACTCATTATAATTTATAAAAAAAATATGAATGTGAAAGAAGAACTCCTTGACCTTATGAGTTTCAAAGAAACAACCACCGGAAGAGAGAAGCTGTGAAAATGGGCGCCAATTCATTGCGTTAGTTGTAAATGATGAAGCTATTAATTTAATAATTAAATACGTAACAGCATTGACACAAAAAATTTAAATATATTTATATTGTATATTTGCCATTTATTTCTGCGCCTCGAGAATCTTATGATGTCGATTACGGTAATTTTTAGGCATGGCCAGTTTCCATATAAGCCAAGTAACTTTTTATGTCAAAATTCGATTTTTGAGTCGTGTAAACTATTTTCAAAGATTTAAAAATTGTGTTTTTATTAACGAAAAGACCATAATTAAATCTAAATCTCCTGATTATTAATGCATTTAGATAAGAATAAAATAAATTTATTACAGGATGAGAATATTATATAAAAGCCTTCGTAGTAAAATTTAAGCTTTATGAAAATCAATTATTATTAAATAATGCATTTTTATTCTAATTAATAAATTGCTTTAATAGTGACGGTCAAGATTATTCAAAATATACTAATAAACTCAAATATAATGACAAACATTGTCGAAAGCCTTGTCAAAATATTAAATTCAAAGAGATTCTGTTACCGTTTTGTTGAAAGACAGAAAGTTAGTAACAGTTAGGGATTCTGTGTCGAGACAACCCGGGAATTTATTCCCGAGAATTCAAAGATTTTTGCTGTCTCGAGTCTCGGGAATTTAAAAATTAATAACCCGGGACTTGAGACTTTCCGAAGTGCAATTTTACAAAAATATGTAAAGAGCGAATTTGATGTCGAGCTTAATTTATGTCTCGATATGAAGATAAGGTAGAATTCCTTATTACCCATGACCTCGAGATTTTGAAAGTTACGAAATTGCATTAGAAATTCATTAATTGATCTTGTCATCGGCCAAATTTGGAATGAATCGAACATTCACGTATTGGAAAATATTTGTGAAGTACTCACTCCTATAAAACTGGCAGTTGAAGCTCTAAGTCGTCGAGATGCCACTTTATTAACTTCCGAAATTATTGTTAATTTCCTATTAAAAAAAATATTTGTATTCAACACAACTATCGCACGAACCACCAAAATATTTCAACGACTAGAATTAAAAAATTCAACTTTAAAAAGGAGTTTTAGATATTAGATTCAACTATTCAAGCGAACTCCGAATCTAGAGTTTTTATTCAAATCATTGCTTACAATTAAGCCAACATCTACAGAAAGCGAGAGAGTTTTTTCTACATCTGGAATATTTGCCACAAAAACCAGGAACAGGCTATGTGATTCATCATTAAACGCCTTGGTGTTTTTAAAAACATATTTTTCCTTACAAAAGTAAAGGGTTTAACTTAATATTGATATAAATATTTCGATTAAAAAATTTGTAATAAATTAAATTTAAATAAAATCGAATAAAGTGTTTTTAAATTGTTTCAATAAATTTTCACCTATCGTACCTATAACACAAATAATATAAGTTAATAATTATAAATTAATTAAAGCTAATAATAATAAGTAAATTAAAGTTAATAATAATAAGTTAATTTTTTAACATAATTTTTTTTTATGATTATACGAAAAATAATAAAAGTCTCGAGTCCCGGGAATTCCCGGGACTTTAAAAATTTGTGTCTCGAGTCCCGGGAATCGAGAAACCCCGAGACTTCAGATTCCCTAGTAACAGTGGCGGGACGAAGCCCATGCGTTGCTTCAATAAAACTTGCCGAAAGTTCTATTTATGGATAATTATTGCAAATAATTTAGCAGAAGCTGAAAACACCGCGACTGCTCTCTAGTTATTTACCCATAATTTCTCACTCTTTTTATAAATAAGAGTGACTTTTCTGCATTTAAAAATATCGAATATGACGTTTTGAGGATCAGATTAATAATATGTAATAAAAAGTTGATTTTATATATATACAATCCACCAAAATATATAGTAATATTTTTTTTACACATCAAACGATTTCAGTTTCACATAACTGATATAAATCATTTTCCGAACTAAACATATTTTTGGTTTTGACTTACATTGTGGTCCACAAACCAATATTAAAAAGTTAATAAATGGTAGAGTGACTACAATAAATGCGTTTTGATTGCGTTGAATGCCAATGCTTAGCATAGCAATTTAATATAATATATTATGTTATATTAAAAAATGTAATATTACGTATTGTACGTGACTATGTGCATTTAATAATCTCACAGTGAAATTGAAACGAACGCCATCATTTTTAATTCAATTTTCTCCCCGATTGACCTTTCGTCGTTTGACGCAGTCGCATAATACTATGTGACATTTTTATTTCCAATCATAACGTCTGCATTTTATATTTATCGGTCTGTGTTTAATATTAGCACAGCGTATCAGAAAATCCAATAAAGGTGCTGTGACAGAAATACGATACGGTGAAATTTAAGGGCCGGCAATAGCTAGTCAAACTGCATTATTTTGAATCAGAAAGATAAAGATAATCGAAACAATTCACTAGTTATTTTTAAATTGCAAAAATAGATGTATGTTATTTTTTTATATTTTAAAAATAACATTAAAATTTATTTTAAAAATTAATTACAATGAAGTGATGCAGATGTTGGAGTGGAATTTTAGTGAGGATGATATGCCCAACAAAAAAAGATATTTTTATTTCGTCTATGATGAATCACATTCAGGCGATTGCAATGGAGACAATTCAATCATCTTCCAGGGCAAATACCAAATTTATTCAAAATTCTTACTTCATACTATATCTGAAAAGTTCTATTTTACGGATGCGAGACCTGAACTTAAAATTATTATAATAAATAGACTGAAAGCGTTTGGACTGTTCCATGGATTAAGAGAGTCTCCAATGACTGAATGATAGGATGAGAACTATTTCCAATCGTCAAATGGAAGATGTGACAGCCGAAGAAGTATTTATGGTTGCCAATGTCTGGAATCGGACTGAAGAAGCAAAAAATAAAAATAAATAAAGAAATATAAATGAGCAAATTAAACATATTGCTCATTTATATTTTTAATACTTTTACAATTAATTCCCTTAAAATTAGATCTAAATAAAAAAATCACGGGTCAAGTAAAAAGCTTGAATAAATTTGGAGCAAATTTGTCATACAAAGTTTAATATTTTTAATTTATTTTACGACCATTGTGCCTAATTTATTTTGTATTTCTAATTAGTCAATGTAAATAAATTGCTGGCACATATTATTCTTCATTACGCAAAAAATTGAATTATATAGCATAAATAATGATTGTTTACATTCTCAATAATATTTTCATTTTCATTAAGGTAGTAACTATATCAATAAAAGTCGGAATAACGTAGCTCGTAAGTTCTAGACTGATAATATCGAGACCACGGGTACGAGCCAAGAAACAAACTTTGCAATCTGGTGGTTGATATTTAATTGTAAAAGTATTTATTATGTCTTATGGACTTTCCCAGATTTAACAAATTACAACGGAAGATTACAAAAAACTATGTTATACCGATTAAGTGTGGCCTGTTTTATAATGATATTATTTCTTACTAAGAAATGTCAGAATTATATTATATTTTTAGTAAAAAACTAAGTTTATTGTTAATAAATAAAAAAATATCAAATATAAAAGAGATACAATCCCATTCGCTCGCTCGCTCGCTCGCTCGCGTATTAAATGACGAGAGTAAGTGAGAGAAAAGAGCGTGCAGACTGCACGCCCTTATTTTCACAATTTATTTAGCGACTTAAATATTATTAATTTTAAATTATTTTAATATAAACTTTGCATCATACTTTATAATAATAATTAAAAGAGCAAATTTTAGCTTTGCCTTAAAAACAAAATCGAGCCTGACAAAGTAATAGTTTTAAATAATAATTGAGTTATCATGACTTTATTGTAAAACATTGTTATTTTTCAATTTAAAATTTTAGTAGGGCAAAAAAAAAAGATAATTAAAAAGTAAATAATTAATTGTATTCCTTGCGATAAAATATATATAAACAAACTACCAACAAATTACCACCTCAGTATTAGTATATTATATATCTCGTTACGACCGCGCTCAAACAAACAAAAAGTTTAAAGGATCCAAGATGATGCCTTAAGGGGCACTTTCGCCCTCACATCCTCAAATCCCAAGCTATTCGAATACCCTGCTCTGACATACACGGCGAAGGATGTTTCATAGTGAAATTTCCTTAATGTCCTTACACCATGACGCGTTACTGCCTGCGGGCCATAAAAGTCCCAAGCACATTAGATATACTGCAACACATACAAATACACAGGTCGCTAGAAAGTACACTAATACATTATACCTTTATATATATTTCAGTTTTTTTAGCAATATGTATTGGTTTTATACTTAACTAATGCACAAAAAACTTCATTATATATCGGCCGGCGTAAAATTATTTGGTACACCTGGTTGAAGAAAAATTTACAGAGTGTTTCTGTTGATTTTTTTAGGTATGCAAAAATGAGTCTTTAGATTAGCAATTTTAAAACAATATGTACTTCTCGCTATTTAGTTTTTTCTCATTTGGGCTAGTCCAATAAGGTTAATACCTCCATTAAATATGTTTAAGCAAAATATATACATATTTTATTTAAATTATCCATACATTATAAAAATTATGACATTACATATCAAACTTATATTTAGGGATATTTTTAAATAGAAACATATAATATCGAATGCGAATTCAAGTAAAAAGTATTGAAAAACAGTATTATTAATAGCTAATAATAATAAAAACTGTGAAAATTATAAAAAAATATATTATTTTCTAGTATCTTTAGGAAATTTATGGTTACTAAGAATTTTTTTTTTATTTTGCAGATGTAAAAATGTTGAGAAACAGTGATTTATACTATGCTATATTTATAGAGTTTGGCACAAGCTCTCTGTTATATTTATATTAAAACAATGGTTCCTTTGCTTGAGCTATTTTTAATATGAAACATAGAGTTTGATTAAATTTTTAGTATTTACAAATATATATATATATATATATATATACATATGTACACCATTTCAGATTATTAAGATAAAACTGATTAAATATATATGAATTGAATACAGATAGGAATTGTTCCATTGAAAAAATTCGTTTGAATGAAGCTTTATACATAATGAGCTTTCCTTTGAAACAGATCCGTACATTGAATTTTGCTACCAAAATACACATAATGAATTGTATTTTTAAGACTATAGTATTTCGACTTTCGATTTCATCTAGCTACATTTTCACTATTTTTACCATTAATAGTAATTATAGTAATTGGTTCGTAAAAGTTTTTCACTCTAAAGTTTGCGGACCACTGAAATAGATTTTTAACTTTAATTTAAAAAGTTATATCGGTAAAATCCCACACACATATATAGTTCCATCATTTGCAGTAGTATACTGGCAATATTGACTTCACAGGTTTCACAGACCGCATTTTGCCCCAATTTACTATATCGATCTACATGCGACGGTGTCTCTGTGTCCCAATTTATCTTTTGATTCATTAATTTCCCTTTAATGCTATTATTAAATGAACCGTCGTATCAATTAATTTTTATGCACGAACGTGTCTATCCCAATATATAATACATATGTACCATCAGAGTCGTAAGAAGAAAAAGTTGCGCTTCAAAAAAATAATAGTACTGATTCATATGTATAAAAAATTATAAATAATATATAAAATTCTAATTTTTGTTAATTGTGTAAAGTTATCAAGAAAAATTAAGCTTTTGTGAATTTCTGTAATTAAATAAAAAAGATAAATTTCTATAATATATTTATTGCAGAGGCTTCAGAAAAATTTAATACAATGTTTTTATCACCAGGTACAGCAAAACCGCCCTTTTTTAGAAAATTGTACTCTTATATTTTCCCAAGGACTAATAATAACTGAGTTATAATTTATTCCAAATTTTTCAGCCGCCTGTGGTAAAATACATATTTTATTTCTTGCCTCTAAGATTATTGTCTATAAATATGTCTACATCTAATAATTATATTACTCTGTTTTTAATCAAAAGTATGCACATATTGCACACGTGGTACGGTGGGGTATTTGCTCGATCTGGGCGGCTAAAAGTCGATTATGAAAATTTAAGCGCAGGTAAAAAAAAGTTGCTCTGTAAAGCTGATAATTTTGCGCATAATAATCAAAAATTCCCCCACTCCTTACATACCGCTAGCACCCCTACGATCGGTCGGAAGTCAGTCATCCCTTCGAGTGCACGCATCGTTTTCTCGGCGTCGATTGCACACTCATACATTGAACAATTATTATTATTTTATTTGAGTACGGTTAAAAATCCAAACAGCAGGTAAGTGTTTCTACGTTTCATAGCTCTTTGTTGCAGTTGCTGTCATATTAAACACACAATATTGCTTTAAATAAGTACCATTTTTTAGTACTTTTTTCTAATTTTGAGTTCATTAGTTATATTTCCCACCACTTCTTAATGTAGATTTTATATACAATATAAAGCTTATGTCTTTCTCTTTATGATACACGTAAAACTGGTTGCGGATTTTTGCGGTTTTTAACACATTGCATACCATTATTTTTAAAAATGGGACGGGGCTTAGTCGCGAAAGTTAGGACCCAAACGTTTTAAACTATTATAACTTTTTAATTAGGTGACGTGTTAACGTCAAATTTAAAATACAGTTTTATAGTGATTGTTATTTTTTAATAATATGATCACCATGGTAAAATCAGTAAACCTCAAATTGTGAATCGCGTACTAATAAAATAAAATAAAAATTTGTTTAGAATCACCAATTTAAAAATGAAAACAATACCGAGTATGATAAAATACTAGTCAAATACTTTTTCTTGTTAAAAAAACAGCAAATATCAAACTTTGTGACATATACAATTTATTTTTTATTTTTAACACTTGACGCGGCGAAATTTGCACGACCGTTCAACATGGAATTCCTTTTCCTCGGGCCTACATTTTAAGAAATACTTTAAATACTTATTAAAATAAAATTGCATGAAAAATAAAAACAAAAGTTTTTTTCTATAATGTATTTTTTAACACTTATATATATTTGACTAAGAGCACTTATGGAATCAACTAAAGTAGAGAAATAATTTTGGCCGCCCAGTCGGGCAAATACATATACAGCTTCTAGTAAATATATTTTTTGGTAGCTACTGTAAGATGATTTTGGCAGTTTTGGGTCATAAATTATCTAGATCAGTTCACGCTTTGGTTAGTTGAAGTCCCACATTATCGTGTTTTGTTATTGTTGATTATAGTTCCACGAATTTGAAAGGGACGCATGGTGGTTTACCGAACCATGATAGTGCGAGGCTTTTACGTATAACTGATTCGAAACAATAGCGAATCTTGTGGTCTGGCGCCTCCTGGAGACGCTGTTGAAAATTTCAACTCAACCCAACCCAAACGGACCGGCGACCCTATTGCAGGGGCGTATTTGAACACGATTACATCAAACATAATAAATAAAAATATTCGTCATTCGTTACAAATATACGGGGGCCCGGTCAATTTACTGTAAGACTCGTTTTTTATTAAAAAAAAATAATTAAAAAATTTTTTAAATGCAAATTAAGCTTTTGAACAGTTTTTGTCTACAAAATTTTTCAGTAGAATTTTATTTTGCAAAGTTATGATACTTTTAATTTTTACATTGACCGCCATTTTGTAAAAAAAATTATATATTTTTTTCATACAGAACGTATAGTGCGCGGTAGTTCTATACGATACAAAAAAAAAATTTTAATCTTTAAAACCAAGCAGTTAAGAGCGTTAACTCTTCTGAAAGTCTCAAAATGGCTCGTATAGAGGTCCGATCGAACTGATACATCGCTTGTTTTGAAGCAAAAAACTATTTTTTTTATATTTTATTTGAATGTAGTTTAAGCTTTTAAACGTTTCATGTATAGCGATCTTTTCGTTAAAATTTACACCTACTTCGTTACGAGTGTTTAAATTTTTATACTTGTCACCATCTTGCAAAAAATTGTCACATTGGATTTTGTTAACGAACATATTTAGGTGCTCAAAAATTCTATACTGTCACAAAAATTTAACTTTAATTATGTATAAATAAGCTCACACTGACCTTAACTATATTGCAAGTCTTATGAGCGTATATATGGTGGGTCGATCGACTTTATGAGTCGATCACTAAACGAGTTTTGGAAAAAAAAAACTTTTTTTTTTTAATTTTAATTTTTTTTAAACAGAATCATAAGTATATTCGAAAACTCTATTTTGTATCAAAAATTCAATTCGTTACAAATATACTGACATTTTTTTTGGAAATTCATAACACAAAACCGTTTTGCTTTGGAAATTCATAACACAAAAATGCGGTGAAAATTTTGCTACTTTTAACGTTTGCACGCACAAATTTCAGTATAGAAAATATATAATATAATAAATTTCTTTCCACACTACCATAATATGAATAATGGTTTAAAGCACCAAAATTTTAATTGCAGTTTAGACGCATATTAGCGATGATAAATGTGCATAACAAGTTCATGAATAAAGTCGAGAAAGTATAATCAAATTGTTTTTACCGATGGGGTTTTTTGCGAGACTTTATAATTATTACGACACCATTATATTAAAATATTTTTATTTAATATAATATATAGTCATCGTAAAAATGTGAAGAGAAAATTTATAAGTTTAAAATCACAACTTTCAGAAAGTTTCGATGCACCTTAACATCTCTCAGTAACAAGTTTAAAAAGTTTTTACTTACAGGCAGAGAAAGAATAACGATTCGATGAAATACACCATTAGTCTATTGGTTAAAAAAAATACAAACACACGAAACTTCATCATATAAAAATATTCCATTAAATCTAAAATCAGTTGTTTAGTACTTTATATATATTAGCAATAAGTCAATATAAACCATTTAAACATAGAATAAAAATTTAAGTCATTCACTTAAAACATGGAAATTTATTAAACACCTAGTTCAAAAAGCCTGAAATAATATTAATGTCAGGGGTGGTACACGTAAATTATTTGAGAAATTAATTAATAAACATGTTATTTTCTGCAAACTTTTGCTGACACATATTAGCTTTTGCCGAGAAACTTTTCGGCGCTGCTTTGAATTTCAGCAAATAAAAGGGTGGATGTAACAACAAAGAGAAAGGGAATAGGTAGCGGGGGGGGGATCTCGTTCGTTTCCAGCACTTAGCGATCCCTGAGCCGATTCGTAACGCAATTACGATGATTGTCCTCGCTTTTTTCACTTACCCAGGCACTTTTCCGGAATCATAACGTTTTCGACAGCAAATCTAAAAGTTAGTCCCTAGCTCACAATTAACGGAAGAAACTTGAGATTATCGGAAAATCCGGGTTTAAAAACTGAGACCGTAACCTTTTAAAGTAAAGAGGGCTACAAATAGCTTGTGTTTTAATTTGTAATGGAAATGTAAGAGAAAAAATGTTTGCTATATGTATATTTAATGTACTTTGGAATATTTATGCTGGTATTTTTATACTTGGTGCTGAAAAAAATTTAAGGTTTCGTCGCTGCGTAAGGTAGACAATTTCCTCTTCTATGAGGTCATGGCCTAGTTACGCATACGTGAGTAATATAATTGCTTATAACATTCTGAGCCTACATAATATTTTATATCTATTTATAAATACTGTACCTCAAAATTCACTACTTAATTTTTATTACACATTCATCTTAAAATACAATCGATTTAGATTTAAAATTTAACTCATTTTAACAAACTTTGATGTTTAAGATAGTGACACATTTAAAACGTTAAGACAATTTTAAACGTTAAATAGCGTTTTAAAATAAT
This sequence comes from Plectrocnemia conspersa, assembly GCF_051122295.1. Taxonomy (NCBI): domain Eukaryota; kingdom Metazoa; phylum Arthropoda; class Insecta; order Trichoptera; family Polycentropodidae; genus Plectrocnemia; species Plectrocnemia conspersa. The sequence goes on along the minus strand of NW_028277170.1, from coordinate 655,782 downwards.
AAATAATACATAAGTCAATATAAACAAAAACTCAATTTTTGGCATTGGAGCCCATTGCGATTTTGCAACATTTTTTGATGCCATTATATAATTTATTATTGAATTTGAATTAATAAAATTACAAAATAGAAGCTAAATATTTTCATTAAGCATTTTAACACTATTTTAGTTTTTAATTGATAAATTTAATAAAAACATTAAATTCTTTTTACATTGACAGATCAATAACAAAAAACTGTACCAATAAGTATTTTTTTATTACTGTTTCCAATCTCTTTGATCATTGCTACGAAATTATTCACAAGCATTTGCTAAAACCCAATGAAAATAATTGCTATATATATATATATATGTATATTTATATATGTAGCTTTGAGGAATGATTAGCATCTCCAAAACACGCTTCTGTGATTAAATCTGTTAAATTTGTCTTTAGCAGAAGCAGTCTGATTTATAGAAAATCCATAGAGATATACGATCATATTTTTAATTTAATACAAGTAGTTAAATAACTTTTCAATTAAAATATTGCTGTTTTTTATTTTATCGTCAATGTTTTGATATTAATGCGAATTAACACGTCTACTTAAAATTTTATTATAATTTTCAATTATTAATAATTTTAAAATACAATAATATTTGAACACCTTATTCTATTAAAATTTTCTCTCAACAGTTATTTTATTAATATTTTTTAAATAATTCCTTTTACGTATTTTCAAAATATTCCCATAATGTTTTTTAGTGCATTAGTAAAGTATTAAGACCGTCCCATAAAATGCTATATGGGTTATAAATCGAATGATTGGCTGGTCCATGCTATTACTTTTAAGACTGTTTCCGTTTCATTTAGCATTATTTTGATGTGTGTCATGCAGGTAACAAAATCATCGACCCACAAATAAAGTTAAATTTGAGTAAGGCAATATATTTTTTTTATATTTAAGATAGTGTTTATTTTTATGAACATTATAAAAATATAGACCCGTTCTTAAAATATATTTATAATCTATGAGAAACTATTAATATACTATAATTATCTAGATCTATAATATATTAATATTACTATCTAATATATATTGATAAAAAAATATTTAAAGTACACTATTTGTTAACTATCCTAATATTATACTTAATTCGTTATTTTAACAATACTAATTTTAGACAGTATAGTTTTATAACTTTAGATCATTTAAATATCGTTAAAAACTATATATTCAATAATAAAAATATTACAAAAACTTAAAATTGCTGTCCAAAAAAGGCTGTGAAAGTGCACGATGCCATTTTGTTTGGATATAAATTCATCAACAGGGTATATGCATACCTTATGATTTAAATGAACTGAACTACAGATGTGTCAAAACCTTCTCTAATTAATAAATAAGTTTCCATTTATCCAACAGCTTGTAACTGGAGATAAAAAGTGGATGATATGCTGCAACCAAAGCCGCAAAAAACTTAGCTTTCAAAAGGACAAACAGCAAAGCCAACTGCTAAACCAAAACTAACGGGAAAATTGCGCTTTTGTCATATAGTGAGATAGCAAAGAAATCAACGACTAGGAGGTGATTCAATATGATCGTTTATTTTGATCAACTTGAACGATGACTCTATACGGAAAAATTATCAAATTTAGGATGGACCATAATTTATCATCCACCATACTCCCATGACCTTGCTCTTTCTATTTATCAACTATTCAAATCGATGGAATATTATTTAGCTGAAAATATTGAACAAATAAAATTCGGTCTTTCGGAATATATTGCATCAAATTTGTAAGCAAATGGAATTAAAAAGTTGATGAAGGTTGTTTTTATTGAGATCGATTATATTATATTAAATAATTTTATAATAGCATGTTTTAATTTATTATTCCTAATAATATAAAAATGATTTATTCCATTTATTTTAATATTAATTGCGGTCTAATATTTTTTTTAAGTCATTTTAAGTCACAGAAATTATTAATATTTTTTTGTATTTTAAACACATGTGTGTACATTATTGCTCTAAATTGGGTGAAATACAACCGCTAAGGTTAAATTTAAAATATATATAATTTTAAAAATAATGTAGCTGTGTGAAAAGTCAACCATTTTTAGCCGACGGCTAATTAGTTACGAGAGATTTTTATTTTTAGTAGTATACGTATATTCCGACGTATTATATGTATGTCTTTTTAGCGCAATGTTAAGTGTATATATATATTGTTTTTGTTACTATTTGTTTGCATTTATATTTTTGTACGACTCTGCCACAAAAGCTAAGATATAGCTGAATTTAAATTGACCCATTAATGCATATAACTAGTGCAAAAATATTTAAAAATACATTAACCCTTTGAGTAATGAGATAATTTAAACACAATTGATAATTTGTTAGTATACACCAGGGAGCGATTTATTTGACGTATTTTTCATAATTATTATTTTTTAATATTATTTACATTGCATTTATAGTAAATTATAAAAAAAATCACATTTTTCTAATATTAAATTTCGTTAATTTATTTTTCATATTTTTTAATATATTTTTAAGCTTTTGCCGATTTTTTATATTGATTTAAAGGCTCTCAATATTATTTTTATAAAAATTAATATAACATATTTTTTAATATGTTGATTTACGTACTATTAAATAAATAAAAAAAATATAAATATATGTTTTTTTATTTTAGATTTTTTTTCAGTTAAATACGTAAATATATAACTATCTGGGGTACATCAAAACAGTGAAATAACGACCGCCGTACATGTACGGCGATACCGCTCAAAGGGTTAAAAGTCTACACTACAAAATAAGGATCGGGCGACGTTATTAATTTGCAGCAATACATGATTGATAATCCACCAAGCACTTAAGCTGCAAATATAAACAATATTCTGTTTTTTTTTCCATTTTTTCTATTAAAAAAAATCTCTTTTAAAGAACTTTAGCATCCCAAATAACAAAAATATTTTTACTCCTCAATACTACTTTAATGATCTAACAATTAGATCAGAGCATCATCTTAATATTTAAAATAAATTATATAAAACATATCTTTTTAATATATATTTTGTTAAGGACCAATAAAGATGATTAAGATATAAAAATAATATTATAATTTAATATGTTTGCAGCATGTTATTATAGCTTGTTAGGATATAATACAAAAAACTTGGAAATCTCTACAGCCAAATCCAACCGAGAAATAAAGAAACTGCTCATATTTTAAGCATATCAAATTTATTAAGAAATGTTTTTAAAAATATAAATAATCATGATATTAAGAAATTTAACGCAAATCTATGAGCGATTTTATGAACCAGATTTTTTTACATCTAGAATGTAAGCGCAGTAATTCATAAAGCTAAGAAATAGATAATCAATTCCAATGTTAAAAGAGCTCTAAAAATTCAACGTGAGATTAAAAATATTTATGTAGAATTAACTCAAAATAAAAGTTAAGCTTTACAGATTTTTTGTCTATAGTTACCAGGAAGTGTTTTTCGCCAAATAAACCATGAATTTTAAATATGGCAATTGGAAAAAAGAGAAAAACAGTTGCTTTAAAAAATTATGTATTTTTAAATGTTTATAAAAATAATATATTTTTATAAACATATTATGCAGATATTAATTTTTTTAATAAGAATTATGTTTTAAAACACATGTTATATATATATATATATATATATATATATATATATATATATATATATATATATATATATATATATATATATATATATATATATATATATATATATATATATATATATATATATATATATATATGTGTATGTGCAGGCATACAAATAAATAGCAACATTATATATGTTCAACACGTTCTTTTTCTTTTCAACACATTCTTTTTTACGCGGTATTGTTTATCCCTGAACCTATCTTATTTTTTGTATGAGCTTTATATATTTTGTACGCAGTTTTTGTGGAACGTTTCTATCACGTAAATTGAGGGATGGATGTATATATTGTTTTTTTCTGTTTATTATGTAATGACGTAAAGCTTATTTAAATAAATAAGAAAGTGGCGTCATTTATGGCTACTGACGAAATCACTTTTGAATGGTCGAAGAAAGAGGGAGAAATTTATTTGAAGCTTTGAAACTTCCCTTTATTTAGACCATAAGCTTTAAAGCAGACTTCACGTCAAATAATAGATTTAATATAAGTAAATCGTCACCTTAGAGTAGCCACGAGCTTAGTTTAATATATATGTATATACAATAGGATATGACTTGAATATTCTAAACTATATAATCAAAAATATGTATGAATATGAAACTAATAAACTGTTTTTCCTAATTAACCCAACTCATAAAATTTAATTGTTTACACACTGATTTTTTAGAATTTTTTTGAACGTATTTCAAACACGTATTAATAAAAAAATCTATACATTATAATTGTAATGGTATTATTTTAATCAGATGCACGTATATATAATATAAATTATATAATTTCCGTTAATGATAAGTACATAATAAATAATCTTACCTTTCACCATCGTCGTTGAACGCATAGTCACCCATGATTAGGTCTCTGAGTCGATATCTCGGTGGTAGAGGCGAATGTGTGGGCGGCGCCGGCATGCCGCCCTCCCCTCGATCAGCCAGCCTGGGGTCCAACTTGGACCTCGCAGGATTCACCGATTTTTCAAACGCACACCATTAAAATCTAATCAGATTTGAAACACTCTCAAAACTACTATTCAAACACTAGCACAACGATACGTCATCAACTATCTGGTCTCACACACCATCACATGTTGTCCTGAAATAATAATAAAAAATATATTAAGATATACCTAAATATATTACACAAGCATATTTATAAAATATATATCTGCTACTTTTCTGGAATCAAATTTAATACCGACGAACCTGTGAGTATTTCGAGAGAGGCACTCATGTTATATTTACGTACATAAGTCGGTAGGTTTCAGAAAAAGTAGGTATATATATTTAAGCCCATAATTATGAAAGTCATGCTTCTTTCCTTTCGAGATATTTAAAGGTTTGCGTTTTAATTGATCAAAAAATATTACGCAACACAATGTTTTAAAATTTATATAATCTGCTAGATTTATAATTTATTTTGATATATAAATTTTGCATATAGCTTGTAAGGAAATAAAAAAAACTTGTCAAAAGTATTTTTTCATTTAAAATAAATTTTTAATAAGCTTTGTTAACAGCTTAACGACCGGTATTTATTTGCCAAACTTTGCTTGGTGGCCGGGCGATCTCACGGAAAAATGGCAAACAATTATGTTTTTCAGTATAGCTTGTAAACTAATTAAGATATTGTATTCAAATTTAATATGTAGCTTCCTTATGATTTTTCGCATAAATACCTGTCAAGTACGTCATTTAACCAGTGTTTCTAAACCTGTGGGTCCGATTTGTTCAAAATAATAGTTTCAAAAACAAATTTATATCATTGGCAAACATCTTAAAAATACAAAGTAAGTGAGACTCTTCAATAGATTAGTATTAATTACCTGATTTTTTATCACTTTTTAAATTTAAAAATAAAAATTTTGATTTGTTATTTCTGGGCCACCATGTCTGACCATTTGTATGCCCATACTCACGAAATGAATTTACGGTACACTTCACTAAAAATATTTTGCTTATTGCACTTAAATAAATTAAAAGTAACATGTATGCTTTCAATATATTTTATATTCATCATTTTCATTCTTTCCATAATAATAATTTGGTATTATATAGGTGATATAAACAAAAAACCAAACATAAATTCTCAGAACAGTTTCTTTCTAATTATATTGTATGCTTTGAGCGAAGGCCAACACCCATTTCTAAAAGGTTCATTGTTGACAATTTACTACCTGCACTTGCGACAGATAGATTGGCTCTAATCTTAGGAAAGATATTTTCTACTTAATTTTGTATTGGTTATTTACATGAAACACAAGTTAGATCAGCCCACAATATTCGCATACACTACAAGGTGTCTAGCAATTCACAAAAATATTATGATAATATTTTATTTAAGAAATTATTATTAAAAAAAATAGTTTAATTTTTAATAAATAGTAATTTTATTTTCAATCACGGCAAAATGGACGAAAGAAATTAAACCTTTTTGGAAAATTTTGAAGACGCGTTGTCCAACGCCCCCCAGTGATTGTGAACATAGTGATGTGTGCGAAAGTAATTCTAATTCAAGTGTACGTGAACATAGACCGCGTGTGACAAATTTGCACTCATCCAGTTCATTTTCTTCATAATGACAAATGTTTTTACACGTATCACTCAGTGTAATTATGAAAATAAATGCGTTCGAAACAGTTGTACGCAGAAAATGGACGCCAAAAAATTTAGTGAGTGCAAATTATTATTTATTATAAATGGATATTTCTTATAAATCGTTTATATAAAAAATTTTAGAAGCATTTAAACATACATGTTATTAATTTAATTATCACATTGTTAAGCTAATGTGGTGCTCAAAAAAAATCGTGCACTAATCAACGTTGTCAAATTTCAAAAATTTCTTTAATGATTATTTAACTATTTTTGTAAATACGCAATTCACTGTTTTTAATATTATTAACTAACTTTTACTACAAATTATTACTTATTAATAACAACAACAATAAATAAAAATATAATATTCCACAATGCAAAAAATATGGTCACTGTAAGTGGGAGCGGCTTGGAGAACCGTTAACAAACAACACACTAGCCCAAAAATATTAGAATATAACAAACTAAAATAGGCGACGACTCGTTGCATTGCGACGCAGTGGGATAAAACGACTCTTTTTACGAAAAATTAAAGTAAAATATAATTTATTTTATATCTTATATTATGTAGAAATAGTATACTACCATCTCGCATTATAATATAGGGGTAAACTGTATTGTATCATAGTGTATTTTTAATAAAAGAAGACGCGTGACGCAGGACGCACGGGCGAGTCCTCGGCCGCTGCAAAAGGTTCTCTCAGGACTCGTGGGTGAGTCCTCGGTCGTTAAGCTGTTAATCAACATTTTTAATAATGCTTCAAGTATTTTTTTATAACATTTTTTTTTATTTTCTGCAAGTAAGATTTTGGGTTTTGAGATATTTAAAATATTAATGATAAATTGGTGGAATATAATAAAGCAAATCTGTCATATCTTTAATTTTTTCTTCTGCTATTAATCTGCTGGTAGAGTAACATGAAAGTAAGAAAAACTTTCGTATAATTTTGGTCTTCCTCTTTAGGGTGAAAGGTCTAAAATATAGAAGTCAGCATCATCATCTAAAGAAGTTATATTAAACATCTTATTCATGATTTTTAGCCAAGAAACAGATACACCGGTGGTATTTTTGGTTCGTCTTGTTATTGAGTTTTCTTACTCTTTGGTCGAAATAAAAGCCATTTGCATTATTCTTTCAATCGAAAATTACTTATTTTTAATCTATTGTGCTATTAACTAATAGTATTGTTCAAGGATGTATAAGTAATTAATTTTTTTTAGTCTTGTTTCTATCAAGCCGAAAAATAATTATTTTTATGAAATAGATAATTTATAAATTATTTTAATATATATACATATATATAGTACAACCCTTATTCAACCTGCGGCCTGCCAAGCTTTTATGTCACTTATAATCGTTACCAAATATTTTCAAACATTTGAAATTGTTTTCAAAACTTTGAGTTTCACTGAAACAATTAATTAGCGCCTCAACGCCTAGTAGGGTGACGGCTTTGTTGCTTATAATTTCAAGTGTCAGCAAGTGAACACATCGAATCTGTTATTGTATTGTGTGTGTATTGTTTCAAATACATTTTTAAATTAAAAATTAAATACCCACAATGGCAGGAATGCTTTCAAAACACAAACTAAAATAGTGTTTATTAGGAAGAATAATATTTGCTGTGCCAAATAAGCACGATTCGATATTTTCTCGAAAGATAGTATCCCCAATTATCAATAGATAAAAATACGTTTTATAAGTATTACATGTTCACGTTTAAAACGTACCTGGATCAGTTAAATCTAACGTATATGCTCATGAAATCGGAAGCAATGATAATGTTTATGTATTGTAAAAAAAAAACTCACTTTTTGGCCATAGAAACCCGTCGACGAAATTTGAAATTTTATTATTGTTTATATAATTTAATCAATATATTTTTCTGATCCTTGAACACAGTATACACAGTATACAGATTTTCATAGCTATAACACACCTAGTTAATTTGCAATCCATATATATTTATATTCAGTTAAATCGAACAACGCACATAACAAAATAATGAAAATCGCATAGCAAAATTATTTATAACTGTTGTCACGTTACTGTCGGCCATCTTGTTTTATATTTGAATGCTTATTTTTCATTGGTCGAAACAACAGAATTCATTACCCGATGCTCGGAATAATTTTTTTAAAATAATATATTTTTCAAACTTTTTTTATATAATAATTATCATAAGCTTTACTAATTTGCCTTTAAATATAATACAATATGCAATAATTATGTTAAAAATTTCATGATACAATTAGCAGATACTTTATGAGAAATTATTTACATTGTACAATAATATTTGGCCATAAAAAATGCTTTTATGCTAATTTTTGCTAAATGAGTATTTTAAAAAAAATTAAAAATTTAATTTGGGTTTTAAAAAATTTCTGCATTAAATACTTTTTGAAGTGCCAATAGTGGCTAATTTTGAATGAGAGGGAATTATATGTGTTTTATGTGCGCTTATATACGCTTGGTCTGACTAGAGAAGGTTTCCTTACTTGCACACGTCTAATTACGAATAATTGTATTTGTTTATTTTTAGATTTTGAAGAAGCAATTTTTTTCCTTGTATTACTCGTATTTATATATACGGCTATTTGGGTTTTAAGAGCCAAACCTGTAAAACACGAAACGGTACTCCAAATATTATTAATTATGTTACTGCTAGGAGGACGAGGACATGGGAAGGTCTCTCTAAAGCCCGTCCTTTCGAGCAATACACTTATCATACTCAAGGATGTGGAATGATTTGGCGGCAAGGGGAGAGGGAGTTGAAACTTCTTATTTCCTTAATGTCCCCTTGGGCGATCGTCCAAATCCCCAAGCGAATGCTCAAATTTTCGCGCATGTGCGAACACATTTTTGGCCGCTCATGAATAAGTTGTGTCGGTTTGTCGACACAGGGCCCTTTACCGGATAAGTTACCCTTCCTCTGCCACGTATTTATGAAACAATAAAGCTTTCGTTAATTCCATTTTTCTTGTTATTCAAGTATTCAAAGGGTAGGCAGCTCGTCGAAGCCATGAGTTTACATCGAATGAATGCAATATATCGGTTTATTCTGAACCCAAATCATATGATTATTTTATCGAAAAGGAAGTTTCTACATGTAACCGTTTAACCGGCTAACTTATAGCAAACATGCTTAAGTCACTATGTATATTTATTCATAGCTTTCCTTATTTCCAAACAAATACAATTAAGTATAAAAGCCAACAATAATAGTAATCCTACTAATTATAAGAATCCTTTGTCAAAGCAACAGTTTATGTTTGATTGAATAACAAAAATTATTACTTTTATAGTTTCAGTATCAGTATCGGACGGCAATGTCGAATGCAGAAGGGCGGAGTACAGTTTGATCCAGAGGATTGTGCGAGTTCCCCATTATGTTCTTATTGGTTGCTTTTAAAATACGAGTCTCTCTAAACTCCAATTTTTGCTTTTGCTAATCTCCTTAATTTAGCAATTGCCAAATATGATCAAACTTATGTTCATAACGTCGCCTTCTAATTATTAGATTGGATAACAAAAATTCTATATACATATGATAAACTATTTTTCTCTTAGGTTTGTTTTTAAAACGCCTTTCTTATTTTAAAATAAGTGTATTTATTACCAGATTTTTGTATTAGTAAATAACGTCAGTAATTTCTTTCGATTCATAAGTAATCTCAAAGTCGTCTCGATGATTGGGTTGATTGTTAATATAATACAATAAATATACTAAAAATGTTTTCGTGCATACTGTACATTCAACATACGTTTCTTAGCAACAGTTAGCTCTATTGTCACACACAATGCCGACATATTGTGTATTTTTACATGTACATATTTTTCCTGTCTCTTGTGACTTTTTTCCAGGATATTTTTAATGACCTTACATTAAAATGTAGCAAGATTGTATCTGGAATTACAATTCATCCAATTAGTAAGTATAGAAAATAGTCTGTAGAGTCTGGCACAAAGAAAATTTAATAGTAATTACTAACATTTACAAAAAAATTCAAAAGAAAACTCTTGTATTAGAGAATATGTGAAGAAATATAATTTCATTTGTAGCCAAGTCCGCCTGACCTTTTTGCTTTTATTTGTACAGCATATTTTAAGTATTTCATCTAGATTTGTTTGGTGACGTAAAAAATTCAAGCGGTCGCTTTTGCCTTTGAGGTGCAAAGGATGCGGTGGCACCCGGGCGGTGGCTTGAAGGGGGTAAAAAATTCAAAGGATTCTTGCAAATAAAATAAAATTTACATTTATAAGAAATAAATGGCTACAGTGTAAAATCCATATAATAGATCGTACTAATAATTTGAATATATATATATATAGTCTAAAATCGTATAACTTGTATAACATCATCTAATAATTTATATTATCATCCGTTGCATGTGAGCAGGGCCGCCAAGAACAAACCCGGGCCTTGGAAAAACAATTCCGGGCCTAATGAAAAAATAGCGTTTTATATATTTTTAACATCGTAATATTATTTCTTAAATAAATAATAATAGGTACGGGATAACCTTTTTTATGCCACAGATAAAATTTTCATATTTTAATTATGCATTAAAAATATCTACTCAAAATATTCTTTGCTCCTCAGTGTTGCCATATAAAACGCTGAAAACGCTCAATTATCAAGCGTTTATATTAAGACTTTTCATAACAATATTACTAATGAGAGTCGAATAAAGCGCAATTAAACCAAATTTTGCTCAATAGAAGAACGCAAAAAACAATTATCCCTTCTCCGAAGTCAAAAATCCACGTCAAAAGCAATAAAATCGTGCCGTCGCCGTCGCAGTGGGAACGCTCGTTACCGAGCGTTCCCACTGCGACGGCGCCGACATGATTTTATTGCTTTTGACGTGAATTTTTGCCTTCTGAGAAGTGATAATTGTTTTTTTCGCTCTCCTATTGATCAAAATTTGGTTTGAATATACTTTGATCAGCTTATTTATCTTAATTGTCTATAGTAATATCGGTAATATATTTTTAAAAGATAGTGTAATATCAAAATGCAGACAAACTATGGATCAATATGTGAGATGCGATGTTTGTCTGTACTTATTCATCAGTTTATTTTCCCCTGAGAGTTAAGTGGCTTAGATTATATTTTAGATTTGACCTAATAAAAATTTGAAAACTTATTAGTTTTAGAACTTTCATTAAGTTTGGGTTTAAACAGAAATGAACGTTTCGCAACTGTCAAATTGAGTTTTATAGACATTTAAGATCAGTTAAATTATATTTTCGCTAGTAGAAATATATATCTACTGATGAAAATGTAATTGAACTTTTCTAGTGAAAATATAAATTCACCTAAAAATATACCATTTATACATCGGATGTAAATAAATAATGATAAGTAAAGATGTATGTATAAAATAAGAATATCTACGTAACGGCGGGTTGTTAGTGAAAATATTAAGGCTGCCAGCAAAGCAGAAACATTTAAAAAATCAGGAAAGGTGTTATTTTGCAGAATATAAGTTACTCCTAAATTGTCTGAGAAAAACAGCAAATCTTAATATGTCAATAATTAATAATTCTAGAACAGAAAAATTTATTTTTGAGTCGTATTGCTACTGAAGAACATGCTACTTGAAAAGCAGTGGTTTTATGCCAATCAATCCACAATTTCCACCCCAAGAAAAGGATTACACCCAAATTATAAAATGTTATGCATTTGGTGGAATATTATTGATTATAGGCAAACAATTACGACACATTGTATGCTCAGCTAATTTATTTAAAAGTTACTCAGATAATAAAAATGACTTTCACTTACGAATTAAAAAGAGTAATTCTACACCAAGACAGTGTATATATCCAAGAATTTTCTAAGGAACTCCTTTTTAACCCACTGTATTCTTTAGACATTGCTTCAAACGATTATTATCTATTTAGATACCTGCAACAGTTTTTAGGTGGAAAAAATATTTTTAAAAAACAGATATATAAAACATAATTAAAGAATTTATTCCAAAAATAAATTATATGTTGCTAATCTGATATAAAAAAAATGATTAACATGTGAAAAATAATTGTATAAATGATGAATCATATATAATTTAGTAAAATTATTACACTTTTTAATTTTTAACTCATTTAACTCGCAAATTAAAAACCGCAAAGACTTATGGAACAACCTGATACATGTATACAAAGTATTAAAAATACACATAATTAGGTAAGATACATAAACACAACTACATCGATAAATTTTAAGCAAAAAAAAATGCTGGAACTCACTTCATGTCAAGCTTTATACTAAAAAAAATTCAATTTTAATATCCTTTACATAAATTTAAAGTAACCTTTCATATCCCAAGACGCGCAAAAAAATTAAATAAAATTTATCATATATTTTTCTTAGCTTTAGATATCAAATCTAAAGTTAAACGAACAAATACAAATACACAAATGAAGACTAAATGTCAAATAAAATTGTAAGACACCATATATTTGAGTAAAAGTTATAGTGATTTCAAAAGTTTAGTCCAATTCTCATCTGACAAATCTTTGTCGGTGTCTAAGGATGACTGAAATCTGAGAAACCACAGATCAACGTATTTTAAAGAATCGATAAGTGGCTAAAGTGGTCCGATGAGTTTGATAAGTATTAGGATAATAATTAGATTAATTTACAAAAACCCACATTCACGTTAACTTGAAAAAATGGGAATAGAATTCAGAGCATATATCAAACGTAATATTTTTTCAGGATGTCTTTTCAAAAATGTATTTGCAAAATCCACGAATCTCTTCTCTCTCGTTTATGGTAATCTGATTAACATATCCCGAAATTCCATCTCTCCAAATGTCATCTAAACATCAATATCTTCAGGCCAATATTTTTAGTCAAATACGCGAACCCAAAGTGCAGCATCCTTTTTTAAATTTACTCTTTCAATGTGGAATAAAATGCTTTCAAATCATTAGTAGAATATTTTTAAAAAATCATGGTGTGAAATGTACAGCAGCTGCAGCACATATAGGGTTCAAAATCATGACGTCATTTGGGGGAGGGTCAAGTCGATGCACTTGCCCCTCCCTCTTTGAATTCAGCCAGAAAAATTTACGCCATTTAATAAAATACTTTTGCGCCGTGTCTCTAATGGGCGCAGATTTTGAGCAGGAAGAGTGAACGAGTTCTCCGAAAATAATATAATTTAATATAGTTCGTACGACTGATTAATGACCATTTATTTGCTTAATTGCTCTATATTTATAGTAAATATTTAATTCGATACACGTGTAATTAATGATAATTACTTATTAATGCGCATCATGTGTAAATAATAAAATACAATTTTATTAATGTGTAACATGTGCCTTGAATAATTTATTCGTTGTTGTTGTGCGAATTTATTTTTAATAAATAATGTGAGATAATTGACCCCTATCATTTAGCGGTAATATATTTAATTAAAATCAAAATATTGAAAAAAGCAAAAATTACGCCCCTGATTTTAAATCAGAAATTATCAGCTTATTCCTCAAAAAATGTAAGAAAAAAACAATCTCTAATCTACCTTAAAAATATGTCATTTCAGGGCAATCATATCGGAATACATTATCACCAGTAGATACAAAATTTATCTGACAGGTGCTAATAAAAGTATATGATCTCGAATTTTGCATACATAGTATTATAATACATAAATTTAAATACTTATCATTATTTGTTAACATATGATGTACAAATTCACTATTGAATTTCAAATACACTTTCACCAGTAGATATATATTTCTACTAGCGAAAATATAATTTAACGTTGAAATATCGATGAAACTCAATTTTCCATTTGTTGTTTAAACTTAAACCAAACTAATTCTAAAACTAAGCATTGATTGTGTCTTCATTGTGTCAAGTTCAAAATACAAACTAAGCCAACTCATTTCTCAGGAGAAAATATGCGGAAGAATAAGTACATACAGACTTCGATCTCACATATTGCTCCATAGTTTGTCTGCGATTCGATTTTATATTATGTTTTAAAACTATGATAGCTATCCTTACCAACATTACTATAAACTTCTGATATATTCAAACTAAATTTTGGTTAACAGGAGGGCGCAAAAACAATAATCACTTCTCAGAAGTTAAAAATTCACGTCAAAAGCAATAAAATTGAACGCTCGGAGCATTAAAAAAAATAAATAATAAATCCTTTTTCAACAAACTGAGAAAAATAGTACAAAGCGGCACTGAAAAATATGGATCTCAACAAGACAATTGAAAAAAACTACCTGACCTGATTGACTTTTGCTTTTCAAAAGTTTCGAGCTGTCATCAGATAAATTCATAAACGAATTTAATCTACAAGCAACAAACTCCGTCTTTATGGAATTATAAAACTGATTGAGATTTCTTCAGAGAAAACTTTGACCAAATTACCGAACTGAACATTTCCTTTAAAGCAACGATGAAATATAACTTCAACACTTCAAACAGCAGCTTGGAAATGTTCAATAGTAAATAAGTATTAACAAATAAATTAGTATTATATAAAATACTTATAAATATAAGGAATGTTTTTTTATATGTGAATATCATAATAAAAAAATACTAATTATTGCTGTATAAACAGATTGTAAATAAATAAATAATAATAATAAAGAAAGCATTGAAATGTATATGTATAAAGTCCCAATATTAATTATCATAATAGCACAAATTTAATTGACTGATTTCGCATTTAAGTGGGAACTCATATCCCTATTTACTAACCAAAAACATCTCTGGTTTAAGCGCTTCGGTTAATCTCAACCATCAGAGTTGATACAAGTAATCCTTATTTTGATATGATCCTTGTCTCATTTCAGATGCCTGACCGCAAACACAGCTGAATCACTAAATTCAGAAAGGTCAAGAGGAAACTCCAGCAACATTTTAGTATGATTGTTTGTATGTAACGCGCGTTCTTTTTGCTTTCTAATGAGCGAGAGACTTAAATATGTAAAGAATAAATATTTTTATATAGTATAAAACTTTTTTTTATATGAATATTTTCAACTCAATTAAAGTTATTAATTTTATAAATAAAAATACTATGCCACTATTTTTTCATGTTAATAAATAATTTAACATTTAAGTTAAAAAATATCATATTATTAAAAATGAATTATATAAGTAAACGTCTTCCAAAACAATATGCAATGTTGCCTCTTCCGTATTATTAAAAATATATAAGCATAAGCATTATTACAAACATACATGTATGTATGATATATATGTAATATACATGCAGCATCATAAAAAATACTCGCTAGTAAACCCGTATATAAGGTCAAGTGCTTTCTTATTCCTTCCAACCGTTGTTTTGTAGTTTTCCACACATTTTTCACATTTTCCACAACCAAGGAAATCTGTGCTATCAAATACATTACAATATTTTGCATGCATATATTTTTTTTATGACGTATATAGATACGTCAAATAAATGTTGCTCGGTAGTTGAGATTTTAACATATAGATATACAATGTTTTTATGATACATAATAAACTACTATGATAATACATATCGGTAGTTCATCCTAAAATTTAGAAAAAAATCTTATATGTAACGTTGATTATTTATTTTATCATCATTATTGTTAATAAATATAATACAAATCTGGAATGACATATTTATGTAAGTACATAAGTCTGTTATTAAAAATATATACTAATATAAAATTAATTAAATTAATTAGATAACTAAAATCTAAATTAATAGAAAAATATGTAATGTTTTTTTAGAATAAATTGAAACATATATATATGCATAATTTAAGATGCATAAAAAAATGTTTGAATATAAATTATTAAACTGATTGTAATAAATCATTGCGTATTAAGACAACAGAAAATAAAGGTAATACGAAAAAAAAAAGTGCGACGCCACCGTTTTTTGAGATAAGCGTTAAACTATTATAAAGTGTGGACCTTTCCAATGATTTGTTTCGCTTAACGAAAGAATTCTGCGAATTTCGGTCATTGTAAACACTGTTTTTTTAAGAGGTGAAAGCATTTTTTTTGTTGAGAAAAAGCGCCTCACTGACTCGCATTTCAAAACAAAATAAAGGCGCATTAAGCACCAAAGATTTTGGAGCGACACTAGTCACTTGGATATATTGAGAGAAAACTACTACCTGTGTTGGTTACGTATATAAATTGATTCACTTGATTAAATATTTAAATATTCATATAATACGAATAATCGAATCAATAAAAGTTCTGAAGCTAATTAAGTTTGAGAACTTTCATTAGGTCAAGTCGAGAATACAAACTAAGTCAACTCATCTATCAGGAGAAAATAAGCGGAAGAATAAGTACATCTCACATATTGCTCTACAGTTTATCTGCATTTCGATATTACACAATGTTTTAAAAATAGTATAGCTACCCTTACTGATTTTACTAAGGACTTCTAATATAAGAAGGCTGATGAAAGTATCCTTAAACCGAATTTTGGTCAATAGAAGAGCGCAAAAACAATTATCACTTCTCAGAAGTCAAAAATTCACGTCAAAAGCCATAAAATCGTGTCGGCGCCGTCGCAGTGGGAACGCTCGGTAACGAGCGTTCCCACTGCGACGGCGACGGCACGATTTTATTGCTTTTGACGTGGATTTTTGACTTCTGAGAAGTGATAATTGTTTTTTGCGCTCTTCTATTGAGCGAAATTCGGTTTAATTGCGCTTTATTCGACTCTCATTTGTAATATTGTTATGTAAAATCCTAATATAAACGCTTGATAATTAAGCGTTTTCACCGCGATGGCAATATTTTATTGCTTTTGACCTGAACTGGAAATTCACTATATGGCAACACTGAGCAGCAAAGAAAACACGACTAATTATCAGATAAATATTATGAATAGATTTTTTTTATTGCCTAATTAAAATATTTCGCATAAAATATGATTTTAAAAATATGGCTAATTTTTATATTTATTTGTAGCACAGAAAGGGTTAACTCGTACCTATTATTATTTATTCAAACAATAATATTACGATGTTAAAAAATATATAAAATGCTATTTTTGTCATGAGGCCCGGATTCATTGTTTTCCTGCCTGGGTTCGCTTTGGACGGCCCTGTAATAAAATAAAAATACAATGAAATTTCTATAAAAAAAATGTAAAACAAAAGGAATGCATCAAAATACTAAAAATGTAAACAATCGGTATATTTTATTTGAAGCATCCCTTTATGAAGCAACCCTTCGACAATCCTTCCTGCAATTACAAACACCCATAAGGCAATTTTATTGACCATACTCAAAAACTTATTGATTTAGTTGTTAAAAACACTTATTTATTGACACTTCTATTTATCCATTTTTTGGCGTCAATAATAACAGAAAATAAAAAATTGTTTTCAATACAATTTTTGCTTATTTTTACTTTTATTTTACGCAACACAATATCCCCATAAAACGAAAGGTTTCTCTGAAAGAGAGAATTCTTTCATTGATGCGATCCTTTTCAAACAAAAAAAACGTTCCTTTGAAATATAACCTACAATTTTTCAGTTTGCTCTAGACTTACGTAAGCTAATTGTCAAATACGCGAAAACCTCGGTTTAAAATGTTGTGCTACTTGTGCTTTTTAATTCTGTTAGGTTAATTTTTTAAAAGGGTAGATACATTTATGGAAAAAAATGCAGATTGTTTGTTGTAGCCACCAAGTGATCATGAAAACAGCGTGTTCGATTCAGAAAGTGATAGAGATAATTTATCAATATCTCGCCCACGTTTTCGAACAATGAACCTGCAAGATAGCGAGACAGAGACATCAGTTGACTGGAAATTGATCAATCCAGAAATAATGAGCCATTTGAAGATATTGCAAGGTATAAATCGTACCTGAATATGTGGAAAGCATACCAGAGGTAACAAGTATATTTATTGGAGATGATATTTTTCGAATAATCGCTATGGAAGCAACCCGATATAAAATTGTGAAAGGTGCAAAACAATGAATTACGGAAGTGATTTAGATTACTTATTTTAATGAGCATTGTGAGAAAAATACGAATTGATCAATTAACCAAGTTATCGAAAACCCCATGTTTTTTAAAATGATGAGACAAAATCTTTACACTTTTCGTAAAATGCCATTGCACCAGAAAATTCTTTACAAAATAGTATATATTATTTTTTTAATTCCAAAATATATACACGCCTCAATAGCAATTGTCACTTGATGAAGGAATTGTCCTTTGGCAAGGAAGATTATTTTTTAATGTTTATATGTCAATTAAAATTATATAATATTGTATTCTTCTAATTTTTGTTTGCAAATCTGCAACTGGATACATTTGTAGTTTCAAACTTATTTGGGAACAGGAATACTATTAAAAAATACAATCATGGAATTGATGAAATATTACGTAAATAAATGGTATCACCTGTGTATGTTTAATAGTCAAAGTATATTTTTGGGAACTCTTAGTATTATTGAATGGAGAATCAGGTAATAATTAAGTGATACAGGAACGTTCTATAGAATCAACAATAAATAAAGCTCGGTATTGAATTTTCTCGATGCATTGCCAGAACTACCTTCACACTATTGTAGAAAATCTAATCAAAAAATGTACTCAGAACCTGTTATTCAATCTAAAGTTGTTATACGAATTCTGTCTCTGCTCTTGTTGTTTGTATAAAACTTTTTGAAAATTTACTTTTACAAGAAAACATTGCACTTTTTTAGACAAAAATATATGAGTTGATACCTGCTGCGCCCATAGTTAGTAATATATCAGAAGTTGTTTATCAAAGACACGTTGTCCTGAAAGAAGCTGCTCGACTGGAGAATAAAAAAGATAAAGAGGCAGATTTGTAAGCTGTAATCCTATGTCCTTATTTAAATGCCAGTGTACTATATTTAAGTTATCACCAAGTAACGTGTTACTGGTTTGACGAAACTGTTACGAACTTAAAAGCCACTACTTACGCTACATATTTCATTATTAATTTGAAGAAATTTGTTGCCAAAGACCATAAAGACATGATGCACCGCTCAAAATAGAAACAATAGCTGTACAGAAACTAGTAAGAATTATGCAAAAGTTTCTAGAAAATGGGATACAACCAAATGGAAGCTGGATCAGTTCATTTGGTTGTGGAAAGGAAACTCAAAAATCGGGAAATGTTTCTTCCCAGCCAATATGCAACTGTAGCAAAGGAAGCTAAATCTAGACTCTTTCCTTACGATTATTACCATATTTTTTTTTTCAAAAATGGAAGAATTGCTGGTGACAGATATGAGTTTTTTCAGATGCTCCCCAGCTTCATCAAATTCCACATAAAGTATCTAAGACTAAATATAATAATTTGCAAGAATTTAAAAATGTTATACTGAAAGATTGCCATGATTTTTATGATAAGCTGAATTACGACAAATGATCTCTCACCATTCATCTCGAAAATTATAATTTCAGGAGATTGATAATAAATTTAATTTTTTATTGCTGCAATAATTAATATGTTATATTGTTTTTTTTATTTTTTTAGATTGTTTATTACAATATTGATATTAATTAATAATATATAAGGATCAAGCGTGATTTTTTATAACAAAATAAGACTTCAATTGCTCAGGATTAACAAAAATTGGCATTAGCTTATAACTTGATGATCCATAAGCATTATATTTATTTTACTATACATCTACAGCTTTCAAAATGGTATATTTATGAAGTTTTTTACTTACGCGGTATTGCAATCAGCAGTTTAGCGGTTATGCAGTATCACCGACGATATTTCAGTTATAGTTTTTGAAAAAATACATTTCAATCGAAATTTAGTGAACAGCGAAAAAGCGAATTTTTCATATGATTTTCACAATTGATAAAAAAAACTGGACTTATTATACGTAAACTTAAATGCACTATCGAATATATTATAATAAATTTACGAAAGGCTTAGATCGCGCGGATCGATATTTTTCATATTATCCGGTAAAAAACAAAAGAATGGACAATAAAAGCTGCATTGTATTTATTCAATTGTTCTTTGTTTAACGGGCTTTGTGTTTTTTTAAATCTGAACGTTAATAATAAAATAAGATTTAACGGATTCGTGTTGAATGTTGCAACACCGTGGATAAATAGTGCAAATATATCGATGGAAACAGAAAGGTTATAAATAATGATTATCCTCAACATCAAGCTTTCAATTTCCATCAACACAGAGACTTCCCGGTAATTTACGATAGCGCCAGTTAGTAAATTTTCTACATACGTGAAACAATGTAACGGTCAGATAGATTTTGGTGATTGCTATACAGATTATCACTCGATAAAAGCATATAAAATTTTAATTCGGAGTTTGTGTTGTGAATAAGGTGTAGTGAATAAATAATAATGTGTTCGAAATGTGCGATCGTTATAATTATCGTGACATATTAATTTATGTAGTGTATTATTGACAAGATAACACAGGAAGGAGGTATTACACGGTGAGTCAAAATATTTATTTATATTTATATTTACTGAGGTTATAAATTTAATTTTAGAATTAATATTTAAAATCAATCTGCTTTGAGCTTTCTACTTAAAAAAAGGTTAGACGTCCAATAAATATAACTTTGCTTATTAAACATTAATTTATATCGAGTCTTCAATGCCCAAGAGGTGCTAATTATATTTCGATCTGCGGTAATTAACCTCAGACTTATTTGTTAAATATACACAGAGAGGCAAACCTAATTATAATATTGGAACAGTAATATATATTATTTTGAATTTAATCGACGGATAACCTAACCGAAGTTTTACGGTACATTAGGTAACAGCACACATTTAAGCTATTACAATCCACTAAACAAAATTAATAACGCGAAAAACTTTTGCGTTGTGAAATTTGAAAAGTTGTGCAACTTACTTGCTGTCAACGTCGGTGTGGGGGAAGTATGCCGGAGGTACGCGCGACGGTGGGAGCGAGCGCCCTCGCCGGTTGCCGCAAGGCGAGTAACGTTGGGGAAGCTCCGCGAGCGGTCAGTCCCGACAGGAGCTAGCGGATGTGCCAGCGGGCGGCACTGCGCATGCGTCACTCTCCAACGAAGCCTCCGATGCACGAAGGAGAAATTACTGAGGCTTCCAGTGAACAGCCATGAAGATGTACCGATTGCATTTTATTTTTAACCCAATACTCGATCGAACCCTTTCATGCGCTGCGCATAGTTCCTCGTGTGAATTTATATCAGCCTGAGAGCTTCCGCAAAAATGTTTCGACAATGTAGCAAATTTATATCACTCAAACTGAATCATGATTCACTTTATTCCTATATTCTATAGCAGTGCGCAAATAGAGATTCTAAAATTTCAGACTTTTTCAATTTTGTAAAAAATTAACTTATATTATTTTTGGAAAATCATAGGTATATATGTATATATATTAGTGAACATCACAGCTTCCACTTTTTATTCAAAGCACACGCACGCCGGACTAATACATTCGTACCGTAGAAGTTGACAATTAGTTACAGTCCATCCAAGATGTGAACGCTCATCGATATAGTAATGGTGAGAAATATTTTAGAGCGACCATGTGAAATTACACGTGCAATTAATTTTTCCTTTTATAATTTAATTTGTTGACGAAAAATGTAAAATATCACTTTCTTGTATATTTAACTCAAAAACATGAGAGAAGTCAGGTTGAATATCTGTTTAATATAATATTTTTTTTAAATTACCAATAGAATATTAAAGTAATTGTTTTATTGATTACAAAATACCACAACATGATATAACACGTTATAATTTTTAATTCAATTTCCAACGTATGGTTTCACTACCCTTAAAACAGCCCTGATTTATTATTGATAACGTTCTCCTAACGGTGTAAACAAATTCATGCATGCATACACGCACCTTTATTTCCTACACAACGATGATGAGCGTGAACATCTTGGATGGACTATACTGTGATATTACAATTTTTTGTGCGAAATGGGCCGAAATATTTATTTTTATAGCCGGATGTGAAACAGACAAATAACCTTGAAAATAATTGCCTCTTTAACAAGAACAAGCTCGACAACGAATATTATTCAATGCATTCATGATGCACTATTGCAGTACGAATTTTTAATGTATCAGTTAACAGTAAACTGTCTTCGGATTCGGTACTCTCACTTTTTGAAAATAAAAAATGAACTACTAATTGTGTAGTGACTCCTATGCACCATGCATTAATTTGTCTGCCTTGATTTTTGAAGCTGATGTATTTTGGTGTTCTTAGTATTTTTAGCTGTTTGAGTATTGATGATTGGTAAATTAAAGTTGTGGTTAGACTGCATGTGATTGATATTTGGCGGGTTATGATAACTTGTAGGCGTTTGGTTTTATGGGGAATAGTGTTTGCGTCTATGTATTTTAAGTGTTGTAAATGAGATCACTTTCGACCTTAGACTACCTCTTTGCTCCAAGAACATCTTCACTGAACGGACTCCTTTGACCTCAGACGCCTCACATCCTATACGAGCAATCACCTCCAGAACACGCGCTTTATGTCAAGCAGTGACGCCTTCCAGAAGGAGATATTCATAAGGGCCGCTTTATATAATTCGCTGTGCAAAGGTCCTCCACAAATCATCAACTAACGCAACCAAAAACATCGAAGCTACTACCCAAAACCAAAACGCTCCAATTGTTTGTTTAATGTTATTTTATAGATTTACAAAAAACTTTTGAATTTCTATTTTTTAAATGTAATTAATTGTATTTTAAAATATGTATGTAAATGTATATCTTTTATACATATGTAATTTGTATCACTGTGTAAAAAACATATTTTAATAATTTTTAAAATGTTTTTAATTGCATTTTTTAAATAATAATAAAAAATATATCATACGTGTAACATTGTTAACGACCTTTGCTAAAGTATGCCGATACGTTGCAGTTTTCCAATAATAACCGTTATTGCAGCGCATGTAAAAACAAAAACAACACAAAATCGTATTTTCGTGCGATACTATAATACTTTCTTCTTGTGACCCGGCTCTAGCACGCGCGAATGTAGGTGTCTAAGAACTGGAAGTTGTGGCGTATACTGATATTTGTACATAATAAGTAAAAAATAATTCAAACAAATTAAAAATATTACTAGATATTTATTTACTGTATATGCATTATCTAAATTTTTGATTTGCCAATAAAAAAATTCGATATTATACTTTTGCAAGGCAAAATAATATCCATTAAAATTTTTCTTATATTTTTATAAGATTTTTTTTGCATTCTTTTTAAAGTCTATTTTTCTTATAATTCTGAAATATTTTTGTTTCGAATAAATCTTATCAATTATTTTTATTTCATTTTATTAATTAATTAAGCTTATATAACTGATTTTCGTACTAAACATACATAATTTAAACATAAACAAAAAATAAAAAAAGACTTATTAATAAAATATATTTTTAGTACACGAAGGTGTTTCTTTATTCCATTTAGAAAACCCTTTACAGCAGTAAACGTTTATCTATCGTGTATTTCAGTGTACGCCAATGCTTCCAAATTTTACACACACACATTCTAGCGTGCTAGAGCCGAGTCACAAGAAAAAAGTCGTATACATCGCGTGAAAATTTGATTGTGTGTTGTTTCTGTTTCTATCTGTGCTGCAATAACTGCAGCATATCAGCATACTTTGGAGAGTTTAGCGAAGATCGATTTTACAAGTATAATAAATTATTTCAAAAAATGCATTTAAAAATATTTAAAAAAATATTAAAATATTTTTGTTATATAGTGATACAAATTACATACATATAATACATGTAATATATAAATTTACATACATAAAAATATATTTATAAAAATATACATAGTAAATATATGTATTTTAAAATGCAATTTATTACATTTAAAAAATAAAAATTTTAAATAAAATCACGGTCAAGTTGGAAGTAAAAGTATTATTTTTCATAAGCAGTTTTCTTTGCTTTCATTCCAACAATCACTTTCTTATTATGTAAGAGAAGAAGATTTGTAGTTAATTTTAAATTTTTAAAAAGTCACTGTCATTCTGTTAACTGATACATTAAAAATTCGTACTTCAATAGTGCATCGGCATTATTTTTGTGAATGCGAGGGATAAGCGATACGTTTTCGCTTCTCTTGTTAAAGCAGCAATGCTTATTTCAAGGTTTTTCGTCTGTTACATCCAGCTATAAAAATAAATATATCTGCCCATTTCGCACAAAATAATATATATGTATTATCACAGTAACTGGCTCTCAACTTCTACAGTATCGTTGTGTTAGTTCCAGCGTCTGTGTGTTTTGGATAAAAAGTGGAAGATGTGACGCTCACTGCTCTACAGTTTTATTTTTGCGGATTGCTCTAAGAATATTATTACATAGATTCACACCTCCGTACATAATTTCCCATGCCGTACTCGTGCCTTAAATTGTCTGTATTTCTAGTATTAAATATATTAACATCCCTATTTCTTATAAATACATAATGAAATACTCGGGTAACATTATGTTATAACTTATATCTAAATACTTAAACATTAATTACATAATTATTAACCATAGTTCTAGTATACTTAATTTATTACTTAAATTATATACAACTTCTTTAACATGCAATATAATATTAATGCGTCGTCCGCAGACAGGTGTTTGTTACATTTTTTCATAATAAAATAATTATATCTATAATATTTAATATAAACAGCAAAAGTCACAATCTTATCGAATCGATACGAATTTTTTGACATAAATAATCTAATTTCCATTCATCTCATATTTTACCGACAGCGAATTCACATTTGAAATTAGATTGACAGCAAATGCTGCAAAATACATCGTTCGTACACTGCTTCAAATAAAAATATCTCCGATTTGTGTTGACGATGGTATTTCAGTTCACTGTTCATCAATTAAAAAATCAGGAAATTTTACTGTTAATACATTTTAAAACCCCTTGACGCATCATTTGTAGTAATTAACAATATATTTCTATGGGGAATATAATATATAAAAATTGCAAAAATGCTTTTGTTGAAGTTTACCATTTAATCTTCTTCGACGAGCTGCATATCTAATTTCCAGTAAGCTAATGCTTTGCAATACTGCAAGGATCAAATCCTGTAAAAGACGTTAGCGAAAAATATTTCAATATCCCTACCTTTATTATGAGGAAAGCTATACGCTTTACATTCTGTCAGTTATTCGCGTTCTCTATTACACTTTAAATTTAAAATCCCTAAGTAATAAAATACTCTCTCTCAATCGAAAACGTTCTTGAGATACCTTTATGTAAGGATATTTGATTATTATCCATTCTTGTTTCCGAGCGCATTTCCTTTAGAAACACGATACGATTTGCCATCCAGCTCTTTAACACGTAAGCATTGCACATTGACCTATATAATGTCAGCTACGAGGAGCTGGTTCACTTTGTCAAATTTAATTTTGATGTCGTATATTTTTCTCTTTTTCTATATTATTTGAGACAATTTACACTAAAGCATCTAAAGATAATGAATTATATTATTGTCAGTTTTAGCCTTTTAAATAGATTAAATCTTTCGCCAAATTTTACAAATAACGACTTTATATGCATGTAATAAATATTTTTCTACTTCGAAAAACTTTAAGTTTTACTTTTTACATCCTGCTTGAAAATTTCCAGTTTACTTTCAAAAGCGTTAATGTATCTAAACATATCGTCAATACTTTTATTAAAAACTTGTTATTAGACATTCAGTTCTCATTTTTAAAAACCATTTTGAAAGTTTTTGTAGTGTTGATTTGTATTACTATTGTTTATATAATGTCGATCGTGACGCATTGGGAAAACGTTTTTAATATGTCAATAGTTAGATTTGTAATCAAATATTTAAAATAAAATTATATTATAATATATATTTTTAAAAAGAAAAAATCGAATACATAAATTCACACTTTTACCTTGTAAACGTATTTAAAATTATTTTTGACTGCAATAGTGCTTTTTAGATAATCTGAGATAGTTTGAACAACACCCGTCTTAATGAATTACATAATATACAACAAGAGCGATAAAATTGAACTGCATCAATAAAACACGTTGTGTAATTAAGTAGAAGAAAAAATATTTGTCAGTTCGTAGTAATCAATTTATGTGCATCGGTGTTTCTGGGTGCCGCCTTAACAGCTTAACGACCGGTGTTTATTTGCCGAACTTTGCTTGGTGGCCGGGCGATCTCACGGAAAAATGGCAAACAATTATCTTTTTCAGTAAATTCCCTATAACATGTAAACCAATTAAGATATTGTATTCAAATTTAATATGTAGCTTCCTTATGATTTTTCGCATAAATACCTGTCAAGTACGTCATTTAACCAGTGTTTCTAAACCTGTGGGTCCAATTTGTTTGAAATAATAGTTTCAAAAACAAATTTATATCATTGGCAAACATCTTACAAATACAAAGTAAGTGAGACCCTTCAATAGATTAGTATTAATTACCTGATTCTTTATCACTTTTTAAATTTAAAAATAAAAATTTTGATTTGTTATTTCTGGGCCACCATGTCTGACCATTTGTATGCCCATACTCACGAAATGAATTTACGGTACACTTCACTAAAAATATTTTGCTTATTGCACTTAAATAAATTAAAAGTAACATGTATGCTTTCAATATATTTTATATTCATCATTTTCATTCTTTCCATAATAATAATTTGGTATTATATAGGTAATGTAAACAAAAAACCAAACATAAATTCTCAGAACAGTTTCTTTCTAATTATATTGTATGCTTTGAGCGAAGGCCAACACCCATTTCTAAAAGGTTCATTGTTGACAATTTACTACCTGCACTTGCGATAGATAGATTGGCTCTAATCTTAGGAAAGATATTTTCTACTTAATTTTGTATTGGTTATTTACATGAAACACAAGTTAGATCAGCCCACAATATTCGCATACACTACAAGGTGTTTAGCAATTCACAAAAATATTATGATAATATTTTCTTTAAAAAATTATTATTAAAAAAAATAGTTTACGATTTTATCTAATGTTATTGTTAATTTATTATTCTTAATCTTATAACACATCTAAGCACTATATTTTTTACCAGCTTAACGCCCGGTGTTTTTTGCCGAACTTTCCTTGGTGGCCGGGAGATTTCGCGGAATAATAGCAAAAATCACCTTTTTTAGTAAATTCCCTATAACTTGTAAACCAAATAATATATTTTATCGAAATTTCATTTATAGCTTCCTTATGATTTTTTGCATAAATATATTGTAATTACGTCATTTAACCAGTGTTTCTAAATCTATGGGCCGCATAATTAAGTGATATAACGAAAAAAAACTTCTTTACAAATATAATATTAAATGTTTACTATAAATTACAAGCAATGTTATTCTAAAAGGGTAAATCGCCACTACCTGTCCCGTCTTATCATCATACCTTGTGCATACCTTTTAAGAATTCATCTATTAGGGTATATGACACTTTTTTAATTGTGGAATTCCCAAATTCGGGAATTCCACACAGATAAAAAAATGCATTTTATAATCGAAGTAATGCAGTATATTTAGTCTCCTCTAAACTATCGGTCGAAACGTATCGCGAAAATAGCTCTTCTGTCTGTGATCTTTCGTGATTGTGATTTTGATTTACAAAAATTATTTTCAATCACGGCAAAATGGACGAAAGAAATTAAACCTTTTTGGAAAATTTTGATGACGCGTTGTCCAACGCACCCAGTGATTGTGAACATGGTGATGTGTGCGAAAGTAATTCTAATTCAAGTGTACGTGAACATAGACCGCGTGTGACAAATTTGCACTCATCCAGTTCATTTTCTTCATAATGACAAATGTTTTTACACATATCACTCAGTGTAAATATGAAAATAAATGTGTTCGAAACGGTTGTACGCAGAAAATGGACGCCAAAAAATTTAGTGAGTGCAAATTATTATTTATTATAAATGGATATTTTTTATAAATCGATTATAAAAAAATTTAGAAGCATTAAAACATACATGTTATTAATTTAATTATCACATTTTTAAGCTAATGTGGTTTTCAAAAAAAAATCGTGCACTAATCAACGTTGTCAAATTTCAAAAATTTCTTTAATGATTATTTAACTATTTTTGTAAATACGCAATTCACTGTTTTTATTATTATTAACTAACTTTTACAATAAATTATCACTTATTAATAACAACAACAATAAATACAAATATAATATTCCACAATGCAAAAAATATGTTCACTGTAAGTGGGGAGCGGCTTGGAGAACCGTTACCAAACAACACACTAGCCCAAAAATATTAGAATATAACAAACTAAAATAGGCGACGACTCGTTGCATTGCGACGCAGTGGGATAAAACGACTCTTTTTACAAAAAATTAAAGCAAAATATAATTTATTTTATATTTTATATTAGGTAGAAATAGTATACTACCATCTCGCATTATAATATAGGGGTAAACTGTATTGTATCATAGTGTATTTTTAATAAAAGAAGACGCATGGGCGAGTCCTCGGCCGCTACAGAAGGTACTCTCAGGACTCGTGGGTGAGTCCTCGGTCGTTAAGCACTAAGACAATCGCTTTAGAACACGGGTTCCCAAATAAGCGTTTAAAAACAAATTCTTAATTCTAAAATTAATTTGTTCTAGCATAATTTCTCGACTATAATCGTTATAACAATATGGTGCGCACTACTTTATTTGTAACCCTTCATCGGAACAATAAAACATTTTTGAGATATTGTATACTCAATACTATGTAGATTAGTGTTATTGCAGCGTTCAAATTATAATCGTTATATTTTCTAATAAATAATGACTTAATAAAATTAAAAAAATAATATGCAACATAGTGGTCTATGTCCATATTTGGTTATTAATGTTTCTTGATGAAAATTGCTACGTATTTTTTGAACAGAGAAAAATAAAGTGTAATCAGACTGAATTATATAAAGTTTAATGAATGCATTAAAATTATAAATTCAACATAGCGCATATTCATACAGAAGTGAAATCTTAAATCCTCTAAAGTTACCTTTAATGCAATAACTCGCTAATTATTCCAAAAACCCTCTTCTTAGTTCAAAAGTATAATGTTATTTGTTATGAGGCGTATATTTATTCAGAGCAAAGTAACCTTGCAATATTTGTTTATGTCCCGAAATGTATAAAATTAACTACTCTTATATATCCCTCATATAAATGCTAAAAAGTTCGTGCTCTGAATATATGTTTACAAGAAAATAAATATGGTCATTGAACTAGTGTTTTTCCAGCGTCCTTGATGTGTAAAGATAATAGCAAAACATATAATTAGCATAAATTTATATTTTTATACAAGAAAAATATTATTTATTTCATATTTTATTGCACAATCGATATATTTTTGTATATAAAAATATATATAATAATTAGGTGTAAGTATCAAGCAGCGTTGATAAATGCAATAAAATCTAGAAAAATCAAATGCTCGGCTTTGACGAATAGTAAACGGGTATAGCATTGGTCAAAGCGATCAATTGGGTCGTATGATACATTTCTGCCCCCAATATTTAAATGCACCTTGTATTTTTTTACATTGTGGCAATCCGTAAATAAGTATATTTTTTTAGCTATAACCGGAATTATTTAAATGGTTGTATCGTTCCTACTGATAAAGATATTGTATGCAGTAAATAGTAATCTATGTTTTATTATTTAATTACATAAATCTAAATATTAAATTTACATTTTCATCGGAAGCTTCCTATTCAAATTCAGTTTATTTTTTTATGACAATTTAACTTTATCCACACGACAACTAAATAAAACTAGAATTCAATATACTTTAATTTTTTATACATATAATAAAACATGTATCAGTATTGAAGAAAGCTTTTCAGCGGGCAGGTACATGATGTACTTGTTCTTATCAAAGTGATTAGGAATATATATAATACATATGTATGTATATACATATTATGCAGCTTTCTAATGAAAAAATTGTATTTAAACGAACATTAAAAACATCCATTTATATACATGCGAATGTACGAAGCCTTATAAATAATTTTGGAATACTTAATTATTTTTGTTATAAAATAATCGTGAATTGATAGCACAGCTGGGAGCAGTGTCTTTGTCCACATTTTCGACATGTCAGCAGCAGATTTATCCATTGTAATTTCAAAACATTTGACATTTTCATATTGGATTGCACGCGCCCGAGTCCTTATCTGTCCCGGAAGCTCCAGTGCTTCGTAAATGGCCGCAAGAGCGCTTTTAAAAAATGTTATCTAACATTAACGCCATAGATCGGCAATAAAGTTTAAAACCTTTAAATATGTATAAAATATATACATGATTTATTTTATTAAATTTCCATTGTGAATTTAACTTTATCGTGATTAATCAAAATATTTAGAAAAAAAGCGTTTAATTTTTAACAAATCCATGTGACCATCTTATAAAATATATTACGTCAACATCAATTTTTAAGAGCTTTTAATGACCACCATTGTCGCCAATGGTTGTCGCAAACCTTTTCATGGTATTTCAAGTATTTGAAACCAAAGCATTAAAAATTCTAAATGTAATAATTCTATCTAAAATTCTCCTGCTTCTATATAATTTCTAAGAATTATAATTTTAATTTAGCCTAAATTTTGATTATTTTCAAAGCTGTTTATGATTAGCTATCAAGAGCTTTTATAAAAAATTATTAAAATATATTTAATACGTAGAAACGAGTAAACGAAAATTTTTAGGAAAAGTCTTTTTAATAATTTACAAAACACAAACACAAACCTTTAACATTTTTGATTCGATTAAAATAATTAATTTGAGCGTGCAAAACTCGCTAAGGTTACGTGTTAATAATTTATCGCTACCGTATCCCAGTGCCACGTAAATAAAAGAGAAATGCGAGAATATTACATGTGGTATTTTATGTGGATTTTTGTTACAACTGTATTTATATTTAAACGATACGTCGTTGATTAACGAGAAGTTATAATTCTGACAACATTGATTTTTCCCTTCATTAAAAAATTGAAAACTATTCATCGTAACAATAAAAATGTGAATTATAATAAATACAGCAAAAAATATAATTAAAAAAAGTATTTAATATCATATATAATAAAAATAAAAAAAACGCTTTACACAACGCGGAAAATTTCATGAATATGGCTGGAACATCACAGCCGAAATATAGAAAAGTAAATTTATTCGCGATGAATCCTTTTCAATAATATTAATTTATTTAAATTTATGATTAATATTGGCTACGGATCGCGATCGATAGATATCTATCAATTCTGCATTATTTAATTTTCATTGAAAATGTATTTGGTTAAATTATCGCTCCTCTGCATCCTGTGCGTAATTTTTATTGTTGGCTCGGATTGGTCCTGATTTAATTAGCTGCATTATTACTGTATTATTTTGATGAATTGTGTTAATGAATATTTTAAACTAAGCTAATAATTATATTTTTAAAGAGCCTGATTATAAAACTTTACATTTAGCACACAAGGACTTAATAGCTACATATTGTACTTTCTATGGCGTCTAAAAGTAAGTTGCGTGTCAAAAATAATGCTTAAACCTCTAATTAAAACAACTCTTTAATAAGCATTCGATTTGATTGATACGTATATATAATAATGTTACAATTTTTAATAAAAATAATTAGCTTGAGTTATGTAATATTAAATTGCATTGTATATATGTAATGTACATGTTTTAGTTTTCAAGAGCTCAATTATAAATTCATATCGCAAAATTCTAAATATTTTTATTTAACAAGAAATAAGTATTATATTATATTATCAAAATTTATATATACTTCTGTGGCGGGAACAGGACCAGATGCAATGCTAAGCGACATGACTTAGATCGCGTACTCTCTCGGTCTCTTAGCGACTATTAACGCGTGATGGAGATGACGTGTAACATGTCCAAAACGGCTTGTGATTTTCAATACAGCTCTTAGCATTAAATAAATATATTAATACATATTAAATATGTTCCCTACGAACGCATACCATACATTAAATTCGTATAGTATTTTAAATAAAAATTATATTTACACATGCATAATTAAAGTCATTTTTAATTGTGTGTTTTATTTAGACCTTGCAAAATAATTAACGATTAAAAAAAGCCTATATATTTTTTGCGGTATCGTTCCAGTTATTTTATATGCTTTTATCAAATCCTTTCAACAGTATTGGTGGTCCTGGAATTTTTTTGCAGTTTATATGATTTTGTATTTCCACAATAAATTAAATTAGGAACTCAAACGAAAATATTTTTCTATTATTATAAATAATTAAAATAGTAGTTCCTAATCTAAGAAAATGGTTTCAAGTACTTCATTTATTTTCTGAAGAATAATAAATACAATAAATAATTGGAAACTCATACAGAACACCCGATATAATAAAAACTGTCATCATAATTTGGCTTCTGTCATAAGTTTTCCTCAGCAATTTAAAATCTCCAAAAGCTATTTATTTTATTTTTGTATGAGCTTATATTTTTATTACATTAGTATCACTGTATGTGAAGCACATGTGAATTATAAGCATAGTTAATGTTTGACAACGCATTTTGCCATGCTATGAAATTTTCTATTTTAATGCCTAAATTTTATGTTAAAAATATAAAAAATCTGTTACAATAAAGTAATTCAGATTTAATTTAATAGTCCAAATGAAAGGTTTAAAATGCTACAAAGATAAAAAATATTTTATTATTCATTTCAATATGAATCTAAGAAATATTATAAACATGTTAACTATTTTCTGTTCCAAGAAACTTAACAAAATTATCATCTTTGCTGCTTATAAACTACTGTTGATATCTTAATTTGTATTTTCATGTCTGTAATCTTCATGGCAGTTTAAAGCATAACTACGGAACAATTAATTGCATTTATACTGGCGTTAAAAATATAATAGAGTGCAATAAAGCGATGCAAATGTTATAAAAGTATTTTGCCATGGAAACTATGCCCAAACTAAAGATTTATGAGTGGTACAATCCTTTCTAACATGGTTACAAAGAGTACAAAATAACAAGCATAGTCACCAACGACGACAAAGCAAAAAATGACATTGTGCTCAGTAATCGCTGATTAAAAATTGTTAAGGAATTACTATTTCGAACGGTTTTTGCAAAGCAATTCTAATGTCATTTTTGACATGAGACGAGTAACAAACAAATTTGTTCCAAGACTTGAATTCAGTCTTTTCCGAACCAGATATACTGCAATATGGTTAAATATTATCACAAATATTCGATCGTATCTATCGTGAGCCATGAAGAGCCAAGATAAAAAAAATCACGTCTTTGTTTTTAATATAACGATATAGTCTATAAAAGAACTTACAGGCGGCCCTCGACTTTCGCACATAATTGGTTCCTGAAAATGTGTGCGAATGTTGAATGTACGAAAGTAAAAAAAAATGAAATTGTGTGTATTTTAAATATTTATTTATCAAGTAAATATAAGATGTTTAAAAGGCGTTAGGGAGACACGTTTAAGTGGGGTTTGCGGGTGTTTCCTTTGAAAAGTTATCAAGAGTTAACTGTTTTCCACTATACTTTTTCTTTTCTTCATATAGTATTTTATAACATGCTATGTTTTTATTGATCGCCCAACGCACTTGAGATATGCGTTCTCCATTAGGATCACAAACTTCCAAAATATTTAAAAATTTGTCAATGTGCGTGAAGGCTTCATTCATATTTTTCATTGTTAAAGATATTTCCAAAATAAACCTGTCTCATCTACATTAAATATTTGGCTAGAGGAATATTCTCCATTTTCAATAATTTTGGATAATTAGGAAATAAATTCTTTTGCAGCATCTTTATCCGCATCAGCCAATTCTCCAGTAAATTTAATATTGTGGAAAGAATACCTCATTTTAAAATTGTAAAACCAACCGTTACTTGCTTGAAAAACCGTGTTAAAATATTTTTTTAATCTATCCTTCCAATCTTTGTGCAAACTAAGAGCTTTTGCTTGAATAATTGAAATACTCAGAAGGACATCTTTTTGATGTTGGTCATCGATCTACGATGACAAAGATTTTCCATTTCATCCATGTTTTTTTTTTGCTGTGGTTTTTTGGAAACATATCATTAAAAATTGTGGAAATATATCTTTATTCTCCACAATTTTGAACGTATTCTTTAATTATATTTTTATTTTGCAAAATTGAACATATCGTAGACTTGTTTGTATCATACGAATGTCCGATTGAATCAAAAGATTCACCGCTATCAGAACGTTTTTTTTTTAAAAAAAAAAATTGTTTTTTTTTTAAATGTGCGAAATTACAAATTGTGCAAAAGTCGAGAGCCGCCTGTATTTCTATAATGTACAATCAATAAAGATTATTATTTTAAAGTTTTAAGCCGTATCTGTATTTATTTTATTTTATTTTAATATGAATGGATTATCTTGGGTTATTAATATTCACATATTTGTAGATCATATTTCCCCCCCCCCTCTCGGTCTCAGTGGAAAACATGAAAAATCCCCAAATACTTATAATGACGTAATTGTACTAATACGTGTTGCATATATAATACATTCCAACTGTATGCATTAGTACTCCTCTTCTCTGCAATAACCCCTCCATTACGCGAACTTGTTGACCTGCCTGTGTATATCCATTGGTGGTACACTATTCCCACACAGGGAGACACAAAGAGGCAAAGCGCCTAATGGAAAACATATACATAAATCAAATCGTCCAAGTTTTGTTCAATGTGAAGTATGTTTCAAAATAATTGGATGTTAAGTTATATCGTGATATCAATATTGAATCTGATCGTTACCTAAATATAATTAAAATACGGTCTCGCATATTTTACTCTAAAGAGTAAAAATCAATGCACAGCAAAAAATACTAAACAATTAAAACTTTTCATACAAAATAATGCAGATACTATAAACTATTACGTAGAGTAGAAAAGAAAAACCACGCTAAATGAGATCGAAAGACTCAAAGAGAACTTATAATAAAAGATTGTTTTATATTGAAGTAAACCAATTTCGAAGATAGTTTAAAGCAAATATCTTTATGTGTAAGGATAAATATGGGGCTATGACAACTGAAAAGCCAAAAATATTACATAGATGGGTAGAACACTTCAATGCCCTTTTAAATAATGGAGTTTTGTAATATTAAAATGGCAAACAGGATGAACCATCCCTAGACAGTGAAGCGTCTAAAGAATAATTATATTGATGGTATACCGGCAGAGATGTTCAGATGGAGTGTAGGAAGATTCTGCTACGTATTCACAACGTGATAAAAATCATCTGGCAAAATACACTATGCCATCAGTGTGGAATAAATGTATTATTTTTCCCGCTGCATAAAAAATACATTAAAATGATATCTAATATCTACTACCCTATGGAAAAAATATTATTAGAAAATAACAATTCGTAATACGACAAATTCTATAGAAAACCACAAAATTTAATATCGAAACGCATCACCTGCTTATAGATTTTAAGGCTGCATATAATTTGATAAACATAAAGAACCGGATGCTTCAAATAAGCTAATTTCTATAGTGGAACTCACAATGAGATATGTCGAATGTCAGGTAAAAGTAGTGTGCTGTATCCACGCCCCTATATACATTTAACGATCTCCGACAGAGCGACGCTCTAGCATAGTGGTCGGCAACCTACTACCTGTGGTTAATAATTGAATTAAATATTTAGTATTTTGCTGAATTTGTATGCCAAAAAAATATGATATTTTTTTTCTAATTTTAGAAAAAATTCCAATCTTTAAAAAAAATTAAATTTAGTCATTTTTTGCGTACTTAATTATTTATTTATTTAGCTAATATAGCTAATTTATTTCTACATTAAACAATAATTTCTTTCCCCATTTTATATCTTTTTGCTTTTAAAGAATAGCTAAAGACTTCATTATTTTTTTGACTAGTGAAAGATTTTGAATTTTGCAAATATTTAATTAATGACATTAATGTCTGGTTTTTTCGATTATATAATATATTTTTAATCGTCCGTTGAAATTTCTAATAAACATATATTATCTTTTAAAATAAAAAAAAATAAATATACTGAGCGAAATTGTTTTGAGCCACACAGTTCACACACACAATAACAAACCGGAATCCTTATCCCCAATACAGATTATTTTTCCTGTACCTATACACTCCTATCTACCAGCAGATAGTCTTTGCAAACAATTAAAAAAATCCATAAGAGTACATACATATTTTGGTTGAATATGAGACGACTTATGTTTTAGGGAGAGATGTCCCTGTATTTAACTGGAAAAATAATGTACAGGATGTCTTCGTCCAAAGCGAATTACAATCAAAAAAGTGGGATGCTAGAGAATTCTTTTATAAAAACATTACGTACTTCACTAATGTGTTATTAATACCAGGAAAAAAAATATTTTCAATAATTAATTTTATTTTCGCATATATGTATTTACCTTTTTTGCAATTTTCGCAACTGTCCCGCTTTTTTCTGTATATCGCATTATGTCGGACTTATCGCAAAGCACAATAATAACATGTGCCTAGTCATATAATATAAAATATTTAAACGTATATGGACAGCTTTAAATATTATTAATTAACACACGACAATCAATACATAGTATGTCATATTACTCTCTTCATAAACTGAGTGGAAAACGAACTCATACTATATATTTAGTATTCTGTCGATATGGAATAACCCAATTTATGGACGACTTGTGGGGAATTATTCATGTTGCAAATGGGAATTATTTTTTTATGAGCTCTGGAACTCATACTGCGCTAATGAAAATCCGTAATCAATTTTGTCTGTTCAACCAATAGTTTGTTTAACCGTTTAATCATTTTGTAAGGTTCTGGATATGAATATAATATAATAAATATTTATTTAATATTAATGGCTTATCTAACGGTCACGCGTTTATTTGTATGAAAGACAAAGTTATTATTATATTATCAATTTTATTAACAACTCCCACTGAAAATATCTGGTTCACTCAAATCTCTCCAATATGCTATCAAATATCTACTTAGCTTATGTAGTTTCATTTAGCGACATTATATTTGAACCATTTGAAAGTCAAAATCTTATGAAACCTTCTGAAGTTTTCCGAATCTTTAGTTTAATTGTTCGATTATTGTGTTTATTGTATATTTAAATTGCCATATTCATTAAAAGCTTTATCTTCACATAGTTGCAGATGTATTCACATCATTTTTTCTTAAATATATAGTCTATATCCAACAACATCTATATCTACACTCTGTTGTTGAAAAGTCTGAAACTTTTTATTTATTATTAAAATCATCGTATTTATTAGATTTTTAATTAGCTTGCTAACAATAGAAATAGTAATGGCAAGCTCTCAGTAAAATATATGTATCATTACCAAACAATTATAAACGCGTATTTTTTAATTTTGCGATATTTTTAGTATACAAGATAAAGTAAAACGGCCTGAACAAATCACTGAGAAACTCCAGCTGGAATTTTACGCGGTATCGAGTGTTTATTATTTATTGAACTACTTCGGGGGATTTCTGTTTGTATAGTTTATTAATCAACCCGTCATGGCATACCGTGTCGAAAATATGGATTGCATTAATACCGGTATTACCGAGAGAGACAACAGTCAATACTAGTATTGACATTAATATTCATATTTTAATTAATTGACCGGAAAAATAATCCGAATACCGCTCGCATTATTCGCCAGGTGTTTTGATTAGTAAAACCAAAGCATTAAAATCCGGAACTTTTGTTTCAATATATATTTAGTATTTACTTAAATTAAAATACTCCCAGTAATTATAAAATAAATTTTTCGTATTTTGGAACAATAAAGCTAAGTCAAAATAAAAAATACTTAAATACTGCATAACCCTTTTAGTCTCAGACAATTTAGCTTAAGCAATTCTTTGTGAATCATATTGTGTATTATCATATTTAGGTAAAAATATGTGTGAATAGAGATATACATCTACAAATAGTAAAAAAAAAATTGTGTATGCAATACATTCGCCAGCCATCCCTATCATAAAAAATGCCACGGTCTTTACAGAACTACTGGGTACTGCTAAGTACCGTTAGATTTGCCTGAGATGCAAATGTATTCCTTTTATATTGACATGTCAACATGTTAAATAATTGCGCTGGAATATTGACCGGTATCGGTCCATCCTACCTATTGCATAGGTAGGATGGACCGATGCTTCGGTCCTTTTGCACTAAAATGGATAATATGATTCTATTTAATATCCTACCCTGATAAAACTACTTAGGTTAATTCCTTAAAATGAGCATTTTTATACGGGCATGATCTTAAAAATAAAACAAAAAAATATTTTTGATACCACCGGTATTTTGCAATACTGGTAGTACCGAATATCAAAATTTACCCTAATACCGTTATTTCAATTACTAATTAAAAAAAATTTTTATGTCTAACATTAAAAGGTCCGTACTCTTCTTTATATTATATTAAAATTAGTGCATATAAGCTACGTCAAACTACTAAGTGAGATTTTTGCGGAAGCCGAATGCTTATTCGAGATTATTTTAAACGTGTATTATGAGATATTGTTTTTAAATAATTTACTAAATGACAGTAGTAAACTACAGAAGCGTTAACTTATCGGTATTTTATGGTCCTTACCGGGCTTTTTATCAAATCAACTTCAGCGATTTTTAAATGGTTGGAAAATAACCAGAAGACATTGCGTAGCCACGAGATGCGAGTCTGCCTATATTTCTTATTTTTTTATTTTACTCTGAATGATGAACTGCCTTAGTTTGTATTTAATATGAACGAAATATTAAAGCTTTTTCATCCTGATGTTCCGCAGCACTTCTCATTCTTTTCTCATACGTCAGAGGACTTCTAGATTCGTAATTCTACCCACCCAGAAAATATTGAGCATATTCATTTTTTCATATAATATTTTTTTATTTTCACCCTGTATAGGAGAATATTGAAATATATAACAACGAACTGTGCACATTATTATATAAGTCACGGTTAGAGAATAGAGTTCTTATTCTGAGAGATGCACTATTTCTTATTATTTGTCATTCACACATGTACCTAAGTATTTGTAGTGTGTGACTATTATATTGGTTCACTGTTGATGGTTACATTTGATATTTTAATTGCAATTAATAATTTAAAATGTTCATCTTAAGATCGTGCTCGTTATTTGCCTCATTCGCCTTGTTTATATGGATAAATATTACTGTATCATCCGAAAATCTTGTGTTATTTGCTGATTTACATTCACTTGTATCTTTATATTAATATCAATTAGACCAGGGGTATCCATTTCACAGTCTGCAAGCTGCGTGCTTATAAAATTAATAATAAAGGTGCACTGTATGAAAGAATGCTATATATTTAGATGAATTATTAAATAAAAATAAACATATTTTTTTCATTAAATAAACGCTGTTCATTTCTGGATTACCTAATATTATTATATTTTTATAAATAATTTTAAAGCTTTCTTTTTTATATAAGAAAGTTTGCCTTTGCAAGTTTTCATTTTTATTGTTAACAGACAGGCTCTTGATCAAAGAAAATTTAAAAGTGGTCGTATGACAGCGGATATGATTCTTAAGAGGTATCCAAAAAATCTGCGGTATAATGGGATATA
Source organism: Plectrocnemia conspersa (assembly GCF_051122295.1). Taxonomy (NCBI): domain Eukaryota; kingdom Metazoa; phylum Arthropoda; class Insecta; order Trichoptera; family Polycentropodidae; genus Plectrocnemia; species Plectrocnemia conspersa. The sequence continues at coordinate 615,807 of NW_028277170.1, read as the reverse complement.
AATAAAAGACCTTACAAACCGGATGTTTCGCTTTAGAGAGCAATATATTTTTTTTTATTTGAAGGCATTTATTTAACATCAAATAATATATTAAAAATATTTTCGTATTAATTTATTTTATGTTTATTTATTTATTATAAATATTTCGATGTAACATGACAAGCGTTAGCAATATTTTTCAATGGGGTAAGAACGATCAACAACTACTAAGTAGGTAGTGAAACACCAAAATTCAATCAGTTTGTAAATAAATAGACGCCACTATGCATATTTTAAATTATTTATCAAGATTCATGAAATTGTGAAAAAAAACCTAATAACTAATTGTGAATTTTAGGACCAGATCTAGCGATCTAGATGTTATTGTATTGAGTAATTCTTAAATAATAATAATCAATCAATCAAACCCAGTTGATATATTTAATAAATTTTAGCACTATTTAGTTGATATTTATATTTATTTTATAAGCTCTCCAAAGTATTTTTAACTTGAATTTTATGCAATAAGAATCATTCATTATTTGACCCTTTTTTGTTGAAAGGTATAAAATATGGAAGTCGACATCATCATCTAAAGATATTTTATAAAACCTCTTAAATGGGACATTTTTAAAAAAACGCATACATTGTATTTTTAGCCAAGAGACAGATAAACCGGCGGTATTTTTGGTTCTTTTTGTTATTAATTCTTTTAATTCTATGGTCGAAATAAAATCCTTTTGCATCATTCCTTCAACCAAAAAAGACTTTTTACTACATTGTCCTATTAACTCATATTAATCTTCAGGTATATATGAGTAATTTGTTTTTAGGTCTCGTTTCCATCAAGCCAAAATCAAGTTCATTTGGCAAAAACGAATGTCCCGGCATTAAAAATGTGTGATCTGCAACGTTAATATTATTATTAGAAGATTTAACTATTTTTAACCTTGTAAGTGCCATTTTGATGTCACGATTTTTGACTGAACAAGCATTGCTGTAAGCTATTACGTGTTTTTGGGTAGTCACGTTGTTACAATGCTTTAGGCTACTTCTTATGAACCTCTTAAAGCTATAGTCTCATCCCAAACAAAAAAATTGATATTATTAAAAAAATTAATTTTAATAAATTAAGATTAGAATTACAAAAATGTGACTGGAATGTAGATAATATGGATGTTAACATGATATGGAACAAAATTTATAAGAATATAGTAGATTGTAAAACAAAAAGTCAATATAATTTTAAAAAGGAATATCGTTACAACCCAAAACCGTGGTTTAATGATGATGTTAAAAATGCTATAAAGAAAAGAGATGAGTCATACAAAATTTTTCAAATATTAAAAACAGAACAAATAGAATATAAAGTCTTTAATGAAAAATGGAAAACATACACACAATGTAGAAATATGGCAGTCAAAGTATTAAGAATGGCTAAAAAGAAATGGTATGAAAAATTGATAGATGAAATACAAAATGATCCAAATAAGATGTGGAAATCAATAAAACAATTAATTAATCCAACTCAGCAAAACGACATAATAAAAATGGAAATTAATGGAAATATATATCAAGATCCTTATATAATAGCAGAAAAAATGAATACATATTACATTGAGAGCATAGAAGAAATTGTGAATTCAATACCAAGGATTGGTAATTTAGTACAATATAATAATAAAGCAATAATTGTAAAATTTAGTAAATTTAAATCAGTATCATTAGATGAAATTCATAACATAATATGTAAATTTAAAAAAGGAACTAGTACTGATGAACTAGATATAAATATAATTAAAGAAACATGGGAAATAATAGGAACTAAATTAAATTATTTAATAAATAAAGCACTTTCCTTAGGAGAAATGCCTGAAAATTTAAAGATTGCTACTATTGTACCTATACCTAAAATAAAAAATAGTAAAAAAGTTGAAGAAATGAGACCAATCAACATGCTACCGTGTATAGAAAAAATAATAGAAGAAGTAGTAATCAAACAATTAAAGGAATTTATTACTTCTCAAAACATAATATGTGAACAACAAGGATTCAGAGAAAAGCATTCCACTGAAACTGCATTACAAGTAGTGATAAATGATTGGCTGTTGGCTAAGGATACAAACAAAATCATTGGAGCAGTTTTCTTGGATTTCAAGAGAGCCTTCGAAACAATAGACAGAAAAATAATGTTAAAGAAATTGGAGAGTATAGGTATAAGTGATATAGTTTTAAGATGGTTTAATAACTACTTATATAAAAGAAAACAAAAAGTTAAAATACATAATGTATATTCTGAAGAGAAATTAGTGTCTTATGGAGTACCACAAGGGTCTAAATTGGGACCATTGTTATTTGTTTTGTATATTAATGATATAGTTAATAACGTGAAAAAATGTAAAATTCATCTATTTGCGGATGACACATTAATGTATTGCATAGGTGATAACATTAAAGAAATTGTAAATAATTTCAATAATGAATTAAGTATATTAGAAATATGGTGAAAGAATAATGTACTTAAATTAAATGAGAATAAAACTAAATGTATGTTTATTATTTATAAAAATTTGTTAGATAATAGTACCAAAATAGTAATAAATAACTCTAGTATAGAAATAGTGGATAATATAAAATATTTAGGAGTAATTGTTGATACAAAATTAAATTTTAAAGAACATTGTAATTACATATTAAAAAAAATTAGTAAAAAAATAGGTTTATTATCTAGATTAAGAAATATATTCAGTATAAATACAAAAAAAAATTTACAATAGTATAATATTGCCCCATTTTAATTATTGTGCAACACTATTAAATATGTTAAATAAATTAGAAAAAAAAATGTTGCAAAAATTACAAAATAGGGCAATGAGAGTAATCTTAAATAAAAATAGATTAACTAATTGTAAAAGTATGATTGATAGATTAGAATGGTTGAATGTTCAAGAAATATTGAGTATGAATGTTTTAGTATTTATATATAAGTTAGAAAATAATATGTTACCAGAATATTTTAATAAGTATTTAATAAGAAATAAAGATGTACATAAATATAATACTAGAAATAGAGAAAATTTAAAGATAATTAAGTATAAGAAAACGAGTACGGCTAGGGGAATTATGTACGGAGGTTTTGATTTATATAATAGTCTTCCAAGAGAAATCCGAAACAGCAACAATATAACGGGTTTCATAAATGGAATAAAAAAACACCTTCGTACATATAGAAATAAATTATAATATTAAGTCTTTATTATTGTATATTTTTATTTTTTCTTTCTGTTATGTATTTTTTATATATGTTTACTAAATTTGTTAGATGTAAAGATTAGCTATTAAACTAAATAAATTAATAAAATAAAATAATAATAATACATACATTATAACTATATTATTGTGAAAATTACGGCAACCTTAATTATATACATACATATTTCGTTATAATTAACAACCGAAACGGAAAGTTTGGGATATAGAAGGGCTTTTTCAAAATCAAATGAAAATCCATTTTGCGTTATGCTGATCATCTTTTAGACATTTCCTTGCTTGTTCGGCGTTTCTTAAATGTAAATTATGTAGTTCTGTAACATCTGACAGGTGTCACTGTGCATATTAAACATGCGTAGAAGAAATTTCAAGGATATAGCTAAAAGCATCTTATAAAACGAATATATTATATTATATTAACAACACATTTATAAGCTGCCAGATTACCAAACACAAAGACAACTACATCTAAAATCTTCATAATTAACAAATTCAGCGAAAAGTGAGCGAGCACGATATTTCTTCCAGACGGACTGATCATATAAAAACGGTTACATAACATTTGGAATTCGCTGCCGACAACAATTCATCAAGAACTATTTTTAAGCGCGGCATGGACACACGATAGTTTATCTGAACTTGAACCAAGTGATGCTAAACCGTACATCGTAAGAGGCGAAAAAACCTAATACGCAGCCGCTTCCCTCTTCTCTGGGGATCTAGGGTTCAGCTCGATCTTTTAAAATAATTTACTTATTTAGACGCAGAATATTCCACAAACTATGCGTAGATTGTTCTCTGACTAGCTGATCTTTTTTCAAGCAAACCATTGATATTGTACCGCTGCGTTGTCATATTAAAAACCGTACTAAAAACCGATAACAAATTTTTGCGCTCGCTCTTGAACTAACTAAAATTCGTTAAGTTGATATTGTATTAATTATTACATGCACTATAAATGAATATATAAATATAAAATTCCATTATTATCCTTCGCCCTGAACCCTATATTCTCCACTTGTTGCTTCTGCCTAGTTACGATACAAAAAAAATATATTTAGTTTAACTTAAATAGACTTTAAAAATAAAAATTGAATCCAAAATATGTTCACCCAAATGTAATTCGAAATATCAAATATGATTACATTCCAAAGCGATGCCAAATGCTAATGCTTCAAAATTGAATTATCAACCGTCATCACAGCTCGCAAATTGCACCCCTCCCCTCCTCGACCGCTGCTCGCTCGATTATCTGCAATATGGCAAAAATGTGAATTTCATTATTGTGGTGGCGTCGATCGATAAAACTATACACACAACTTAATAAGACTACGCATGAGCTTTTGCAACGTTTCTCAAATACTTTGTGTATTCGGTGTGTTAAATTTAATTTTGGGGATTAAAACTAAATACATAATACATTATAGAAAAATAATGACTTATTATTGAGATAAAATTGTAATTTTAATTTTAATATATATTATTGAGATAAAAATAATTTTATCTCAATAATAATAAATATTGAAAATCTTTTTTTTTCAAATTAAAGTATAATTTTCTGAACACATATTATTAAATAAAATTAAAAAATATTTACTATTGCCATCTATTAGTGAAAATTAAATACTTATTTCTAGTATCTATTTCCATATACATTTGTAGATATAATTAACACATATATGTATATAAAACTGCTTGATTAAATAAGCAAAAAATCTAATGAATTATATCAATATATATATATATATATATATATATATATATATATATATATATATATATATATATATATATATATATATATATATATATATATATATATATATATATATATATATATATATATATATATATATATATATATATATATATATATACATATATAGCACACACTTAGTTTTATACTTGACAGACATGTCAAATAGTAAATAAGTAAACAAATAAATTAGTATTATATAAAATAAATTAGATTCTGTAATAATAATTATGAAGATGCAATCAATGGGATTTTTATTTACATGACAATATCATAATAATAATAAAATACTTATTGATTATGTATAGATAGATTGAAAATAAGCAAATAAATTTTAAAAAAATTAAAATAAATGTATTTGTCATTTTTAAATGCAAAAATGATATTTTAATCAGTTCAATAATTCTATGGCGGTTAAATTATTTATATTTAATTTATATGCAAATTCGAAAAAAACAAACACTGATACGGTTCTGATCTTTATGTATATTAAATTCGTTCAAACATTATTAACTATTGTACATATATACAATAAATTCCATATATTACGTATTTAAAATGTTCCATTATTTTCCAAATCAATTCAATTGCAGCTGATCTTAAATCTGGTGATTTAATTTACATGCAATTCTACACAAAACAAACAATGTAACGACTCCGATCTAGATGAACGTCGAATTTGTTCTAAGAATCATATACAACAGATAGTTATTGAACATAAATTCGAATAAAATTATATATTTAAGCTAAGTTTGCTTCTTACAAGCTTTATTTCATTGAAAAATAAATGTGTTTTTTTCGTAGAATAAGCCATTAGCGAAAGTGCACTTTCGCTAAAACCGACGACAGGATGGTTCGTTCTTTAACATTGTGTATCTTGGAACGCGTGCATCATATTTTCGTATTTATTTATTTTGAAAGTCATTTGCTACCTTATATTTTTCCATAAACATGCATCTAATTTGTTAAAATAATGGGACACTTCTAAATAAATCAAGAACAACGCTAAATTTAATAAAAAGCAATTTAAATAATAGACAACAAGTAGTTGTAATAAATGGTACACAAAGCGAATGTGAGGTGTTTAAGTATTGAATTACACAGGGTTCTATTTTTGGGACATTTATTATTTAATCAATACATAAATAATTTATTCCTATGTAAACTTACAGGAAGGGTTGAAGTGTATGCTGATGATACAGTGCTAGTATATAACTCTAAAACATATAAAAACATGCAAAGAAACGTGCTGACTGATCTTATCCATATTGGTGAATTGATGAGATTAACAATTAATGAAAAAAAAACAAGTATAATATATGATATATAGTGATAATTTTGGTATTACAATCACTCTAAATAATTCTCTATTTACAAAAAGTGATAATATATAATTCTTATGTCTATTTTTAGATGAAATTTTAAATTTTTATATAATTTTTATTTCTTATATAATTAAAAAATATTACCAGTGGCAAAAATTTTATATAGCTTTCAAAATATATTATCGTATAAAACTAGATCAAACATTTATTATGCATATATTCATAGTCGTCCAACATATGTATATGTCTTGCGTTTGGGGATTTGCAAATAAATTTAAATTAAAATCACTTCAGGTTATCCAAAATAGTGCTATAAATTTTTTTTAAATTTGCTTTTAAATGCTCACACTTTAGTCCCTCTCTGACCTTTCCTCAATGGAGCCCAGTCTAAGTATCAAGGATTGCAAATCACAACAGACAATTGTTGCACTCGTTTTTTCAACCAACGAAATATGTATGCGAATTTATTTGTAATAAAAATAATATGCAGCTATCTTGTTGATTCCAGCAATATAATTAAATAAATTGAATGTTGCCATGTTTTTTTATTTATAATATCGTTATGTTTACTAATTTTTCATAACATTCCAGCTTCCAAATCAACTTTCCTTTACTATTCGCCTTACTGAATAGTTCTCTTAATATTTTTTTTATAATTAATGGAATACATAAAATGTTTGATTAATAAAAAATAATGTGCTTAAATTTGTGTGTTTTTTTAAAAACGTTAAAAAACTGTAGTTGGATCACCTTTATTTTGTGAATTTATTTTTAAAATTAAATGAAAATATTTTTTTTATATAGTATTGATTTTTAAGCGCTTATTTTTTAATTATAATATTGATATATAAGAATATTAATAAACTTATCTTTTTTATCTTTCCTTTGAAAATATCTTATTTTTAATTTAGAAGTTTGTAATAAAATGCTTAAATTATTTTTTTTAAATAATAATATATGTTAAAATAATTTTTAGACGTGTTAAATCGACGAATTGAACTATTGATTTTTCTTTCATATGGCAGCACTGCTCGGGTGACGCCTCTTGTCACATTGTCGGCACGTAGCTCAAACAAAATTATCGTAAATCTTTTCTAACATATTGTAAACCGATCATTGAGCCGCGTAAACAAAAATTCTAACTCAATAATAATGATTTGTAATTTTCAAAAAGTACTACTTCATTCATAAATCAAAATTTTAACGACTATAAAGAAAGTGAGGTTATGTTCTCATACGAGATAATCAATACACCAAAGTAATACTGCGTTTATGTTATCGCATACCTTTGAGCTATGTATTCACGTTATTTTGATCTGTATAATTTGATCATTATTTATTACAATCAAAAACCATAAATTGAAGTATTGATACATCCAGCTCTTTAAAGATGGTCAAAATATTTTCGCTCAGATGCCGTCTGTTGACTTTCCCCAACGACCTTAGGTAAGTATCGATTTAATGACAGCGTGCGATTATATATACATATATAAATTCTGTATATATGTTAAATTTCGCGATTTAACATAACAAATTTACTCTTTTAATTATATATTTATATTTTTCAGATTGAAATTAAATCGTTCCTGGTCCGAATGCAAATTAACGTTAAACTCTCTGACATACAATCAACACGCCAATTCAAACTATGTTACCGATACGCTTTTAGAACCTATATTTTGGTTCGTGGATAATTTCGTAGGAGTTTTGGGAAAGTTTTTTGTATTCATGGTCGTTTTTTTGACTTCCACGGTCGTGGCTATTGCGTATTGGTTGGGTTTGCCTTATTGGTGGGAGAGGAATCAAACGACGACCGTATTTTTGCTTATATTCGGACACTGGCTGCTGATCAACATTAGCTTTCACTACTACAAAGCAGTCGTTACACATCCTGGTAATCCGCCTGAGGTAAATATATTTTAATTTAATTACTTACTTTAACTTTGATTCGGATCTTATAGTACGAAGATGTTTCTTAAACTAAGTGACTCCCATTCTCAATAAAAGCAGTAAGAGAAGTATATTTTCAATCAGAGTAATTTATTTCTCGTTAGACCTATACTTTCTACTCTTGACATTCACAAAAGAGGTAATAAATCTCTGAAATTGATGTCTATTATAGCGATTAAACATACTGATTACATACCCATAGAATGTTTGACGAGGGTTTTGAGGACTTGTTAAAATAGTTGAAGGCGCTGTGGTAAATTAAAAAACACATTTCGCTCAAGCTTTATTTAAAATAAATAAATAGTACAAAGTTTTTTTTATTTAACATACCATATGGCGCCGAATTCACTTTAAAATAATTAATTAACTATGGAAATATTCTGAGTTTTTATTTTAAAATGTTTAAGAGGCACCTTTTGTACTTACGGTTTATCTTTAAAATTTAAAAGACGAACCACCAGTTCGAAAATAAAGGTAAGCTTCTCGGGTGTCATACAAAATCGGAACCCACGGGGATAGCAGCATGAAAAAAAATCAATTTGGTCCAGTGGTTTTAGCTCAAAACTTTGCATTCTTGTGTATTTAGTTTGATCTTTGATGTTTTCATTGTACCAGCATGCGAAAAAATTCCCAAACATCTGAGACAGATGTACAGTCCGCCCAAGATGTGAGCGCTTACAGTATTGATGAGAAATATAATAGGGTGATCATGTGAAATTATACGTTCAATTCATTTTTCCTTTTTTAATTTAATTTGTTGAGAAAAATGTAAAATATCACTTTCTTACTTATTTATTTAACACAAAAACATGATAGCAGTTTTGGAATCCCTCTAGATTGAATATCTGTTTAATATAATATTCAATAAAATGTCAATAGAATATTACAGGAATTGTTTTATTGATTACAAAATTACACAACATGACAATAATTTATATTAAAAATATAACACATTATAATTTTTAATTCAATTTCCAACGTATGATCACCTTACTCTTAAAACAGCCATGATTTAGTATTGGTAACATTCTCATATCGGTGTAAACAAATTCGCAGAAAACTGTATGTATGCACGCATGCGTACACACACCCTTATTTCCAACACAACGATGATGAGCGTTGACATCTTGGATGGACTATAGATATATACATATATCTTATTGATATATTTGTAAATTGCTTTACTGATTTCTTTTATGTACATAAAATATAAGTATCTGCTTTTGCTTAGTGTAAAATAAGTTAAAAAATTTAATTTAAAAAACAAGTGCGGGGAATTAGTTTTTCATGTGCTGGCAACCCGTTATGCTCGGTTCTTGCCTCCTGATTCATGCTGTATTTCTGTCAGAAAGGTCTGGATAGTGGTCAATATGTTTTACGTTTTAGCTAACCTTTGTTCAAGTCTTAAGGTGCCTTTTCTGGTTCCTTGTCCCGTTCTTTGGCAGAAATCACGCACAATATGAATTGCTTCAAAGCTGACCATGAATTTGCATCTTTCAGCATGAATGGGACCAAGCCCTCTAGTAGATATGCTCTTCGCCAAGAGCTTCTTTTATGTTGCTTCTTTCCTCTGTCCATGCTGGGCAGTTAAAGAGCGTGTGGGCAGCCTCTAGGTCCACGATGAGTCTTCGCCTCTACCGCCTTTTGGTGGAGGCGTCCCATTGCTCGCGCCACTTTATCATAGTCAGCTTACTGGCTTTTTCCTTGCTTCGCTCTCTATGTATTTCCTGTCAAGTACCCAAGAGATATGCCCGAATTAAAAATGTTTGATAAGAAGTGAAAGCATTTAAATGGGAGTTGTCTATCAAGTCCCGGGCTTTTTTTGTTTTTAAGCTGCTTGGTGATATTTAAAATTTCTAAGGAAGTAACATTGTCAATTGAATTTATATCTAAAACTAATTTTCAGTTTTTTGAATTGCACTCGTGACTGATGCACATATGATGTAGCAAAAGCACTCGCCAACAAGCGCTTTTTCCTGGCTAGTATTGGCCACGCTGTTCCCAGTTTTTAACGGAGGAATTTCTGAATGTATGTTTTGATCGATTTCGTTATTTTCCAAAGAAAATTATCTGTGGAGTGAATTTTTTTTAGTTTACGCGTCTAGTTGTCGTTTTTTACTTTTTATATTTTAATGCGAATTAGGTGGGTTACTTTATTAATGTTTTTAATTGCAGTTTTTTACTTTTTTGGCATATTTTTGGTATTTTATTTTTGAATTTAGTATTTACGGTGTAGATACGATTTTATTTAATATGCATTTACACGTAGGGACATAAGCAATTTTTTACCTGCTCGATTACAGATAAAAGGTTATTTATATCGTCGTCTATTATTTTAGTCCAAAATTTTATAATTGTCGTGCATTAGCGGAATGTTTCTTTCAATATTATTTTCAAAACCTTTCTAATCAGCTTTTGTTAATTTAACGAGATCTCAGAGATTATCTTGACTTTACCCTCCACTGTAAAAACACTGGGAGGTGATCGGAAAACAGCCCGGATACAGTGCATTTTTGATATTTGAGTTACCCTTGACCAATGCGATGTCTGGGATAAACCCGAAATGTTTGAGCACCTAAAAACCAACATCCGCCAAGATATAGCCGAAATCTGATATTATTTTTCGCGCTGATGCGCTGACCTAAGTGATTAGCTGTAAAGCAATAAAAGCATGATTGAAAAAATATTAGAAAGATTAACAGTATGGAGAGGAGATCACCGACGGTAATCCTACATAGATTAAGTTCGCTATTAAACGACTAAATATTATATATACCAGTCATTGATTGGCTAGGTACACTTCCATATTTTTTAACTTTATATAAATCGAGCATCATCAACCGTTCGCCGGTTAGGTCAAATTCGCTATTCCGTTTTTTAAACTTCATATAAACCGAACATTCACTGGTTAGTCATATTTTTCTTCCAACTTCTTTCCTGGAGTCTTCCAACTCTGATGAAGGTGGAGACATTCTTTTCTTGGAGGAGGTTGTATAGCTTCCGATTGTTTCGTATACGCCACTCGTTACTCTCGTATATAGCGCCATATATCCTGCGGAGCACTTTCCTCTCGAATATGTCAAGCAGCCTTTCGTCAGCCCTTGTAAGTATCCAGCTCTCTGAACCGTATGTCAGAACTGGTCTGATCAGTGTTTTGTATGACGAGTTAGCGTCCATGATTTGATTTGTATTATTATGCTAAGATAGCATTTATTTGCTCACACTACACGTCTCTTGATCTCCTTGCTGACATCATTTGTAGCTGTTAACAGGATTCCGAGGTATATGAAATCACTGAAACACTTAAAAGTGTACTCGTTCATTACGAGATTTTCAGGATACTGGCTCCTCAAACTAGGCATAACCGACATGTATTTTGTTTTTGTTTCATTGATCTTCAATTTTCTTGGCTAATGATTCAATGGCTTTAAAAACTTCTATCAGTGTTTTGATCTCGCCATTATATCTATGTCATCAGCGCAGGCGAAGATTCGTATCGATTTATTTTACACTGCTTGTTATATCTTGGATTACTTTTTCTAGGGCAATGCTGAACAGATTGCACGCTAGAGCATCGCCCTGTCGTAGGCTGTAGTGTTCGCAAAGGCTTTAATATATAATTTTGTACTCTCACTTGGCATTTGACATTTCTCATTGTGAGTTTCACCAAGGAGATTAGTTTTTTGTACACCTACCGTGTACTCTTTAAATTATTTCACGCGTAAAAAATCGCGACGAAAAAAACTACAAATTCTTAAATACCCACAATCGCAAAAAATAGTATCGTGTCAAATAAAATATTAGATTAATTTAATTTGAATTATATTTTTAAGCTCATGTAATGAGTTATTAAAGTATTAATATGGGGGGGGGGCAAACTTAGATTTTGTATGGGTCGCCAAATAACTTGATAATATTTTAAATGTTTGATTAATAAAAAATCTAAAGATATGCTTAAATTTGTGTTTTTTTAAAAACGTTAGACTGTAGTTGGATCACATTTATTTGGTGATCTTTTTATATTATTGATTTTTAAACGCTTATTTTTTATGTATAATATTGATATATAAGTATATTAATAAACTTACCCTTTTACCTTTCTTTTGAAAATATTTTATTTTTTTATTTAGGCGTTTATTTGTAATAAAATGCTTAAATTTTGTTTTAATATATAATAAATGTTAAAATAATTTTTAGACGTTAAATCGACGAGTTGAACTATTGATTTTTTTCATATGGCAGCACTGCTCGGGTGACGCCTCTTATTGCGCTGTCGGCTCGTAGCTGTCATGGTTATCGTAAAACTTCTGTAAAATGTTACAAACTGATCATTGAACCGCGTAAACAAAATTTAAGCTCAATAATAATGATTAGTGATTTTCAAAAAGTACTAATTCATTCATAAATCGAAATTTTAACGATTATAAAGAAAGTGAGGTTATGTTCCCATTAGAGATAATCGATACACCAATGCAATACTGCGTTTACGTTATCGCATACATTTGAGCTATGTATTCGCGTTCTTTTGATCTGTATAATTTGATCATGTATTTAATACAATCATAAACTATAAATTGTAGTATTGATTCATCCAGCTGGTCAAAGTACTTTTGCCCAGATGCCGTCTATTGAATTTCCCAACAACCTTAGGTAAGTATCGTCCGATTTAATGACAGCGTGCGATTATCTATGATCGAACTTGCGATTATATGATTGAAATTTTATAATTGTCGTGCATTGGCGGAATGCTTCTGTCAATATTATTTTTAAAACCTTTCTAATCAGCTTTTGTATAATCGAATGAGATCTAAGAGATTATCTCGACTACACCCTCCAGTGTAAAAAAACGCTGGGAGGTGATCCGAAAACAGCCTGGATACAGTGCATTTTTGATATTCGAGAGTTATCCTTGACCAATGCGATGTCGAGAGTTGACAGCGTCATGTTATTGGTCGGGTGATACGTTGGTGAGTTTAGAAAGTATACTACTGTTACGGTATTATTTACGTAGTTAAAAACCGATGTCCCGGATCGATTCGAGCCAGAGCAATTTCAATGCGAGTGCTTAGTATTAGTCTCCAGTTAGTACAACTGAATTTTCAAGTCCAAACACAGCATCGAGAAACAACTCATCTCCGGGAGAATTATACACGGCGGCAATCATTATTTTATTTTTAATTCCTAATAGATTTTTTAATAAATATCGCGACACCTTCACCTGGCCTTGAGAGTCTCAAGACAGATCTTACCGTTTTGTCATCATCAGTAGTGAATGTATGGAAGGCGCGTTGGCCTTTTACCCCCTCCATTAATACGGCTCGAAGTTCGAGTGATGCACAGCTCACGGCTGTGTAACGCAACTTAAATTATGGTTAATGATCGACTTGATTAAGTCGATCATTTGAAGATGTGTGCCTGCTACTTCCACGATAACGAGCGGAATTCTCGGTCATTTACTACTTATCACCTCCGGAATCAAACCGGTTTGGCTCAAAGTAACAGTGCTTTTCACCTCCGTTGATGGCTGAGCTGTTTTTTTCCGGCAACTGCCAGTCCTAATCAAACAGGGTTGGTGACGCCGCCAGAGCTTTAAGGAACGCCTTCATTGTTCCAAGTGTTTGTTTTCGCACCATCTTCATGGCGTCAATATTGTGTCCAGTTTCAATGGGCGTGGTTGAAATAGTGGTGGGGGTCGTGGCTATGTACGGCAACATAGCGACGCGCAGAAGGGTGCGTCCATAGCAACAGCACAGAGGGGAGTGATATTGATTTTTTAGCGAATCAGGTATACCTCTATTTGCTTCTTGTTCCACACATTCGAAATTTTTTATTTAGTAGGCTGTTTGCAAGTGAAATAAGTTTCCATTCTTAAAAACCGCATATAAGATAAAATCATTTTTTCCTTCCACATACTTTTGTGAATCATCTTTTCAAATATGAATTTAATAAAATCAAAATTTAGATCTATGATTGCTTACTAACAAATTCCTAACTATGAGGCCCTGCCCAATGAACTGCAATCGCAAAAATCACACTGACATTGATATAATAATTTTTATATAACGTTTATTTTGTATGTATTAGGCAACCATAACGTGTTGAACATTTTACAGAATATAAACAATATTTTTTATATTTACTACGGGTAAGAGTGGCTTACAAATTTAACCGAGATATTTACAAGTTCTTTTTTTAGAATAAGTTTAATTTTTATATGATTTAAACTACGACATATATTAAGTCCTTAAAATCACAAAATATTTTTAAAAATTTTATTTATTTTAATTTAAATTTTAAAACATTAATCTCTTGACTTTTTTCAAATTTTTTTTAACGTAGTAATGAATTTTTTTAGATCTATTTTTAGTGCAAGTTTCATTTTATTATTATTAAACCTACGATAGTTATTGTGTTCTCAAATTTTGTTACATCCCACATATGTATGTACATATTCTTAGGCTCATTGATACTCACCTAATTTTTAATAATTTCAGGCGTCACTGATCGTCGAAGCTGCCAGTGTGTGCCGAAAATGCATCACACCAAAGCCTCCGAGAAGCCACCACTGCTCTGTATGCAACACCTGTATCCTCTGCATGGATCATCACTGTCCGTGGCTAAACAACTGCGTCGGCCATTACAACAGAAGACATTTCTACCTATACATGATCTACATGGTCACCGGGGTCACGTTTATAATCGTTGCCGGTCTAGACATCGCCTATCAAGTTTTATGGATTGGAGACGAATCTGGAATCGCATCAGCCAACGATCCCGACTTGATCGGTCATCCAGTTAAAGTTAACAACACCGGAGCGATCATACCAGTTTTTAGTTTTCCCGAGTACGACACGATAGTTTTACCGAGAGAACATAAGTTACCAGTTCCGAAGATGACGTTTGCTCAAAAGATAGCGGCCAACTCTGTGATGAGGCGAGCAGTTATTTACATGGCCATCATCAACCTAGCCGTCTTGATCGCTCTAGGTTCTTTGCTCGTTTGGCACGGAAAGCTCATCACCAGGGGAGAGACTAGTATAGAGACTCACATTAACCGCAGCGAGGTGAAAAGGCTGAAAGGGGTTTATAAGAATCCGTACGACTTCGGATCGAAAAAAAATTGGAAAATCTTTTTGGGTTTAGTTGGAAATCGATCGTTTTTCTTCCACGTTTTACTTCCGTCAGGTCATCCTCCAGTTGGGAAGGGATTAGTGTGGCATACAATACACGACGCCACAGAAGATTGGCCTTGAACATCTGATAAATGTAACTCGAAATAGTCATATATAACTGTTCAGGTGGTAAGTGCTTTTGCATAATTTGTTAGTCTGGTATTATTGATATAATTTAATAAGATTTTTTATCTCAATGACAATGATATACACAATAATAGGAACACTTTATTATTACATCGCGTATATACCTTAATATATGCATTTCTTTAATGCATATTTTAATGTACATACATTATATGTCAACTTACTCGCCAATTTATTTTTAGATTAGTTTTAAATATGGTACAATTCA